>NC_090450.1:334020803-334334692 GCF_031143425.1 Pleurodeles waltl | reverse complement strand
GGAGGGCCCCTCCGGCTCCCAATGCCCTCCTCTGTCAGCCAGTCCCATGCCTCCTCATGCGACTCAAAAAAGTATGATTTTCCGGCCATGATGACGGGAAGGAGGAGCATGGATGAGAGTTGCATCGCCCTAAGTTCTTGCTTGATTTGTTCGTATGACCGACGTTGAGTTTGGACCTTTCGAGTGTAGTCAGGGAATATTAAAATTTTGTGGTTATCCCAGTGAAGGTTGGCGGAGCGCCTGGCTTCCTTGAGGATGTTGTCCCGGTCCTTGAAGTTGAGAAAACTTGCGATCATTGGCCTTTTGGGGCTGCCTGGAGGGGGCTGCGGAGCCAGGGCCCTGTGCGCCTGCTTGATTGCAAAGCAGGGTGAGAGAGTTCGCTCCGGCATCCAGGACCTGATCCAGCTCTCCAGGAACTCGGTAGCCTTATTATCTTCTGCTCCTTCCGGAAAACCAATGAGGCGCAAGTTGTTACGCCTGGATCGGTTTTCGGCGCTTTGGCGTGACGGTGTAATTCGCCAATTCGGGTTTGCAGTTGGGCTACCTTGGTCCTGAGATCGGCCAGATTGTCCTCAGTCCGAGAGACGCGGCCCTCCACTTCATTGATTCAGCCCACTGCGTTTCTAAGGTCTTGCCTTATGAGGCCCATATCCTCTCGCACTTCCCCAATCTTGGTCTCCACGGCCAGTTCCGATGACTGGATTGCCTGAAGGATAGCGTTCACTCCGTCAGGGGCGGGACCTCCGGAGGCCGTGTCTCAGTCACTCCGGGAGGCCGCTGGCGTGGTAAATTGATAGATTTTCTGTTGGGAAGCCGATGGCTGCCTAGTCGCTCTGACCTTTCCCATAACACCTCGAGGGGTCAGGGTGGGCATCTACTGTGCCACGTAGCTTGCGCAATAGGGTCCTGGTTACGCCGTGGCTCCTTACACTCACCGACTCCCAGAGAGGGTCTCCCTCGGAGGGAACCCTGTGTCAACCAGGCAACCCCAGGGGAGGCCACTAACCGGTGAGGCTGTGCAGTGGGCCAACAGTTGCAGGGTCCACCCTCCAACCCGTCAGGACAGCGCCTCCAGGCAAAGCGTCGGGTCCCAAACAGTCCCCCCGGAGCCAGGGGGTGGCCAATTCTGCCCCGTCCGGCCCGTGGCAAGCTCCTCAGGCCGGTTCGGTCAGGTGCCCCTCACCCACAGAAACTGCAGCTAATGTTTGCTCCTCCAAGGGGCTCTTTGAAAGCAGGGCCTGCGCACCCGTTGTTACCTGTGGCTTGAATTCACCGGTAGCCGGTCCGCCACTACACCTCTCCCACGCCGCTCTGGTGCGTCAGCGCTCTCCTCAGCCCCCAGGAGACCCGGCCGCTCACCCAGCCTGGGAGAGGGGGGGCAGGCGAGTCGTCCCTCCTCTCACCACCACCCAGCTGAACAACCCGTCACTGACCGGTGGCAGGGGGGGACTCCAGGGCTTCCCACAGCCCGCTAGCTATTTTCTTGTGGCGCCCAGGAGGGCCCAGTCATCATCTCATGGGCCGTTTGTGCACGTGCATATCAAATCAGCCAGCCGTCGCCCATCACCGCAACAGGCAGGCCAGCTCGCTCCTCTCCACCTCCTCTGCTTCCCAGGGGTGCCGCACCTCAGTTCACGTGGCTCAGGGCCTATCCCCGGCCCCGGGTGTCTGCCGCCTCCTCACTCCAGGGTCCAAATCACAGCCTTCCCGCAGCTGTCCGGGTACCTTCTCCCCAGTGCTGTCCGGCGGTGGGGGAGGGGCCCCAAGGCCTCTCGCGGCCCAACGTTGTCTTGCGGCGCCCGGCTGTCCTCCCGCGCGTCAGGCCAGCCTCCGCCGGCTCCACTTCAGGCGGGGCTCGATCTTCCTCCTCACCTCCTTCTCTGCCCCCGGGCACCGCACTCCCGTCCACGCGACTCGGGGAGACTCTCTGCCCCCAGGGCGGTTGCCTCCACTCGTCCGGGACTCCGCTCCGACCGGTCCCAGAAGTTCATAGGGCCGTTCCGCAGCAGTCGGGGCTCCCTCAGCCGGCCGCCCCCTCCACCAACTCGCCGGGCCTGCATGGAGACCCACACGCCGGGCCGCGTCACCAGTCTCCGCAGGCTTCCTCACTGTCTTCCTTTTCTGGCGTGCCCGGCCCGGGATTCCGCACCACGGCTTGGGACGCAATGGGGGGCTCCATCTCCCGCCGCCATCTTAGCCGAGAAGTCGGCTCGATCTTTTGTAGGTGTGCGGACACTGCCGCGCAGTGCCCCGCAGCTCGCCTGGGTCACCGCCAGTCAGGGAGCCCACAGGGGCAGCCGAGAACGCGGAGCAGAACCAGGGTTGGCGGCTTCCTCAGGCGGATGCCGGAGGGTCCGGAGCACTCGGAGTGCGACCGCCATCTTGATGCCCGAAGCCTAAGAGGCAATATATTATTCAACCTGCTGCCTACAGATGACCCATGGGCTGACTAGTGTGTCAGCCGTCTGGAGGATCCAAACGTGGATCATTATTGTTTTGGGGCATCTCCCCCAGGTGACGCTACGTTGTACCAAGATGTGATCCAAAGGGCAGTCATTTTTGTCAAACTGTACATGCATTCCTCAATGAACAATATCCAAGTTCGGGAGACTGCCCAGTTCTCCCAATGTTGAAGGGCAAGATAAAATCAGCCCCTGACATCTCTAAGTAGGCCATCAAGGCCAGGGTGGTAACACCATAGTAGCAAAAAAAAAAAAAAATAAGCCTTTCCCCCAACTACACAACCTACATCCAGGGAGATGTCCTACCGGACTCCCTTGTTGTCCATACAACAAACAAGTGGGCTTCCTCACTCCTCCATCTGATAGAGAGCAATAGGCTGGATGCTTCAGGGAAGAGGGTAGCAGTAGTGGCCACTACCCACTGGAAGATAGCCAATTTCAGTTTGTCCCCTTTTCTGGTATGACAAGTCTCACCCACTATCCGCTGCACTCTTGATGCCACGGACTCCGAATCCTGGAGCATGAACACCCGTGTCCTCATCAGGCGACATGCATGTCTCCATATCTCAAGCTTCAAGCTGGAGGTCAGGAAACATCTGTTCAACCTGCCCTTCAGTGGAAGACATCTGTTCAGGCCACAGTTTGATCAGATGTTAGAAAAAATCAAAAAGAACACAGACACATTAAAAGCCATGGATGCCCTCCTTTTGGAGTCCGCTTGGGAGGGCAGCTCCAAAGCTCCTTCCCCCAAACCAGAAGTAGCAGAACTCCTGCCATCTGCATACAGCATTAGGGTACCCTAGGGGTGCCTATAGGGGCAACAGTAGCATGGGCAAAGGAGGTTCTGGGAAAGAGGCCTCCACCCCAAAAGATTGCCTACAGCTCATACCCCAAAGTCACACAACACCTTGAAAGTGTAGATTGAAGAATTTCCTTTCCTGCTGACAGGAAATCAAATCAGATGAGTGAGTGTTACGAGGTTCTGTACCTTGTCTGCCTAGAACTTCACTCCCCTTCTCAACACCCCACCCTGTAGCTATACCCTCAGCAGTGGTCATCACACCCTTTTGCAGAGATACCAATGTTCCTCCAAAATGGGGCAATAGAACCGATGCCACCTCAACAGCAGGGCGCAACGGCATTTACTCTAAACTTCCCCATCCTCAAGAAGGACTGCTCCCTCAAGCCACTGAATCACTACTTCCTCTCCAAACATATCCATTTGGTAATGCTTCTGGATGTAATCTTTCTGCTTCAACAAGGTGATTACATGGCAGTATTAGACCTCAAAGGCACCTACTTTCATATCCTCATACATCCTGCCACCCAGCGCTTCATATCCTCATACAACCTGCCACCCAACACATCAGTGTTTCCCCCTACCTCGATGATTGGCTGATAAAGGGTACAGGTAAGCACTTTTGCCTAGCAGATACCCAAGCTGCTTGCTCACTCCTACACAGCCTCTGGTTCACAGTAAATGCCACTGAATCCCACCTACAACCCCTTCAAAGTCCAGCCTTTTTTGTTGCTGTACTACGAGGCAAAGCATACCCTAAACCACAAAGGTTATTAGTCCTCCTGCAGCTCTTACTCTTTTTTTTCCTCCAAATCGTCAACTCTGTCGGAACCTTTATGCACCTACAGGGGGTGATGGCTTCCTGCATCACCATAGTACCTCAGGCCCGGCTCCACATGCATCCGCTACAACAGTGCTTCCAAGCACAGTGGTCACAAGTGGATGGGAAGTGGGAAGGTCTAGTATTGGTAAATGCTAGCATCGTCTTTCTCTGCAGTGGTGGAACTGCCAAACTATTGCAGGACAAACATTTACTTGGACCTCATTCCTCAAGTCACCATCACCACACAGACTACTCAGGCCGCTGGGTGGTGCATGTAGAACATGATTGGAGATGCATGGTGGGCTTCTCCTCAATATGGGTATCATGTCAACTACCTCTAGCTCCTTG
Organism: Pleurodeles waltl; assembly: GCF_031143425.1. Taxonomy (NCBI): domain Eukaryota; kingdom Metazoa; phylum Chordata; class Amphibia; order Caudata; family Salamandridae; genus Pleurodeles; species Pleurodeles waltl. The sequence goes on along the minus strand of NC_090450.1, from coordinate 334,330,260 downwards.
CAATACAACTCACCCTTAAAGCCTTCCTTCCCCTCCAGACTGATGTAGATTTTATTAGCATAGTTAATTAAAACCAACATCAATTCAATGCATCACATTTGTGAGCTATAAATACATAAACATGTATGCATTAATACAGTTAGAACAGGCGATTACAAACGGCTGGGTGGGTTTGCCCCGCCTGGTTTTCTTGAAACTTAAAACAGAGAGTTGGGGACGAAACCTCGATTCTGATCTTAATTTTACAATGTCAATACAGCATTGACTATCATCCCAAAGTCTGGTGGTGCTTGGTTACACCTTGTACTGGATGTAGGACAGTGACACCCCTATCAATGGCAGACTTTTCAGCTACTGATTCGGCCGTATTTGACAGAGATTTACACGCCTGCACCATAAACTTCCGTCCCCCTGCAGGCAAAATAAATTGAAGAGCCGCTTAGCCAGCTGATAACAGCTGGTCTGCAAGAACATATGCCAAGGGCTACAAAGGTGTGTTTCAAAAGTATTTTCCTTTACTCCAGCAGTGCTGGACATACACAAAAAGATGCACAAGGACCTCTAGTTTGTCCCCACAAAGACGACACGCTTCCGACCTGGATTGCTGTTTCCAGGAGGGAACCATATCTTTGGTGGCAATCGACCCAAAGTGCAAAAGCATTGTCGTTTCAGCGTTTGCCTAAAAAAAGCTGATAGATATTCCTGGGGTCTGAGAACTTTGTATGAAGGTAATGCCACCCAGGCATGTCGTCTTTTGGCAAGTATGTTCTTATCAGTGATGAGTGACAGTGACCAGGTTGCGGCATGGACTATCCGGTAAAACTTCCCTTTGCTCAAGCTCATGCCCCAGACAGTGTCCAGGCCCAAGTCCTTTATTGAGATATTTAGATGGTTTCCCCATGAACCTATGATATTGCGGCGCTGTTGTCCCTTGATTTCAAGCCAGCATAGGTTGCTTATTGATCCTATTTCTGCTGCTCGCAGTCGCCAGCAGAGTTTTACATACGAATTCTTGATCTGGAATATATATATTTTTTAACCCAAATTCTAGGCAAACCTGAGCTGGTGAAGCTGAATTAGGGGTCTGGAACACAGCTTTGTAGGCCTTTGTTTTAATTTGATTAAAAACTGCTGTTTCTTTGCCCATCGTTGTCTCGGCTTCATAAGTGACTGTTTGCATTAACCGTGCTGTCATAACTGAGAGCAGATGATTGTATGATGGACAGCTCAGTTTTTGTTTTAGTGTCTTGAATCCATGTGTCAGGGCTTGTGCTTTTGCTTGAACAGCAACCGGCTGAGGTTTGAAGGACAGATGCTATGAAGCCTTGATATTTGTAGGCAGCAACGACCTCCACCTGGGTTCCAACAATGAACCGTGAGTCAGATTTACTGTTTTGAAACCACTGGTCTGACTCACAACTTTGGTTTTGATCCGGTTCAGTTCTAAACCTTGTTTGGTGATGTAACCAGTAAGGGTATTAATACTACGCTACAGGCCGAGTGGAGTTTAACTAAGAAGCACGATGTCATCTGCATACTGTAGCCATGCAACTGTATTCTGAGCCAGGGTTGGCAGATGGTTTGATATCAAGGAGAGGGCCTCAGCAAGATCGGCTAGGTATAAATTAGAGAGCATGGGGGCTAAAACACATCCTTGCTTTAGACCGTTTAAGGTAGGTGACATGGCTGCCTGCTCCAATCTTAACTTGCGTCTGGGTACCTGTGTATAGTTCTCTCATTGCGGTCAACGAGCAGCTGGGTAAACCCCAGCTTTTCCCACAGACAGACTCTAGGGACCCGATTGAACGCTGACTTAAGGTCGATGAAACAGGCAAATAACTGACTTTTCTTGTATCTGGACTTTAAGCCTAACAAGGCCAATTCAGTCACGTTGGTTGAGGTTCCCAAGCCAGCTCTGAAGCCAGTCTGACTTTGTGGTAAGAGTTGTCTCTCTTGGACCCAATACGATAGTTGTGACAGCAAACATGATGCATAAAGCTTAGCTTCAATGTCAGTCACGACAGAATATGCTGTCTTTCCAGGTGTCTGGAAGCGTCTTGGAGCCATGGAGGTCGTTGAAAAGGAGTGCCAGATAGTAGGCCCAGTATGTTGCATCACCTTTTAATGGGGCGTTGGGAATACCATTCTGTCCTGCTGCTCCTGCCATTTTTAGCTTCTTTATGATGCCAATTAGTTGGCCGATATCATTATCCTTGATGACATCTACTTGGTCAGGGTCTGCCTTTGTCTTGACACTAAAGATGAAATCAGACTGCCTTGAAGTGCTCCCGATTGTTGGTCCCCTTCTACCTCCATTTGTGCTGGAGTATAGTGCCAAAACATGGGCTTCCCAAGAGGCAGCATCTATGCCTGCGTTAGAATGCCATCGTTTCCCATGTACCAGCCCTTTCACCAATTGCCAGAATTAACTATTGTTCTTCGTTTTGTTGGACATCAAGAGCTTGCCCCACAGGTCTTCGTAGTTCTGCCTTTTTTCCTTCCAGCAGGCCTTCTTGTATTGTAATCTCAATTTCAGAAGCATTTAATTATCGGAGGTCTTCTTCATATGTGTTTTTGCCTTAGCCACTTTTTTATATTTGCGTGAAACTTGTTTTTTTAAATTGCTCAAGGCTCTATTGTACCATGGCTGCTCTTCGGTGACAGCTTTTTGCTTTTCCTTTACAACTGCAGAGCTTAAACTGGATGATTTATTAGGAAATGTATATAGTAGTGAGTCACATAAGTGCTTCCAAGCCTTAACCCGGGCTCCTGGATGCAAAACAGTACCTTCCTGATTTTCAAATTCCTTTTTAAGCTCATCAAATAACCCCTCGCCACAATGTACACAATGCCTTGCCTTTGCCATTTTAACTTCTTTATGTTGTCGGTACCCGGAGCGGCAATGATGATATTTGTATTTGGTAATCGCTTGCATGCCCGTTTTAGCTGTATGGCTTGAGGAAAGTGGTCGCTTTCTGGGCGTGCAACTATATTGTAGGTAGCAACGAGTGGCAGTGTTGCATCATTTATTAGCGTAAAGTCAGTTGTTGATTTCGTAGCTCCATTTGAAAAGGTTACCGGTGAAGAAAAATCTCCCCTTGAGTGCGTCTTCAAGTGACTTAGTCCCAGTTTTTCAAGCCAGTTATTTAGATATGGGCCATAATGTTTTTTCCCGTCTTGGGTGGCTTTTGCTCAGGTCCACATTGAAGTCACCAGACAGAATATGAGTGGCCTCCTTATACAGCCTCATCAATATTTTAAGGATGCTGAAAAGAGTTTCAACATTTTCGCTGTTCAACTCTTTGTTCGGGTGTATGTAAACATTGGTTAACAGTAGTGAGTTCATAGTCCCTGATGGCTCTTGGGGGTCCAACTGAATTGGCAGCAGCCAGTCGATTCCAAGATCGATTTGTTTGATAGCCGAGCTGATCTTGGTTGAGCATAGTGTGGTTGAGACCGCCATTCGAGTCCCCGAAATTTTGGAGCTTAACTGCTGGACATCCCGGCCAACATAGCCAGAGATTTGAATGGGCTCTGTGCACCATGTTTCCTCGGGCATTGTTATATCAAATGTCTGTAAGAACTTCAGTGTTGCTTTATCCGCGACCAATTGTTTCAGTCCATGGCAATTCCAAGTGCATATGTGTAAGTGATCCTCAGTGGAGGTTTCCCAAACTCTAGCGTCAGAACCAATTGGTGTGGTGTGCCTTGGTGGGCTGTGGCTCTACCTGGTTCCTGATTGTGGGCCTGCCGATGAATACTTGATGGCTGCGCCCCTGATCAAGCAAGCTTAGGTTTCTTACTATGGTTACATTTTCACATCTGCTTTGGGACTTCTCAACTCCAACTGCTCCTTTCAACACTAATGCCTCCTTCACAGTTCCCGGGAGCAAAGGGCTAGGATATTGGCAGGGTTCTTGTGTTAATAGTGTAATGCCCATGAGCAAAATGTGTCTTAATGAGACCGGATTTGAACGCCAATATCTGGAGAATCCCAGGATGTAAGAGTTGCCTCTTTGTCCCGATTGCACGGGTGCGGGACAAACTCCACTGACTGCAGCTTGGCCATAGTGATATGGTTAAAGGGGCCGAATTTCATTAATGATCCTGATGACCGATCCTCTGCTTAAAATGTCAAAGGTTCCAATTGAATTGTACTGGGGAATGAAAAAGAGTTTGATTACTCAAAGCCTAGGAATGCGAAAGAAAATGTGCTCCCAGCGGGCATTTTGATGTCTGTGATTTCAGATTAGTTTTGTATGTTGTACCCTGTCTGGGTCGGCCGGATGTTAGCCAGTACAACATGTTGCAGGACATGACTGTGCTCAATTATTGTGGAAGATTGGTTAGATACTCTGTGATCAAGCGCTGCTCGCTCAGTGTTGTCACCACAGCACCCTTGCGCAATGTTCTAGTTGGTATTGGAGTCTACTTCCAGGAAGTTGGAATTAATGATCTCCCTCTGCACTGCTATTCCATCCCAGTTGCTCTGGGTCTGAGCCCTTCTAATGAGGTCATTCAAACCTTGAAGTTTCTTATCAGTGCTCACAATATGTACTGCCAAGACGTTAAGTAGGTCCACCTGGGTTTCCTTTTTGTCTGCTTTATAATAGATCGCCGTGGACATGGTATCCATGGTTGTGAGCATGGCTTGCCAGGAGGCCCCAGCCTCCTCAAAAGCCGTCCGGGCCTCTTTAGATGGAACATCCAACAAAGAAGCTGCTGAAGCTTTGGCCTCCACTGATTGACCCAGCACCATACCAGTTGCCAGCTCCTGTTTAACTGCAGACACTGGAACTCCAGGAGTTGGAGGAGGAATGGGCCACTGTCTCCTCCAATCAGCTACAGCTGATAGTACTCTGATTCGGGGTGGGCGTTGGGCTAGCTAGACTCCCTTACCCCCCTCCCATCCCTTTCTCCTTGCATGATATTTGAGATGGACAAGGAGGCCCCCATCTCTGTTGAGGGTACTGAGACATGGGAGTCGGAAAGTTCAGAAGGATCGATTAGTGGTGGATCATGCATTGTGCTGTAAGTGATACCCGTTCCTGCGGATTCACTGATGATTGCGATGGTTGTGGTGCTAATGGCACCTGCAGTGGCACCTGTGGAGATGTTAAAGGGTAGTTCTGGCTCCAGTTCTTGAGATTCAGGGAATAGAAAGAGTTCTGTTTATTACCAGAGTGTACTTCCGCCCTTATTCTATTATTGGGGGGGGGGGCACTTGGGGTGCTACAGAGGTTTACCCTGTCAGTCTTTTTGGGGGTGGGGGGAGCTTTCCACCTCTCTGTTGCTGCGACGGCTGCCTCTGAGATGTTCGGGTGCTGGGGGTCTGTCTGAGTGGTGATAGAAGCTGAGGTACATTTGTTCACCAGCTTGGATAACCAAAAGTCAGTAATTTGGTACCCCTCTTTCTTGTATTGTCCAGCCGGTTTGCTTGAGTTGAGTTTGCACGAGTTGTTGTCAGCTTTCTCAGCTGCAATTAGACTGGTGATAGTCATTTGGCTGGCCCATTGGATCAGATTGCCCTGCAAGCCTCGGGTGCTTTACCTTAGCCTTTTTGCCGCCTTTCTCTTCCCCTTAGTTAGTGGCATCCTTACTCCTTGGCTCTTAACCTGCTATGGCAATTGATGTTTACTGGTTGCTGGTTAATGGGTGACCAAGCAGCTGAACTAGGCTCGGCTGGGCTGGGAAAATAGGCCTTGTGATGGTGCCTGTACCATGAAGAGGTGAGTTGAGGGGGAGCTTGGCAGACTTTCCTTAAGCACAAACCACACCAGCCTAACGCCGGCCGCTTCTGTACAGAACGTGGCTGCGGCCTAAAGCCCTTAAGTTGCACTCCCGCTGCACCCACGCTGCTGGACTTAACCGCACTGCACTCAAATATTAGTCCTGGGTCTTTGATTCGGGCCCGGGTGGCCCTGGGACCCGTAATGAGAAAGGGCTGTGGCTGTTGCTGTGGCTATGACTATGGCAGCAACAACTGCCAGTGGATAAGTGGCAGAAGGGGCCTGAGCACCACAGGCCGTACCCCACACTCCCTCTTCCTCCCCCCTGCCACTTCCGATCTGACGGGGGGCTCTCTACAGGGGGACAGAGCAGCCCTTGATGACCGCTTTGAACCACTTGCTCCTGGAGCCTGAGCCAAGGGCCTGGCCGGGCAAGGCAAATGCAGAAGTACTGGGGCAGTGGTCAGCGCAGCCAAGCAGCCACCACGCCTCACCTTGACTCACGACCCACCAACGTCCTGGTGACACCCGCTGCCTTGTTGCCTCGCTCCTTGCTCCGTGTGCCTTGCTGTGCTGTGAGCCACCCAAGGTAGTGCTAATCAAAACAGATAATATGAGTCATGTACTACCTCCAGAAACGCAGTATTTGCTCTCTCTCCCATGTCACTACTGGCACAAAAGACCTGATATTGGCCACTACTTCCCCGGAATCACCTCATTGCTGAGTACCTTCTCATGGGTGGACAACAAACTGGCCGACTTTCTCAGCAGAATGCACAAACAAGTCCATGAGTGGGAGCTCCACGTGCAGGTCCCTTTTCACTAATTTCAGCACTGAGGCACGCCACACATAGATCTACTTGCCGCCTTAAAAACACAAAACTCCCAAACTTTGGCCCCAGGTACCCACAGTTCATGTGCAATGCACTATGGATGAAATTGTAAGGAATCTTTGTGTCTGTTTTACTACCTCCCTCACTCCTTCCATTTGTCGTCCAGATATGGCAAACTTCTCAGACTTTTTTTTTTTCCCCTCGCAGCACACACCTGGGCCAGATAGCACTAATACATGATACTCCTAGACTTGTCAGTCCCCCGCCACGAGAATCTTTCCACTTGGCTAGACCTTCTCACCAGGAGTTGAGGCCAATCCAGACCTCAAACCGCTCAATCTAGTGATTAGGCTCCTGAGGTCCTAGAGTTTGGCTACCTACGTTTCCCACAAGAATGCATGGACATCTACTAAAGTCATGTAGACCTATCATTGAGGAAGGTGGACAAGACGTGTTCATTATTGACCCCAAAATGTGGAACCCCTAAAATCTGCAGTCCAAGGCATCATATGATATTTGCGCCACCTGCAAAAATGTCTCGTCTACACTTCATACAGCTCCATTTTGCAGTAATATCCGCATACATGCCAAACCTGGAACATTCTGCCCTTTTTTTTCCCCACATACCAATGTTTAAAACTTGCATGGAGGGCTTTGAGTCATCCTTCCCAGAGTTTATATAGGAAGTTAGGGCACCTCACGTTAGGTGAGGCTCACCAGAGCTTATGAGAGGGTTGGATTTGCCATTTTCAGATCCCGAGTATTATTACCTTGTGGCACAGGCTTACTATGCCATTTACTGTATTTCTCCTAAATGTCCTGCCCCTCACCTTTGGCTTGCGAGAGACCAGATAGTGGTTTCACTACTATGATCCACTAAATATATTGAATCTGTGTGCTGTACTAGCTTGGCGATGTGGTTCTTAGTAAGGTGCAAGAGGCTGACACTGATTTATTTCCCAACTCTGCCACTTGGAAAACCTGTTCCTAACCCCAGCAATTAAGTAGGCTGCATGTGCTGTATTACTATGTGTTAGTATTCTCACGATTATCCAGTTGTTCTCTGATAGTGTCTTCTCACACTAGGTCAATCTAAGTCTTTCAGTGAGACTAACACACCTGACATCTTCTCTTACTGAAACTTCATGATGATGCTGCTTCTGCGACTCAATGTCCAGAGTTCCCCCACAAACTTTGTGAGTTATTTCCACAGCCACAAAAGTGCCTTTTGTCTAATAATAGGAACTGGTCTCTTGTCTGTGTAGGATGACCAAGGAGCTTCTTCCTTCTGCAGTGAATGATCCCGAGGAAAGTTGGGTGGTTTAGTTAGGTTCCTTTTCTCTCAGAAAGTGTGGAAGCATTGCTGTGAACAGAAAAAGCAGGTCTCCATTAAACAGAAATAGGCTTATACAATTTAATTTAATTAAATGAGTATATTGCGACTCGTATCGGCTTAAACAAATAGACACTTAGTGCTCCTGGATCTGGGCTCAATGCTCCACCAACTCTGCAGAGTTTCTGACGTTGCTTGGGCCTGTCCACATTTGATCCTTCTGGATTGAGGAGGCTGAAACACTGGTTGAGATGATTGACTTTAGTCTCTCATATGCACCACATACTATGATTCTGGGGTACTTTGTCTGTTCTTCGCGCTCTGGGAAGACTGATGGCCCTACTACTGGTACTTGCATAGCAACTTGTGGCATGTGCCTAGATTATGGATCCCTTCCCATGCACTTGGATTGGCCAGTAGATCCTATATTTTGTAATCAGCAGCCAGGGATGCGTGCAACATTGCTGACTCCAAAGTTAACTAAGTTCTCCGCACCAACCCCAGCTCATACTGCAGCTTTAACACTCCATCTGGAATAGTCTCTGATATATCTGGTACGAAATGTTGTCCTTTGTTCCATTTACTCTACAAAATCAATAAATACATTTTAAAATAAGTGTAATGTATTGACAGGACCAAGCCATTTTGCAAAACTGACCAGTTGTTCATAGCCTTTGCTAAACCCCACAAGGGCCAGCCCATCTCCAAAGCAGGCATTGCCAGGTAAAGTCAGGTTTATCCAAACTTGCTATCGTAAAGCTAAAGGAGCTCTGCACGCTACATACTAAATGCAGCAACTGTGGCTTTTCTGGCCAATATCTAATTAGCTGATAAATGCAATGCAGCTACGTGGTCAAACCCATACACCTTCACTAAACATTTTGTGGATATTTGACTGTGACGACAGGCAGTGGTTCCCAGTATGGTACTCAAGACACTATTTGAGACATCAACATCGTCTACAGACACCACTTGTAGAGGGTATTGCTTTACAGTTAGTACAGAACGTGTATCTACAGCAAGGCATGCTACGAACAGGATATGTTAAGGTATAAGCTTCTGTTTGTAGAGTGTAGTGCTGTAGATTCACATGCTCCCGCCCTCTGTCCCAGATGCATGTGGCTCTGATCACAGAAATTTTGTCATTTACTAAATAACTTCCTTTACAATTGCACATGTTCACCATACTTTTTTGACTCACCAATCCATACTACTCTCACTCACTGTATGGTGTTGGTGCCCTTCCGCATAACTAAGGGAGGAATTTCTGGGGCAGGTTGTGACACAAATTAATTTCTCCAAAGAAAACATTTTCAACACTAGATTTTAGCTTTATGCAAATCGTGTGAATCTACAGCATGACATGCTATGAATAGATGCTGACAGGTGATTTTTCATACTGGTAGATACATAATCTTCTCTCGGATTCCCCACCCCCCTACCTCCTTCCCAATGAGCTAGTGGCGTGAAGATTAGGATCCCAAGGTTGTTGGCGTGTATATGGTGTATTTGTTGCTGTCATGGCTCTTTCCGTCCCCTCCATCCTTCGATAGGGCAGGGGATAAATATTAGAAACTGATGTCAGTTGGTGCCTAAAATACTCATTCAGGTCACGTCTGGAAACAGTTGTAGCTGGAGCCATGTAGGGCCACCAGGCTTTGCTTGAGGGTCATTGCTGAGGAAATGTTTTCTGGACTGGTGAGAAACATTGAAGGAGTATTCATAAGATGTGAAATCTGCAGGAATATTATGCTTCACTCAGAAATATAGTTGGCAAAGGTAAAGTAACTGTTTCTTTAATTACAGTTGGTGCACTTAGGTTAAGAAGAGTTGCCCCTTAATTAATCCATCACAGCCTCCACTGAGGAAATTTGAGACAGTGGCACTAGATGTATTCTGTAAATTCTTTCCAACCATTGGCAGGTTCTCCTTTCTCTATTACAATGTGCTTATATTCTTAATATGGCAAATACTTTAGTTCCTAAACTGAATATGGTAAAATATCAAATTTAGTACTGCTGATATTAAGACCACTGTGTACTGAAAAAGTAATTTAGGACGGGAGTTTGAATACCTCTACTTATTGTTTTCCTTCCTTTTAGGCTTCCAGTGGAGAGTCCAGCTGCAGGTCTCCTGAAAGGTGCTCTCCTGTCTCCAATTCTGCCAGGGCTTCATCATCTAAGTCCTGTCGGGAAACAAAAAAACAAACAAAGCATTCTGGAGATATACAAAGGTGAGACTTATTTTGGAGATAAAAGAATATTTGCTAACCACTCAGTTAAAAATTGGAGACTGAGTAGCTGTGTAACACATCTAGTGCTCAGCAGCTTCCTCCTCCTTTGCCTTCTGTCTGTTGATAGAGCAAGGAGTTGTAATTTTCTAAATGTCAGGCCTCTTCCATTCAGCTTTTTAATCTTGTGTTCAGTTCCTAGTGTTCAGTTTTTGCAGTCCTTGTAGTTTGCTGCTGTGCTTGCATGTCGGTAAACTCTTTCTGAATATTGTTTCTCTTGCAGACTCTTAAACCATTGTCTTAAGATGTGGTTCCTTTGTTATAGCATTTCCAACGGCAGAATTAGAGCTGGAAGCCTTCTACCAGCCACTTTCAGCCCCTTGCGTAGCGTGAGTGGCCTTCCATTGGGGATCTGACCGAGGCAGACCTGTGACTGGGTGCCTGCCAGATATCTTGAGAAATCTAACTGGACTGTGCTTCTGGGTCTTAGTTGGCATTAAACTGTGACCCTACTCCGGATGCCTTCAAGCATTACCCAATGTTTGTGTGGCGAGGCCTAGCGGTCTTTACTTTGCTGCACAAAGGCTCGAAAAAGAATGACTTGGTGTTTGACTTAAGCGGCATAAAAATTTCCTTTGATGCCATTGCATGCAGGAAAGTGCCCTGACCTGATGGAGTAACGGGTGATACCTTCATTCATGATAAAGACAATTGGTCTAAATACATCTTGGCGCTGACAAATGCAATTGCAAGGGTTGTACCTATTCTCAGATCCTGGAAGGGAGCCGAGGTTGTAGCAGTTTTCAAAAAGGGAGACAGTAATATGTCTATAAATGATTGGCCTATAAGCTTAACGGATGCCATTCAAAAGGTCCTTTGCCTTGTGGTGTTGGGGAAAATTCATAAGTAGATTGAAGATAATAAGATTCTCTCAACGCTCCAAACTGGATTTAGAAAAAACCAGTACCATACACCAAGTTTTCCGATTTCAGACCTTGCGTTGGAAGAGGTGCTGATTGGCAAAGGATACCTACATGTGGGCTTTGTCGAACTGAATTCTGCTTTCGATATGGTACCCCTTCCAGAAGGTGTGGTAGGTTTTACAGAACATTGTAAAGCCTTCAAAAATCCTCTCTGTCATAATTCGTCTTCACATTTTGCTAGAGTAAGATGGGGCAACCGGGGACAACTAACAAACCCCATTCCCATTATTAAGTATTGCATCCCGACCCCCCACCCCATTCTTTCTGCTTTTGATTGATGTAGTTCATTTTCTATCATTACATTCTACTGATGCTCCCCCTCTGGCTAGAAGAAAAATTCCTGCTTTCATCTTTGCTGATGACACTTTACTAGTGTCTGAAACTCCGTATGGATCACAGTGTTTATTGAACCGCTTTAAAACATTTCATTGTACTCGTGAACTAGTAGGAAATGCAGCAAAAACGTAAGTACATAACAACCAATCAACACATCTTATAAAAGAAGGATGGCATTAGGAAGGGTAGAGCTAGAGAATCTAGGTGCTTTTGATAATCTAGGAATTGAGTTACATTCTGAAGAATCATGGAAAATGCATGTAGATAAAAGTACCCTAAAGCTCAAACAGGCTGTGGGTGCCACATTGAAGGAACACTGCGCATCCTATAGTAAGCCAGTCTCTCTAGGCTTACTGCTTTATGATTTGAAGGCCTTGGGCACTGCACTCTATGGTGCAAAGATTTGGGGCTTCCATAACCTAGCTGATATGGCTAGATCTGAAAATACAACTTTAAGATCTTTATCTTGTCTCTTCTTTAGCACACTGTTAAATCTGTTAAAACTTGACTTAGGGAGGAAACTGATTTCAGACAAAGCAAGAATCATATCTGTTTTGTTCTGGAGGAGGTTGAGCGCCACACTGGAGCGAGCTGCTTATGCTGAAGCGCCACAAGAAATAGTCAAGCAGAATAGATTCCATATAATAGACTGGCTTAATAATATTAAGAAACCTTTGAGTTGTTAGCGTCTGCGGGAGCTGTGGTATACCTCTCCTACTGAGTTCTTCCGTCCAAATGTAGAATTAAACAATTATATTGGTTATGGATAGCTCAGAATGACCCTCAAAACACTAATAAGGGTACGCTATTAAATGAATCTGCTGAATTCACGGCTATCAGCAGCTTTGAACAATATCTGGACTCTATTAAAGATCCAATAGATAGAAAATTATACATACAATTCGGAATAGCATATTTACCCCTCAGTGCATTTACAGCTAAAGGTCCACCATGAGGGCGTTGCCACGCAAGATGGCTGACAAGATGTTCCTTGAGGAGCACCTCATGGGCCCATGAATATCCTGCATAATCGTGTCCAATCCTGTCATTTTTTATTGTTCCCTGGTGGAGATCGACTGGGGATTTATTAACCCAACGATCTCCCCGTGCACTGCGACTGACTGGATTTCTGCAGTGGATGCTGATTGTTGCATGACCGCCAGCAGCACAGGGGCCTACCTTACTCTAGATCACCGAGGGGCATGTTTGGTGTTTTTCCATGCCCGTTCTACCCCTGACAGGGGCCTTGCTGGTGCTGTGGCCCTGGTGTTGCAGTGCTGCTGTCCTTGGAGCTGCGGTGGAGCAGTTAGTGTGGCCGCGGACCTCAGAGACTCATTGGGACTGGGCCAAAGCAGTGGCAAAGACAGTGGTTCCTCATGAGATCTACTCAGATGCCAGTTGGCCTCAAGGGAACATGGACATGTACCCTGCTCCCGCAGCTGGTGGGGATGAGGTTGGCTCAGGTGCAGTGGATCTATCAGGGGTTCCCCAGAGGCACTGTGATCTGACCTGACTATGTTACGATGAACAGTCCCTGGAGATTATAGCTCTCACCCCACACCAGGCATAGACCTTGGTGTGGTATGTTTCTTGCTGGCCAGAGGGGAGGTCTCCCGAGCCGGGATCCCAGGCCATAATTACCAATGGGGGAACTATCCAGGGCAGAACTTTGGTCATCATCAGTCCAGGGCTCTAGGGTTACTATAGAAGAGGAAATAAAAACCGATGTCGATAGAGGTCAGTACTCCTCGCAGATCTACGTGAAGTCTCTGAGAAAGTACATGCGGCTGACAAGACCATGGCGGTCTCAAGTTGCAGGTGGCATCTGTAAAAAAGCAAGTGGAGGGTGTCCTCTCCAGGACAGGAAACATTGGGGTCTGGGCAGAAGTTGCGTAGGGTAGGTCCCAGTGCAATAATGTTAGACTTTTGGGCTTCCCAGAACATGCAGAGGGCCGATCAGGAGAGCAATTTATTGAGCAGTGGTTGCGGGATGTACTGAAATCGAGAGACCTTTCTAGTTTTTCTGAGTGGACGCACAGGGCACTGGCTGCCCCCTCTGTGGCCTGAGGCACCTCCTCTGGTGGTAGCAGTCTTTTTTAATTATAAAGACTGTATCCTTTGAGCTGTACGTTAAACTGATAATGCCCATTATGAGAACCACAAAATCTCCATCTACCCAGATTACAAAAAGCATGTGCAAGGAGACAGAAAATCTTTAGTGGAGGTTAAGAAAAAACTGAAGATTATGGGCCTCAAATACTTTTTTTTGTACCCAGCCAGACTGAGTGTGACTTTGCATGGGAAATCACACTACTTCAACTGCCCAGATGATATTTGGAGGTGGCTGGAGATATGGGGCAAGGTACCACGTAACGATTGGTTCCTGGAGGAGTCATCCATGAGAGAAGTGGGGTCCACCCAGTGGCTGGGGGTCTCGAAGGGTGATAAACATCCGGAACAAGGTTCAACTGAAGAACCAGCAACCTCACGGATAGTGATCCAGGGAGATGGCACCATGGCATTAAATCATGCTTCAGTGGATTTGGTGATTGGTGGGGGGGTGTTGAGGTATGGGGACCTCAGATGAAATGGAGGAGCTGGAGCTGGGTGACACCAGGGAGTGAGGGGATTAAATAGCTCTCACCTAAACATTTGTCTGCCTCCCTGGTCTACACATGGGAGCTGTGGTTTGGATGGCAGTGTGGACCAAGGTACCTGGGTGGCGGAGGAAGGCGTAGTGGGCATTTCTCCCCTGCTGTACTCTTGATTGTCTTCTTTTTTCGGGTAGGGGGATGAGGTATGCAGTGTCTCTTGAGCCCTTCTTTTTGGGTTGCCAGGTAACGGGTGAGGTGGTTAAGTTACATATGCATCATGAACTTATATTAGTACACAGGGACCTCCTCTCACTTTTAGTGGTAAACTTTGACACGTTTTGGGATTATGCTGCAGGTCCTGGTAGCTTTGCAATGATGGACGAGATTGATTGTTCTTTGTTGAATTGTTTGCCCGGGGGTGGAGGAGGGGATATGTTATTGCTTGATTTGCAACTGAGTTATGTAGGGTTTGTAGTGGTTGGGACATTGCGCTGTGTCCTTTCTTGCTCCACAAAACAGGGAGGGAGATTGATAACACTAAGCCATATGTGCCTTGTGACGCAGAATGCACAGGGTAGCACTCATAGCTCCTCATGGCAGAACCCACCTATATAATAGCCTTGAGTGTCTTGGGTGGAAGGATTATACAAAAAGGTACTGGGTTCACTCCTTTCAGAACCACACTAAGGTCCACATAGCATGTAAACTAGTGAAAAAATGGAGGGGACAACTAGAGTCAACCACATACTCTTCCAGCGCTAGAGGAGTGGTCATAAGGATAGCTCCGGGGGTACCCTTTCGTTTCACATAGAAGCAGATGTGGAGGGCTGATACACACTTGTGCGCGAGGTACATTAGATGGGAATTCCGTCACAATTCTGAATAATGATGCAGGACTTGCTCCAGGATAGCACAACTTTGCACTTCTTTGGTGGGGGATTTTAATTGTTTTGCAGATGGTGAGAGGGATCTACATCCACCTTGTACAGGAGCACACCTGCTAATGCCTAGCTTCCTCTTAGCAGTTATGTCCAAAGTTACTGCGCACCAGGCCATATTGACAGATTTCAAATGCAGCTCTAGACTGTGTACACAACTAGAGAGACTGTCGGCGAAGATGTGATGGAGGTCTTCTTCTGGACAATGCCGCTTCTCGTGCTTGCCCCAGAAGGGTGCAAGATTTGGACATAAACTTCACACTGAAGGATTTGAGGGGGACTGTGCGGGAACTTAGGGAACTTAATATGTCGAAGGGCCTGGGATGTGAAGGCTTCCCTGTAGAGTTCTACCAAACTTACTCCGCACTTTTGTCGGAGCAGCTATTGGCCTATGTCAGGAGGCATGGGCCAAGAAGATTATCCCCCTCTCCATGCCTGAGGGTGTTTATATACCTACTGATCAAGCCTGGAGGGAATGCAGCGGATCCTTCTTCATACCGACCCCTTACCATGATCAGTTCAGACGATAAGGTGCTTTGTAAGCTTCTGGCTACCAGACTTCAGACTTTAATATGGAACTTAGTGCATGGGGACTAATGCAGATTTATCCCAGGCTGGAGCACGGCTCTTCATATACGCAGACTGACACATGTCTTGTGTGCAGTAGTTGATGAGGAGCAAGAAATGGCATTGGTGGCTATCGATTAGAGAAAGCCTACAATACTGTAGACTGGACCTACTTACTTGTTGGTATTGAAGGCACTAGGGTTTAGACCTTCCTTTAGAGATTGGGTGACACGGTTCTACACGGAACCCGTGCTCGGGGTTAGAGTGGGTGGTATGGCATAAGAGAATTGGACGTTAAGAGGGGCATCCACCAGGGTTGCCCCTTCTTACCGTTGCCTTTTCCCTGGCTCAGAAGCCCCTGACTGCCTTGTTACGCCTGGTGATGAAGGACTGGGGAATTACGGTAGGTACACTACACATATTATTCAACTGTCTGCACATGATGCTCCTATATATGTTCCCCCTCCCAGAGAGGCAGTACCGATTCTGATGCAACATATGGAGGCCTTCAGGAGCTCTCTGGCCTTTGGGTTAATAAGCGTATGACACTCCTGTTTCCCCTGGGTGGGTTAACAACTGTCCCAAGAGAACACCTCCCAGAGCTTGGTTTCCAATGGGCGATAGGAAGTTTCCAGTAACTGGGGGTTATGATAACCCCCATTGCTATAATATAGACCGGGTGCTGGGAGGCCTCCATAGGTCAATTCAGTTTTGGAAGGCGTTTCCCTTCTCTGTCATGGGTATGTTGGAGAGCGCTACAAAGATCCTTCTCCCTAGATGTCTGTACACTGTGCAGAATTATTTATATTCTGTTGATCTGGGAATCTTCAGAGTTTGGACAGCCTACTGATCTCCTTGATGTGAGAAGGTCGCCCAGCAGAGTAGCTTTACTAGAGTTAATGTGAGGATTTGGGTGTACTATATGACACGACTCTGGGGTCTTATCATGCAGTAGACTCTCAAATACCATAAAGGGTCCAGTCAGGCTTGTTTACTTAACTTTAAGCTCAACCCTGGGTAACTATCTGCGAGAAGTAAAGATTGGCAAAAGAACAATGTGTAAAGCATTTAACAGCACCAAACAATGAAACAAGAAAGCCACACAACAAAAAAGAAGCACAACATCAATTTATACAGAATAGAGCATATCTTTATGAATGTTTACAGCTCTTGATTTATCAAAATCCGGAGATAAGAACTTTTTTAAACATTAAAAAAAATCTTTAAATCAACAAATGAGAATTGTTCAACAAAATGTTTGTAAGCTTTTGAAAAGTTTGTTCAGCAACTCTGACCCAAGGTAGGCAACCAGTCCTGGCAGGACATGGGTCTAGGATCTCAGTAAGAATACTTTGGACAGTTAGCTGGCCACCAGAGCCTTTTTCAGTCCAGTTCCAGCCTTTAAGAGACAACTGTTGTAGATGACAATGAAGTGGTCCTGAAGCTGTGTATGCAGGAGAAAAAGATGATCAAACATGCTCTTGATTCTCTGTGGTTGTAAGTTCCTGGTGATTCTTTGGACTACGGGTGAAGTGCGGTGACTGGCCATTGAACTTGGGGGTTCTGCAAAGTCCTCTTTGCGATGGTAGAAGGGCAGCTGTAGCAGACCTTTGGTTCTCGAGACGCAGCAGTCAGGTTGCAAATCTCCAAAGTTCCCCATTTGATCGGGAACTGCGACTGTGGGACTCGGGCGGAGTTGCTGAACAAACTTTCAAATGTTTACAAACTTTTTGCTGACCAATGCTCATTTGTGGTCGTTTTAAAGAATTTTTTTAATGTTTAAAAACATTCTTCTCTCCAGATTTTGATAATCAAGGACTCTAAAAATTCATAAAGAAATGCTGATTTTTTTAATTGGTCTTGTGTGTGTTTCTTGTTTTATTGTTTGGTGCTAGCTGGAGGCCTTTAGCCTGTGGAGTTTTTGATTACTTCTCTAAGTTGGTTAGTTTCTACAATATGCAAATCTCAAAAATACTGCAAAGGAAGTGTGGTGCACATTTCCAGCTGCACTGGTACTGCCGCAAGTGCTTGGTGGGGTTCTGAGATTGGGGGAAGAAGGCACATAATAACACTTCTGCTTAGAGCCCCGAGGGGGCATTTCACCTGAACCCCCACTGCAAGCCTGAGAGACGGAACTAGCTGAGCCCTTCTCAGATGCTGACTGAGTTCAGGCTTGTGCATTGGTCAGTAAGGTTTCTTGCAACAGCAGGTTCAAGCTTTTACATTTTAATTCCATTCACCTGATATGTATCACTCCTTACATCCTTAGTAAGATCTATCCCACCAAGCTGGTAAAAGGTCCCAGATGTGGAGAGGAAAAAGCCCCCACCCCCCTCCCTCTTTTTTTTTTTTTTTTTTCTTTAAACACTTGCCATGGGCCTGCAGGCTAGTGATGGCATACGTGGGGGTGGGGTGGGCATGGTTCCATGGATCAAGGCGGCTGCTGAGTTTCCACTCTTGGTTACATTGAGTTCCTGCCGCTTACTTACCTCTTGACAATAAGAAAAGTGGTTATTGGTTAGATGGAAACTTACACTCCATGTGGACCTGTGGGTCAAGGATGTCCTGGAGTGGGTGGTGGCCGATGAGCAGCATATCTCACAGTCTAGGTTTTCAAAAAAAAAGTTAAGGATTATATTTCAACCTGGGTGAACGTTTTGGAACATTTTCAGGACTATGGGGGCAGTGAATCTGGTTCAGATGCACACACTGGCTCTGAGGAAGCGAATGGTGTCTACATTTTAAACGCTGGTGTGAAGTGATTTGGACTCTACAAGTTGTAATGCATGAGCTGGGTTACATGAGACTTCCGCCCTGTCACGCATTATTGCAATGTCTGTATCTATCTCAGTGGTAATATGTGTGGTGGTGCTGTGGTTGTACATTGTGAGTGGCATGTCTGTTTGGGGTCCATGTTTCTTTGCATCCTTTATGCTCCTTTTCTAATCCACTACAATGATGTAAAACTCAGAAATAAAGGTATTTACATTTTTTTTTTTTAAATGGTCAACTACAAATATGCTTTCCTCGTTATGCCCTCTTTTCAATACTAATAATGAAACTCTTGCTCACGTCGTGTTTGCCTGTGCATGCAGCCTATTCACGACCAAGGCTTACCTGGATCAAACCAGTATGCACTCAGATGGTTACATTGAATCCTGCACTAGGTCTTCGAAATCAGAAGAACACACCCTGGACCATTCTACGGTTATGCAGTAGACAAATTTCTAGGAAGGATGTGATCTGTAAGGCAGAAAGCCATGTTGACCAAAATGCAAAGTCAGTTGTTCAAGCATAAATGTATCATATCTAACGAAAGAACCAATACTACTAAAGTGCAACCCTGGCACGGACCAAACACTCTGGTGGACACTCCTTACTGTTTACATAGTGGACCCGAAAATAGGTGTTCGATGGCATCTGTCGCTGTAGATACACATGTTGTGCATAGCCCGCCATCTGGTGTTGGGTCGGAGTGTTACAAGTTGTTTTTCTTCGAAGAAGTCTTTCGAGTCATGGGACCGAGGGACTCCTCCTCTTTGTCTCCATTGCGCATGGGCGTCGACTCCATCTTCGATTGTTTTCTTTCCGCCATCGGGTTCGGACGTGTTTCTTTCGCTCCGGGTTTCGGAACGGAAAGTTAGATCAAAATTCGGAAAATTACGTCGGTATTGTTGCGTTCGGAATCGGGATAGATAGAATCGACGCCAAATCGTTAAGATCGCCGTTGCCCTTCGGGGTAATTTTCGATCCCGCGTCGGGGCCTGGTCGGCCCGACCGCGTGTGACATCGACGCCGATGGAACGGACCCCGTTCCGATTCTGTCCTAAATGCCACAACAAATACCCATATACGGACCAACATTCGGTCTGTAACCTGTGCCTGTCGCCCGAGCACAGGGAAGAAGATTGCGAGGCCTGTCGTGCGTTCCGGTCCCGAAAAACACTCCGTGACCGACGAGCCAGAAGACTGCAGATGGCGTCCACGCCGACGGGACACCGAGAGTTCGAAGAACAAGAAGAAACCTTCTCGATCCATGAATCGGACTCGGACGAATTCGTCGACCATGAAACAGTGAGTAAGACGTCGAAAATAGCACACAAGAAAGCTGATAAGGCCCAGGGAAAGCCACTGCCATCAGGCCATGGCTCAACCCATAAAAGCGGTGACCGAACATCGGCACCGAAAAAGGCCGAAATAGTGCCGAGATCGTCCGACTCTGGTCGAGACGCAGGTACCCAGCCATCTCGGGACCGAGATAGTGCTGCAGACAAAGATCGTCGCCGAGATAGCGGTGCCGAAGCTGCTCGACGCAGAGACAGCGGCACCGAGGAGGATCGACGCCGAGAGGGTTCGGCTCCGAAAAAAAGGAAAGTGGCCTCGGAGCCGAAAAAGAGCGCGGACATAGTTTCGGTGCCAAAACGACCCGCAACTGAACCAACTACCGGTTCCTATTCAGAGGAGCAATCACTGTCCTCTCGGATGAGAAAGCATACATTCGGGGAGGAGTTACAATCCACCGAGGTGGACCACACTCAAAGACGGATTTTTATTCAGAGTGGAACAGGGAAGATAAGCACCCTTCCCCCCCATTAAGAGAAAAAGGAGACTCGAGTTCCAACAAGAACAAGCACCACAAACAAAACTGGTGAAAAAGATAACTCCGCCACCCTCTCCTCCACCTGCAACGCACTTTTCACCGGCACAGACTCCGTCGCATTCCCCGGCTCACACTACCATGAGCCAAGATGACCAGGACCAGGACGCTTGGGACTTATACGACGCACCTGTGTCAGACAACAGTCCAGAAGCGTATCCTGCAAAGCCCTCACCACCAGAGGACAGCACAGTATACTCACAAGTGGTGGCTAGGGCAGCAGAGTTCCACAACGTGTCCCTGCACTCCGAACCTGTCGAGGATGACTTCCTGTTCAACACCCTCTCCTCTACCCATAGCTCCTACCAAAGCCTACCTATGCTCCCAGGAATGCTTAGGCACGCAAAGGAAATCTTCAAAGAGCCTGTCAAGAGTAGAGCAATTACACCAAGGGTGGAAAAGAAATATAAAGCACCTCCAACAGACCCTGTCTTCATCACCTCACAACTGCCACCAGATTCGGTCGTAGTAGGAGCAGCTCGCAAGAGAGCCAATTCTCACACATCGGGCGATGCACCACCCCCAGATAAAGAGAGCCGCAAGTTCGATGCAGGTGGGAAGAGGGTCGCAGTACAAGCTGCAAACCAGTGGCGCATCGCAAACTCTCAGGCGCTCCTAGCGCACTATGACAGAGCCCACTGGGACGAGATGCAACACCTCATCGAGCATCTACCCAAAGATCTACAAAAGAGGGCAAAACAGGTGGTTGAGGAGGGGCAAAACATATCTAATAACCAGATACGCTCCTCTATGGATGCAGCGGACACAGCTGCAAGAACAGTTAACACAGCAGTAACTATAAGAAGACACGCATGGCTACGGACATCTGGTTTTAAACCACAAATACAGCAGGCAGTGCTCAATATGCCATTCAATGAGAAACAATTGTTCGGACCTGAAGTGGACACGGCAATTGAGAAGCTGAAAAAGGACACGGACACTGCAAAAGCCATGGGCGCACTCTACTCCCCGCAGAGCAGAGGCACTTTCAGCACCTTCCGCAAAACAACCTTTAGAGGGGGGTTTCGGGGTCAGAGCACACAGGCCAGCACCTCACATTCAACACCGTCCACCTACCAGGGACAGTACCAAAGGAGAGGCTTCCGGGGCCAATTCAGAGGAGGACAATTCCCTAGAAACAGAGGGAAATTTCAAAGCCCCAAAACACCTACAACCAAACAGTGACTCACACGTCACTCATCCCCTCCACACAACACCAGTGGGGGGAAGAATACGTCAGTATTACCAAGCGTGGGAGGAAATAACAACAGACACTTGGGTCTTAGCAATTGTCCAACATGGTTATTGCATAGAATTTCTACAAATCCCTCCAAACAAACCACCAAAAACGCAGAATATATCAAAACAACATTCAGACCTCCTAAAAATAGAAGTCCAAGCATTACTGCAAAAGAACGCAATAGAACTAGTACCAAAAACTCAAAGGAATACAGGGGTTTACTCACTGTACTTTCTAATACCAAAAAAGGACAAGACACTGAGACCAATCCTAGACCTCAGAACACTAAACACCTACATCAAATCAGAACACTTTCACATGGTCACACTACAAGAGGTGTTACCATTGCTAAAGCAACAGGACTACATGACAACCTTAGATCTCAAAGATGCGTATTTCCACATACCAATACATCCGTCGCACAGGAAATACCTAAGGTTTGTATTCAACGGAATACATTACCAATTCAAAGTATTGCCGTTTGGTTTAACAACCGCACCAAGAGTCTTTACAAAATGTCTAGCAGTAGTGGCTGCACACATAAGAAGGCAGCAGATACACGTATTCCCGTATCTGGACGACTGGCTAATCAAGATCAACTCACTGACAGGGTGCTCACACCACACAAATCAGGTCATACAAAACCTCTACAAACTCGGTTTCACCATCAACTATGCAAAATCACACATTCTGCCGTGCAAGGTACAACAATACCTAGGAGCCACAATAGACACAACAAAAGGATTAGCCACTCCAAGTCCACAAAGAATTCAAAATTTCAACAAGATCATACAACGCATGTATCCAACACAAAGAATACAAGCAAAAATGATATTACAACTCCTAGGCATGATGTCCTCATGCATAGCCATTGTCCCGAACGCAAGACTGCACATGAGGCCCTTACAACAGTGCCTAGCATCACAATGGTCACAAGCACAGGGTCACCTTCTAGATCTGGTGTTGATAGACCGCCAAACATACCTCTCGCTTCTATGGTGGAACAATATAAATTTAAACAAAGGGCGGCCTTTCCAAGACCCAGTGCCACAATACATCATAACAACAGATGCTTCCATGACAGGGTGGGGAGCACACCTCGATCATCACAGCATACAAGGACAATGGGACGTACATCAAACAAAACTGCATATAAATCACCTAGAACTGCTAGCAGTTTTTCAAGCACTAAAAGTATTCCAACCAATCATAACTCACAAATACATTCTTGTCAAAACAGACAACATGACAACAATGTATTATCTAAACAAACAAGGGGGGACACACTCAACGCAGCTGTGCCTTCTAGCACAAAAGATATGGCGATGGGCAATTCACAACCACATTCGCCTAATAGCACAGTTTATTCCAGGGATCCAGAATCAACTTGCAGACAATCTCTCTCGAGATCACCAACAGGTCCACGAATGGGAAATTCACCCCCAAATTCTAAACACTTACTTCAAACTCTGGGGAACACCTCAAATAGACTTATTTGCAACAAAGGAGAACGCAAAATGCCAAAACTTCGCATCCAGATACCCACACAGGCAGTCCCAAGGCAATGACCTATGGATGAACTGGTCAGGGATATTTGCATACGCTTTTCCCCCTCTCCCTCTCCTTCCATATCTAGTAAACAAATTGAGTCAAAACAAACTCATACTGATAGCACCAACATGGGCAAGGCAACCCTGGTACACAACACTGCTAGACCTATCAGTAGTACCCCACATCAAATTGCCCAACAGGGCAGATCTGTTAACACAACACAAACAACAGATCAGGCATCCAGATCCAGCATCGCTGAATCTAGCAATCTGGCTCCTGAAATCCTAGAATTCGGACACTTAGACCTTCCCCAAGAATGTATGGAAGTCATAAAGCAAGCAAGAAGACCATCCACTAGGCACTGCTATGCAAGCAAATGGAAAAGATTTGTTTGCTACTGCCATCATAATCAAATCCAACCATTACACGCATCTCCAAAGGATGTAGTGGGTTACTTGCTACACTTACAAAAATCAAACCTAGCTTTCTCTTCCATTAAAATACACCTTGCGGCAATATCTGCATACCTGCAGATTACCTATTCAACTTCACTATTCAGGATACCGGTCATTAAAGCATTTATAGAAGGCCTTAAAAGAATTATACCACCAAGGATACCACCCGTTCCTTCATGGAACCTCAATGTTGTCTTAACAAGACTCATGGGTCCACCTTTTGAACCCATGCACTCTTGCGAAATACAATTCCTAACCTGGAAAGTTGCATTTCTCATCGCCATCACATCTCTACGGAGAGTAAGCGAAATTCAAGCGTTTACAATACAAGAACCTTTTATCCAACTACACAAAAATAAGGTAGTCCTAAGGACCAATCCTAAATTTTTACCAAAAGTTATTTCTCCGTTCCACCTAAATCAAACTGTAGAACTACCAGTGTTCTTCCCACAGCCAGATTCCGTAGCTGAGAGGGCACTACATACATTAGATGTCAAAAGAGCACTAATGTACTACATTGACAGAACAAAAAAACATCAGAAAGACTAAACAGCTATTTATTGCATTCCGAAAACCTCATGCAGGAAACCCAATATCAAAACAAGGTATAGCCAGATGGATAGTTAAGTGCATCCAAATCTGCTACCTTAAAGCAAAAAGACAGCTGCCCATTACACCAAGGGCACACTCAACCAGAAAGAAAGGCGCTACCATGGCCTTTCTAGGAAATATTCCAATGCACGAAATATGTAAGGCAGCCACATGGTCTACGCCTCACACGTTCACCAAGCACTACTGTGTAGACGTGCTATCCGCACTGCAAGCCACAGTAGGTCAAGCCGTGTTAAGAACCTTATTTCAAACTACTTCCACTCCTACAGGCTGAACCACCGCTTTTGGGGAGATAACTGCTTACTAGTCTATGCACAACATGTGTATCTACAGCGACAGATGCCATCGAACTGAAAATGTCACTTACCAGTGTACATCTGTTAGTGGCATCAGTCGCTGAAGATTCACATGTGCCCACCCACCTCCCCGGGAGCCTGTAGCCGTTCGGAAGTTGGCTTACACTTTGTACATTTGTAAATATATTATTTAAACCTTAAATAGGTACATACTTATTCACTCCATTGCATGGGCACTATTACTACAACACAACTCCTACCTCACCCTCTGCGGGGAAAACAATCGAAGATGGAGTCGACGCCCATGCGCAATGGAGACAAAGAGGAGGAGTCCCTCGGTCCCGTGACTCGAAAGACTTCTTCGAAGAAAAACAACTTGTAACACTCCGACCCAACACCAGATGGCGGGCTATGCACAACATGTGAATCTTCAGCGACTGATGCCACGAACAGATGTACACTGGTAAGTGACATTTTCATTTTGATTAATGATCAGAATTAGTTAACCCCGAGAGTCCGCCCACCATAGGAGATCCTATGGGCTATAGATGAAATATAAGTATTGTCAGAATGATTGCTAGTTCCAACTAGTGTTCGTTCCCTTGAAAGATCCTGGCTGGGATTGACTAGTACCTTAATTATAATCTTTTTATATTTATGCTTGTCATACTTGATTGTACTACGTTCAAGATTTTAACACTGGATTTCAGTACTTTATTATGGTATGCATATCCTAGAATAATGATAATGAATAGAGACCACTGTATCATTGCACTCTGCACTTTAAACATGGACTGCCACACTGCACTTAATGTTGTACGCAAGGGATACATTGCCAATACCCTTTATGTCACCTGGAATGTGAACATTTCTTTCCTTTGATCATGTCATTTAACCGGTGGGACCTGCACTTTACTAATCAGCTTTGAATGGTGAATAAAGAAAGAGTAAGACATGCATTTACTCTAAGATTTTGATGCATTGTTTCGTCAACTGTTCTCCTGCACTTCGAATGGAAAACCTTTTAATTAGTTGACTGAGCTTTTTGAGATCATGGTCCATGCATTTTGCAGGTTATGTGTAATATTGTGATAACGCTTATTTTTATTCTGTTGTATCTTGGTTTTAACTTTAAACGCAGGCTTGCTGAATACAGTTTAATGCAATAGGTCTATTACCTGCCTCTGGCCCTCGTCTATGGAACCCACAGCGTGCTTGGAACAGTGATGTCCCCACTCTTGGAACACTCGTGCATCGGGGATCTGGACAGAACTTGGCATGAAAGCCAGAGTCCAACACTTTCAGCAAGCATGTTTCCTGGCATTGCTTACTTTGTAAAGTAATCCATGCCAGCCCGAAGGTTTTGCCTCTTGAATCCACCATCAGAACGTCCTTTACTCTTTATCTCACTCTTGCAGGTTCCTGCTTTCTTTCTATGTCACCTTTTTCTCCGTCTTTGTTTTCCTTCTTTCTCCCTTGTATGATTTTCACTTTCTTGATCTATGTCAGTCTGAGAAGAAATATGTGCTGGTTCCTGCAGATGAGTACCTGTGGGCCCCACCTGCAACAAAAGGCCCGGTTTAAGCACTATCAAATCTGGTACAGGGTCTTTGCTTTGAGGGTACCTCCTTAGATGTTCCTGTATCTTACAATAGACCCACTCCTTGCCAGAGATACCTCTTTCAGTGTGATGTCAGCAGGGCTTTGCACAGGATCTCTGTGGCCTGCTAGATCCTCCTCCGGTTGTTGTTCCTAAGAATGCTTCCACCACTGAACTGGTGCAGAAAGAATGAGAAAATTAAGAGGTGGCATTTGCTAAGTAGGAGGTATAGAGATTTTGAAAGCCTTTTAGCTATGCATACTAGGTCAGTTGCTCTATTACGGTATATCTCAAATGAGCAATATAAATGAGATAAGGAACAGGGAAATGGAATGGATTTTCCAGTGATCAAGATCTCAGAGGAAAAAAGGTATTGGAGAGTCTTAGGGGTGTACCTGTGTGGGTGGCTGCACATTACAGGAATTGATGGAAGACTGATAATTTAGAAAGTGTTTGAGAACTGTATTATGATGAGCAATAAGAATATTGTTCGTGTTGATGAAAAATAGACATGGGGCACCAGGGTCCAAGCATGGGTTCTGACACGTAAATTGTTGTGGTCCAGACCTGAGCATGATGTCGTAGTTTAGACCCTTCGTGTACATGAAGCAACAGGAGTATCTTGTCAACCTTACTGATTTTTGTATTCCCCATGAGTTGGCTCCCGCCCCCTTTTTCTTGTTTTGCTTACGTTCATTTTGTTTGCTACTGCATTATACCCCTTTGTTTTAAACTGAATCTTGTGATTGCCACCAATGTTACAGACAGGCTATATGCAGGTCTGGGAAAATAAGTAGTGTATTGTTGTGAATAAAATATATCTCCCCACTCTCGGTTTTCTCTTGCTTGTCTTAACTGCTCACCTGCTTGTTTTCCCCACACCAGGATTTTCTATACCAGACTTCTCCAGCGAGTTACTTGCAAGCTACTGGTAACTTTCCAGCTTCCCGTAAGAGCAGCCCAGCCTACTAAATTAGATTTTGCTTGACTGAATTAATATATGTGTACCAAAATTGAAAGACGTGCATTTTTAGAACTTATAAGCTGATATTTGGAGAAAGATTTAGAGCTGATATTTGCCTGAAAAGACATGGTGTACTGGAGAGACTTATTACTAATATTACTACCTTGGTGTCAGTTAAATTGCAGCTGTGGCTGATATAGTAGAGGAATTACACATTGACTTTTTTTTTTTATTTTTTATTTTTACATTACTACTGCCAGCTTTGCCTGATGTGCTGAGGCGATTTCTTCTGGTAATCTTGGATAGGGTGGCCACTAAAATAATTGGGCTGTTGTGGTCACTTTTACAACACTAATAATATCAGTAACTCGGACTGATTCTCATTAAACATGAGTAGCTCATATTACAGAAGAGGTTGGAGACCCATGTGCTATACTTATCTAAATGCAAAATTGTCACGCCCTCTTGACTTAGTTAGCAGCCACCTTTTCGTTGAGGTTTTGCTGACTTTGATGTTGCCTCCTACAGATCTTGTTTCTTCAGAGGGAGACACGTTGTTTAACCCCCAATACACAAAAGTAGAATGTAATGTTATCACCCATTATGTTTCTGAGAGGAGAACTGGGCTAACGGTAGCAAAGGGAGGAAGCTGCAGGTTGCTCTTATCTATTACCAACTATTAGGGGGTGTCTGGTCCAGCTATCAGTTTAACATACTGGGCACGCAGTGGGCCTTCGCAAGTGCTGGTAGTCATTTTAGGCCAAGTATTATTGGGTGTCTGCTAAACAGGCTGCATCTTTTGGGGGTACTATTAAGTGGGGAATAACCATATTATTTCCTGGTAACTATCATTTTGACATTTATTCCCAGAAGCTTTTCTGCTTTCCCAGGCCCTACAGACATCCAGTGTGCTAATGTTGTTCCTTTATTTGTTCCACCCAACTTCCATATGAGGCAAAATGTTAACCGCTCTAAATGCTGCAACTCGACAGAGTAGTCAGAAGGTGGTGTTAAACCATGGGCAATTCTGGTTTCTGCCTATTCCATCAGGATCACGTACTAATACCCTCCTGGCTGACAGCACAGGTTAGTCTTTAAAACCCAATAAAACTATTTCAGATTGACACTAGATGATAGTCGGGCAATATATGTGAATGTTTAACAGTTGATAGGCAAAAAAGCGACAGGTTATTAGCCTTTTAGCTGTATGTCTGCTAGATTGCACTGCTAATTAGCCGGACCGTCTGTATTTTTTTGATTGGAAATATGAATAATGTGATAGGTGTCTTCGAAATAGTAGTGTAAGCATGGGATTTTGTTAATTTTCAGAGGACTGCTTACCTTTATGTGGTTTCCATGTTGTGGTACAGAGAATCAACTGCCGTTCCTGAATTAAAGTGTTGTTTCCCTAATTGTGAGCCTTAATTTCCACAGATTCCTGTCACCGGTTCATATTGGGAACTCTTCATCATTTCTTCCATCTGAGGTTGGAAATGAAAGTACAAAACAGGAATCTATGGTAATGTATAGATCTTTAAATTCTGTGACCTTTGGAGTGAGCCAGTGTAAATGGTAACCTCTATCGATGACAGCAAATAGTCTCCTGCCCACTTTTACTCAGACTTAAAAGTAATTTTCGATGGCATCTGTCGCTGTAGATACGCATGTTTTGCAATAGCTCGCCATCTGGTGTTGGGCCGGAGTGTTACAAGTTGTTTTTCTTCGAAGAAGTCTTTCGAGTCACGGGACCGAGTGACTCCTCCTTTTGTCTCCATTGCGCATGGGCGTCGACTCCATCTTCGATTGTTTTTTTTCCGCCATCGGGTTCGGACGTGTTCCTGTCGCTCCGAGTTTCGGAACGGAAAATTAGCTAATTTCGGAAGATTTTCGTCGGTATTGTTGCGTTCGGGATCGGCGTACTTAGATTCAACACCGCATCAAAGATCGAAGAGCTCCGGTGCCCTTCGGGGTAGTTTTTCGATCCCCCGTCGGGGCCTGGTCGGCCCGACCGCGTGCTGAAGAACGCCGATGGAACGGACCCCGTTCCGTTTCTGCCCCAAATGCCACAATAAATACCCCTATACAGACCAACACTTGGTCTGTAACCTGTGCCTGTCACCTGAGCACAGTGAAGACACCTGTGAGGCCTGTCGTGCGTTCCGGTCCCGAAAGACACTCCGAGACCGTCGAGCCAGAAGACTTCAGATGGCGTCCGCGCCGACAGCCCACCGAGAGTTCGAGGAGCAGGAAGAGGAAGGTACCTTCTCGATCCAAGAATCGGACTCCGAAGGATTCGACGATACACAAACCGTGAATAAGACGTCGAAAACCACACAGAGGAAAATTTACAAGGCCCAGGGGACGCCACTGCCATCAGGCCATGGCTCCACCCATAAATTCGGTGACCGACCGTCGGCACCGAAAAAGGCCCAAACAGTGCCGAGATCGTCCGACTCCGGTCGAGACACTGGCACGCAACCTTCTCGGGACCGAGAAAGTGCTGGAGACAAGCCTCGACACCGAGATGCCGGTGTGGACACGGCTCGACGCCGAGACAGCGGCACCGAAGAAGATCGACGCCGAGAGGTGTCGGCCTCGAAAAAGAAAAAAGTCACCTCGGAGCCGAAAAAACGCGCAGACAAGGTTTCGGTGCCGAAACAAACTGCAAGCGACCCAGCTTCAGGCTCTTATACAGAAGAGCACTCGCTAACCTCCCAAATGCAAAAGCATAGGTTTGAGGAAGAGCTACAATCAACTGATGTGGACCATACGCAAAAGCGTATCTTCATACAGCAGGGGACAGGAAAAATAAGCACCCTTCCCCCCATTAGAAGAAAGAGAAGGTCTGGAGTTCCAAACTGAACAGACACCACAACCAAAAGTGGTGAAAAGAGTTACCCCACCACCCTCTCCCTCCGCCCGTGCTTAACGTCTCACCAGCACGAACTCCATCACACTCCCCAGCTCACACCACCATAAGCCAGGGTGACCAAGATCAAGATGCATGGGACCTATACGACGCCCCAGTGTCAGATAACAGTCCGGAGGCATACCCTACGAAGCCATCTCCACCAGAAGACAGCACCGCGTATTCTCAAGTGGTGGCTAGAGCAGCACAATTTCACAACGTAAGCCTCCACTCAGAACAGGTCGAGGATGATTTTTTATTCAACACACTCTCCTCCACCCACAGCTCATACCAAAGCCTGCCTATGCTCCCTGGTATGCTCCGGCACGCAAAAGAAATCTTTAAGGAGCCGGTCAAAAGTAGGGCAATCACACCAAGGGTGGAAAAAAAGTATAAGGCGCCTCCTACAGACCCGGTTTTCATCACTACACAGCTGCCACCAGACTCTGTCGTTGTAGGAGCAGCTAGGAAAAGGGCCAACTCTCACACATCTGGAGATGCACCACCCCCAGATAAAGAAAGCCGCAAGTTCGATGCAGCTGGTAAGAGTCGCAGCACAAGCTGCAAACCAGTGGCGCATCGCGAACTCCCAGGCACTACTTGCGCGCTATGACAGAGCCCACTGGGACGAGATGCAACATCTCATTGAACATCTGCCCAAGGACTTACAAAATAGGGCAAAACAAGTGGCTGAGGAGGGACAGACCATTTCCAACAACCAGATCCGCTCCTCCATGGACGCTGCAGATACAGCTGCACGGACAATTAATACATCTGTAACTATCAGAAGGCATGCATGGCTCCGAACGTCTGGATTTAAACCAGAGATTCAACAAGCAGTTCTCAATATGCCTTTTAATGAAAAAGAACTGTTCGGTCCAGAAGTGGACACAGCGATTGAGAAACTCAAAAAAGATACGGACACTGCCAAAGCCATGGGCGCACTCTACTCCCCGCAGAGCAGAGGGAATTACAGCACATTCCGTAAAACACCCTTTCGAGGGGGGTTTCGGGGTCAGAGCACACAAGCCAGCACCTCACAAGCAACACCGTCCAGTTACCAGGGACAGTATAGAGGAGGTTTTCGGGGACAATATAGAGGAGGGCAATTCCCTAGAAATAGAGGAAGATTTCAGAGCCCCAAAACCCCTACTACTAAACAGTGACTCACATGTCACTCACCCCCTCCACACAACACCAGTGGGGGGAAGAATAAGTCATTATTACAAAGCATGGGAGGAAATCACTACAGACACTTGGGTTCTAGCAATTATCCAACATGGTTATTGCATAGAATTTCTACAATTCCCTCCAAACATACCACCAAAAGCACAACATTTGACAACACACCATTCCAATCTCCTGGAGATAGAAGTGCAGGCACTATTGCAAAAGAATGCAATCGAATTAGTGCCAAACACACAAATAAACACAGGAGTTTACTCACTGTACTTTCTGATACCAAAGAAGGACAAAACGCTGAGACCAATCCTAGACCTCAGAGTAGTGAACACTTTCATCAAATCAGACCACTTTCACATGGTCACACTACAAGAAGTATTGCCATTGCTAAAACTACACGACTACATGGCAACTTTAGACCTTAAGGATGCTTATTTCCATATACCAATACACCCATCGCACAGGAAATACCTAAGGTTTGTATTCAAGGGAATACATTACCAATTCAAGGTACTGCCTTTCGGATTAACTACCGCACCAAGAGTCTTTACCAAGTGTCTAGCGGTAGTCGCTGCACACATAAGAAGGCAGCAAATACATGTGTTCCCATATCTAGACGACTGGCTAATCAAGGCCCATTCGTTAATACAGTGCTCAAATCACACAAATCATATCATACAAACCCTCTTCAAACTAGGGTTCACCGTCAATTTCACAAAATCCTGCCGCGCAAGGTACAACAATACCTAGGAGCCATAATACACACATCAAAAGGAGTAGCCACTCCAAGTCCACAAAGAATTCGAAATTTCAACACCATCATACAACGCATGTATCCAACACAAACAATACACGCAAAGATGGTACTACAACTCCTAGGCATGATGTCTTCATGCATAGCCATTGTCCCAAACGCAAGACTGCACATGAGGCCCTTACAACAGTGCCTAGCATCACAATGGTCACAAGCACAGGGTCACCTTCTAGATCTGGTGTTAATAGACCGCCAAACTTACCTCTCGCTTCTGTGGTGGAACAACATAAATTTAAACAAAGGGCGGCCTTTCCAAGACCCAGTGCCACAATACGTAATAACAACAGATGCTTCCATGACAGGGTGGGGAGCACACCTCGATCAACACAGCATACAAGGACAATGGAACGTACATCAAACAAAACTGCATATAAATCACCTAGAACTTCTAGCAGTTTTTCAAGCACTAAAAGCTTTCCAACCAATCATAGTTCACAAATACATTCTCGTCAAAACAGACAACATGACAACAATGTATTATCTAAACAAGGAAGGGGGGACGCACTCCACGCAGTTAAGCCTGCTAGCACAAAAGATTTGGCGTTGGGCAATTCACAACCAAATTCGCCTAATAGCACAATTTATACCAGGTATCCAAAATCAACTCGCAGACAATCTCTCTCGAGATCACCAACAGGTCCACGAATGGGAAATTCACCCCCAAATCCTGAACACTTATTTCAAACTCTGGGGAACACCTCAGATAGACTTGTTTGCGACAAGGGAGAACGCAAAATGCCAACACTTCGCATCCAGATACCCACACAAACAGTCCCAAGGCAATGCCCTATGGATGAACTGGTCAGGGATATTTGCTTACGCTTTTCCTCCTCTCCCTCTCCTTCCTTACCTGGTAAACAAACTCAGTCAAAACAAACTCAAACTCATATTGATAGCACCAACTTGGGCAAGGCAACCCTGGTACACAACGCTGCTAGACCTATCAGTAGTACCCTGCATCAAATTGCCCAACAGGCCAGATCTGTTGACACAGCACAACCAAAAGATCAGACACCCAGATCCAGCATCGCTGAATCTAGCAATCTGGCTCCTGAAATCCTAGAATTCGGGCACTTACAACTTACCCAAGAATGTATGGAAGTCATAAAACAAGCCAGAAGGCCATCCACCAGGCACTGCTATGCAAGTAAATGGAAGAGGTTTGTTTGCTACTGCCATATTAATCAAATACAACCATTACACACAACTCCAGAACATGTAGTGGGTTACTTGCTTCACTTACAAAAAGCTAACCTGGCTTTCTCTTCCATTAAAATACACCTTGCAGCAATATCTGCATACCTGCAGACTACCTATTCAACTTCCCTATATAAGATACCAGTCATTAAAGCATTCATGGAGGGCCTTAGGAGAATTATACCACCAAGAACACCTCCTGTTCCTTCATGGAACCTAAATGTTGGCCTAACTAGACTTATGGGTCCACCTTTTGAACCCATGCACTCCTGCAACATACAGTTCCTAACCTGGAAGGTGGCATTTCTCATCGCCATTACTTCCCTAAGAAGAGTAAGCGAGATTCAAGCGTTTACAATACAGGAACCTTTTATACAACTACACAAGAATAAGGTCGTCCTAAGGACCAATCCTAAATTTTTGCCAAAGGTTATTTCACCGTTCCATCTAAATCAAACAGTGGAACTTCCAGTGTTCTTTCCACAGCCAGATACCGTAGCTGAAAGGGCACTACATACATTAGATGTCAAAAGAGCATTGATGTATTACATTGACAGAACAAAAAACATCAGAAAGACTAAACAACTATTTATTGCATTTCAAAAACCTCATGCAGGAAACCCAATATCAAAACAAGGTATAGCCAGATGGATAGTTAAATGCATCCAAATCTGCTACCTTAAAGCTAAACGACAGCTGCCCATTACACCAAGGGCACACTCAACCAGAAAGAAAGGTGCTACCATGGCCTTTCTAGGAAACATCCCAATGCAAGAAATATGTAAGGCAGCCACATGGTCTACGCCTCACACATTCACCAAGCACTACTGTGTAGACGTGTTATCCGCACAACAAGCCACAGTAGGTCAAGCCGTACTAAGAACATTATTTCAGACTACTTCCACTCCTACAGGCTGATCCACCGCTTTTGGGGAGATAACTGCTTACTAGTCTATGCAAAACATGCGTATCTACAGCGACAGATGCCATCGAACTGAAAATGTCACTTACCCAGTGTACATCTGTTCGTGGCATCAGTCGCAGTAGATTCGCATGTGCCCACCCGCCTCCCCGGGAGCCTGTAGCAGTTTGGAAGTTACCTTCAATTATTTATATATGTATCATCTCAACCTTAAATAGGTGCATACTTAGTCACGCCATTGCATGGGCACTATTACTACAATTCAACTCCTACCTCACCCTCTGCGGGGAAAAACAATCGAAGATGGAGTCGATGCCCATGCGCAATGGAGACAAAAGGAGGAGTCACTCGGTCCCGTGACTCGAAAGACTTCTTCGAAGAAAAACAACTTGTAACACTCCGGCCCAACACCAGATGGCGAGCTATTGCAAAACATGTGAATCTACTGCAACTGATGCCACGAACAGATGTACACTGGGTAAGTGACATTTTCATTATGTAGCAATTAATGAGATTTCTAGGTAAGCAACTAATCAACTTTTGAATGGGCCATAGCCAGTGCTAGACTGTTTGGAAAGTCTTTACATCATAAGAAAGACAGTGGTAAACAGAAAGATTTTTGATTATGTAATAGGTAAGCATGATTTTCCTGACATGGCCATCACGATAAAAACAATTTAAGTACCTTAATATAAATCGGCTTAAGCATGTCTAATAAGCCAAATGAGGCATAGCCAGTAGCTAAATTCTGAAGTCTGGAATAACTAATTTGAGGCTTTGGGAAAGCACAGCTTTACGCACTAATGGAGTTCAAAGTGTGGGTGCTTTACTTGAAAGTACTCCCTACCTGCGGTAACTAAAATACTTATGTTGGGGCCATGAAAATGTCAATGCTTGAGTTACTCCCATCCACACCCGATTCTTGCCCTTACTGGGACAACCAAGCACCTTCAAATTTTAGAATGCTGGTGTACCCTACTAGCCAGGGCATTAAGTAGTCCATCTACAATGGATACTTGGCCTCCATGTTTCGGGTAGACATGGATACATAGTCAGCAATTTATAACCAAAAAGTTGTGTAAAGAGGAGTGAAGATACACAACATAATTATCACAGTTGCAGTGAAGTTGTAAATCTTCGACCGGCTGTTGTTTTTTAAAGACAACACTTAATATCTTGGTATGTAAATTCTTAAAAAGCAAACAATCAACATATATGATATACAATAATGTAGTGACAAACCTGTTGCCTTAGGTTGTAAACATTTCTCCAGCATTGGATCTTTCATAGACATAGAAGTGCTGAGCTCTCTGCTTTGCATAGAGTCCACCTTGGCACAGTAGAAATCTGTGTCATGTCTGAGGGAGTCTCTGAGAAGACCTCTGCTTTAACTTGTGTCTAACCTTATTCTGGCTACGTCTTCACCTCTACTTCATTTTCCTTGGACATTTACAAGCATTATCTTCAGCTTTCAGCAAACTGAGAGCTGTTTTTAATCCATTTGTGGTATTTTTCTCCAAATTACTGGCCGACTGGGACTTCTTCCAGTCACCAAAGTATGCTATGCTTGATGGTGCGAAAAGCTTTCTCTTCAAGCCCTGTTCAAATCGCAGGCAAAATAAGATCTACACTGATGGTCTACATCTCCGTGTATTTATTATATTTATGCTACTTGTTTTCCAATCCTGCAGCTGGAAAGGGTGGATTGCTTTCAATCCTTCTTTTACAATAGGAAATCTGTTATTACCTGTCCCTCTCCAGATGTTAGAGGGAAAACAATACTAAATATATCTCATACTAGCTGTAGATGTGACTGGTACAGCTGATAGTCCATAGAGTGATGTTTTGTAGTTAGGTGACATGCCTGTCTAATCTCTGGTTTTACATCGGTGGTGCAAGCAGTTCTCTTCCAGAGGATCCTCATCAGTAGTCATAAGCACTGAATATTTCCACCTATGCGCGGGGACCCCGAAGCATATATCAGATATATATATAAATATATGTAAAAACCTATCTCTACAAATATGTAGCCTATAAAAGGCTAAGAATGCCTACTTGCATTATATTTTTCTTTAAAAAAAAAAAACTTTTTCCAGACTCCCATATTTATACAAAACAGAAGAGAAAGAGCATAGGGGGCAAAACTACAGCTTTCATTAAACTGAAATTTGAGGGAACGTCCAAAGGCATTATTGGCATATAGACTGCATTAAAAGCATAACAAGGAAAAACTTTTTTATTGTGCCTTTAAGACCTGCAGGATCTCCTGTATACCATCACGCCCCAGAGGTGGCTGTTAAATGACGGGTCACTTTCTTTTTTTCCTGGTCCTTCAGTGAGCATCCCTGAGCATATGCTCTTCATTTTCTTGACTTTTAGTCAGTAAAAGTCCTTCAATTTTCAAAGATTTGACTTTCATTCGATGGTTTTAAGTGCACTGGTTGCTTTTAACCTTTTTTCTGACTGAATTTTTTTTTCCATTGAGTCTAACAATGCCGTTTTTATTCAACATGTGCCCTTCCGGTGGCAGAAAAATTGCACTCTGACCCACACACTTTGTTGTGTGCTTGCCTTCTTCACACTGTCCTGACTGCTACCACTGTTAAAAAAAACAAAAAAAAATGACTTTAAAGGACACGTTAAAGAGCAGACTGCATTACATGCAGGAGAGAGGAAAGGTAAGTTAAAACCTTCAAGTGGGTGGGTGGAGGGGCTGGGGGGTTTCTAAAATCTCCTTGAAAGAGCCCTCCTGTCATTAACACAGAAGGAGAAATTGCTTCAAAAGCATAATTTTCCACTGCTGTCGATGAGTAGGTCAGCGTCGGAGGAAATACTGATGTGTCTCCTTTTCAACATTTTCGTCGAGGGCTCTGGTGCCACCTCAGTTGACGTCAAACAGCCCGATGGCAGAATGACTGCTGTTGAGACGCTTATCAAAGACACCATCGACCAACCGTCTGTCGAGATATCGCCCCTCTGAGCCAAGACACGGCATCGCATGGAAGCTCAACGCCGCAAAAGGTTGCATCTTGATCGACTTTGAGCCTCTCGCCGTTGCAGTGAAACGTCGCCGGCACCAGCTCCAGTACCCGTTATTATGATTTTGAAACGTTTATAAATGTTGAGACAATCACCACCGTCAAAGAAGAGACTACATCACACACAGACTCTATTGGCATCACGTTCAAGGATGTCAATGTTGAGAAATCTCCAGAAGTCAAGATAGTACCTACAGTCTCTGCTCATGCACCAATGGCACACATTCCTCAACAAACTATGACGACAGAGTGAAACCCACCAAAGTCCAGATTCTGAGTAATACCAGATGACTTCAACAAATAGAAACACTGCATACACCTTCACTTCCACGTACTCCATCTGGTAGGTTTTCATCTTTTTGGCCTGTATCGAGACCCCAGGTGCCAAGACTGATGCCACAAAGATCTCCAAGTCCACAGACTGGGACTTTAAGAACCAGATCTCCTCGAACAAGGTCTAGGTCGCCACATACCTCAACTCCAACCAGATCTAGACATTCTCACGGTCCAGATCTCGCAGAAGACATAGGACCCCTTCCTGGTCCTCAACATCTCGTTCATCAGTAAAAGATTATTCATCCACACTGTCTGATTAACCCCCAGCTAGGGTTTCTACGGTGGACGAGTACATTACCTTTTAATGATATTCTTGTAAGAGGAACAGCAACATTGACATTGCGTTTCCTCCTACTTAGTCATCTCTCATCTTCGAAGCACTCCACCATAGAACGGCCTCTAGACCCTTCCTTTCTGTGGTCCCAAGTCTTTTGGAACCAGCAATGCAACATTTTCTAACGCCTGCCTCCATACGAACTGTGCCTTCGCGTATTCTTAAAAAATACAAGGCCCCTGAGCAGGATCCGCTTTCCTACAAGCTGGTCCTCCTCCAGATTCTGTGATTGTTGCAGCAGCAAGAAAAATTCATGCAATTGCATCCTCTTCCACTGTACCTCCAAACAAGGATAGTAAACGCAATGATTCCGTAGGCGAGAAAATGTGTAACACTTCGGCATCCTGCATGAAACTGGCCAGCGCCTCCGCTTTATTGGGGAAGTATAACACAGCTCTTGGGGTCTCCCTGTATAGATTCACTGAAAAACTACCTAAGGAGGACAGGCAAGACTTTCAAGAGATTCTTGAAGATTTCGGTCTGGTTGCAAGCCAGGTCATCAGTGGGGCTGCTAATACTGCACACCTCGCAGTTTATGGATATGCTCATGGAGTTTGTGCAAGGCTCTAATCTTGGCTCCGTCTCACGGGTCTCAAACCAGAGGCACAGCAGAAAATACTGAATTGTCTTTTTACGGGCACATCTGTCTTTTGGACTAATGCTGATGATATGGCAAAAATTAAGACAAAACGTGAAAGCACGTTGCCTCGAGGAGTGCAAGGAGTTCAGGCGTAAATTCAAACCCTTCGAACGCAGGACTTACTAGCAGAGGGTTCAAACCGCTCGCTAATTACAGCGCACTCAGCAACAATCCAGGTCACACGATCATCAGCGAAGACCAGCAAGAGGAACTCACTACCCATCATCTTCCTCTGCTGAAGCCCAACCAAAGCAATGAGCCGAGGCTTCACCTCTCCCGTTTCCAGCTCCAGTGGGGAGGAAGTATGAAGCATCTGAACAAGTAGAGAGAAATGACAAATGGGTGATTGAACATTGTTCAGAATGGCTCCTCTATCGGGTTTAAATCCCCCTACTCTTGCTTTACCTCCAGAAATAATACAATCTCATCTGCAAAGTCTGTTGCGAAAAGAAGTACACACATTGCTCCAAAAAGAAGTTGTATAAGCTTCCTGTTCCCCCAACAGGGGAGAGGGATATATTCAGGCTATTTTCTGGTGCAGAAATAAGTCCAACTCAAGAGTACAGGCCAATTCTAAACTTAAGAACTTTAAACAAATACTGAATGTCCTCCATAGGTCTTCAGGATGCATACTTCCACATTCTGATCGCCAGGAAGCATCAGAAGTTTCTCCGCTTCACAGTGGCAACCGAGCACCATCAGTACAAAGTGTTGCGTTTCGGACTCAAATCAGCTCCTCTGATGTTCTGGAAATGCATAGCAGTAGTAGTTGCATGCCTGAGGAGACAAAATATATTTGTCTATCCTTAATCTGGATGATTGGTTAATCAAGAGCTTCTCTCCTGTGCGAACGCAACCACACTATCAGACCTGCCTAGAGATTCTACGAGACCTGGGATTTTCAAGTAAATACAAAAAATAAAAAAAAATACACAAACATACTGACTCAGCAACTGCACTACTTAGGGGCAACTCTGGATACAGACGTCAAAAAAGTGTATCCTTCGGAGGAGAGGTGTATCCTTCAGTCCTCAATCAACATGAAATGTAACAATCTTCTCCAGACTTCTCGTCCATCAGCCAGACAAGTAGCGTCGTTACTGAGATCATTGTCCCCAATGCCAGACTGCACATGAGACTGCTACAGCAAGCAGTGGAAGACCATTGGTCTCAGTATTCCAGCCAATGGGAAGACCAAGTAGTCATCACACAACAAGCCAAGGAGTCAATCAAATGGTGGATGCAGAGCCAGAACTTACAATAGGAGCGCCTTTTCACCAGGAACTCCCTACACAGACTGATCATGGATGCTTCCCTCCAGAGGTTGGGAGCTCACATGGGGTGTCTTCAGGTTCAGGGCTTGTGGTAGGACAAGGAACAGCTCTAGCACATAAATATGGTCCAAGTCTGGGTAGTCAATCTGGTGCTGAAGATTCTCAGAGATGAACTGTCTGCTTATTCAAACAGACAACACAACCACAGTGCATTATCTGAACAAACAGGGAGGGACTCTCACACCCCTTATCACTGGAGGCGCAAGCCATCTGGAAACGTCTACTAGCCAGAGACGTAACAATTTTGGCTGTTCACCTACCAGGAGCTCTGCACACCCAAGCACTCTTTTTAAGCTGCACCTTCACAGAGGCTTGCAACTGGGTTCTAAATGACAATGTCGCTCAAGATATTTCTCAGGAATGGGGGCAACGGCAAGTAGACGTGTTTGCATTCAAAGCAAACAAGAAATGCCCAGACAAACCTCCCTCACTACGAACACATCTCAGCCCACCTCAGAGACCTCCCCTGGCTCCCCGTCAACAAAAGGATGATCTTCAAACTCCTGACCCACTCTCGCAAGACTCTCCTCGACGCCGGCCCTGCCTACCTCAACAAGGGTCTCAACTTTCACATCCCGACACGCCATCTCCGCTCTGCCAACCTCACCACCGTGCCCGCATCCACCGTACCACAGCCGGCGGCAGATCCTCCTCCCACCTCGCGGCCAAGACCTGGAACTCCCTCCCCATCAACCTACGTCTGACCCAGGACCTCCTGACCTTCAGGAAGCGTCTCAAAGCCTGGCTTTTTGAGCAATAGCACCGCCTCTTCTTCCCAACTCCCCCCCCCCCCCCCCCCCCCCCTCTTCTCCTCTCAATGCCTTGAGACCCTTCCGGGTGAGTAGCACACTGAACAAATGATTGATTGATTGACTTTGCACCCACGTTTTACCAACCAGGGACAAAGGGAAATGCCCTTTTGATTAGCTGGTCAGGAATTTTTCTGTACGAGTCTCTCCACCCCACCCCCCTTCCTCTGATACTTAGTCATCACCAAGTTCTAAAGAGCCAGGACCAGAATGTTCCTGATAACCCCAGAATGGCCTCGCTAGTGGTGGAAGATAGTCCATCCCAACCTTTCTTTGCTGAGCTTGACAGCATGGTTCTTGAATTCCTAGCAATATGGACATCTAAGTCTCTTTCAGGAGTGCATGAACATTCTAAAAGAGTCAAAACGACCTTCTACTAGTCGCTGTTATTCCTTAAAATGGAAAAGGTTTTCCATGTGGTGTATTCAGAATTACCATCCAATTCTGGGACAAGAGGAGTTTATATTACCCTACATCCTCCATCTAGCAAAATTGGGATTACAGTTCTCTTCCATTAAGGTACACTTGTCAGAAATTACTGCTTTTAGAAAATCACCTTCCGAAGGGTCATTCTTTAAATTACTTGTAGAGAAAGATTTTCTAGAGGGTTTAAATAAAGTCCAGTACATTTCCCCTCCTTCTTGGGAGTTGAATGTGGTACTTCAAAAACGTATGGGTCTTCCCTTTGAGACAATACATATGGCTTCCTTCCAGCATCTCACTTGGGATACTGCTTTTCTAGTAGCAATTACTTCGGCATGCAATCAGTGAGATTTAGTCTCTCTGTGCCAAAGAGCCTTATACTGTTTTTCATGCCATCAGGGTTGTGATGCGGACCCGTCCCAGTTTTCTCCCCAAGGTTGTCTGGTTTCCACCTTGACCAGACCGTTTCACTCCCTACCTTCTTTCCTAATTCGTCCAAACCAGCAGAAAGAGCGTTACACTCTCTAGATCTCAAGAGTCCTGGAATTTTATCTGGACAAAACCAAGAACATTAGACAATTTGATCACCTGTTTGTAAACTATGGCCCTATTAGGACTTATCAGTCGGCCCACAAGCCTGGCAGTTGGCCTGCCAGGCCAAAAGCTCACTCTTCAAGAGGCAAGATAGCAACAGCAGCCCTACTAAAGAACGTCCTTTATCCAAAATCTGCAAAGCTTCTACTTGTAAATCGGTACATACTTTCACAAGGCATTACTGTCTCGATTCAGACACTAAGACAGGTACCAAAGTAGGACAGGCCTTATCAAGAAATCTATTCCATCGATAAAAAAATACTTATTGGTGTTTATCCTTGATTCGTCTGCAGGAGTGTGGGATGGGCTTGCTATTCTATTCAGTGCTTATAACTATTGAGGAGCTTCTCCTGGAAGAGAAGGATAAGTTACTTACCTGTAATCCTAGTTCTCTTCCAGGGGAATACTCATCAAAGTCTAAAGCAACCTGCCCTCCTTGTCACTGACCTATCACCTAACAGTCATATCTGGGGCATGATGGGAGACGAGAGGACCTGGAGGTCTTAAAGGCACAGTAACAGTATGTTCGATGGCATCTGTCGCTGTAGATACGCATGTTTTGCAATAGCTCGCCATCTGGTGTTGGGCCGGAGTGTTACAAGTTGTTTTTCTTCGAAGAAGTCTTTCGAGTCACGGGACCGAGTGACTCCTCCTTTTGTCTCCATTGCGCATGGGCGTCGACTCCATCTTCGATTGTTTTTTTTCCGCCATCGGGTTCGGACGTGTTCCTGTCGCTCCGAGTTTCGGAACGGAAAGATAGCTAATTTCGGAAGATTTTCGTCGGTATTGTTGCGTTCGGGATCGGCGTAGTTAGATTCAACACGCATCGAAGATCGAAGAGCTCCGGTGCCCTTCGGGGTAGTTTTTCGATCCCCCGTCGGGGCCTGGTCGGCCCGACCGCGTGCTGAAGAACGCCGATGGAACGGACCCCGTTCCGTTTCTGCCCCAAATGCCACAATAAATACCCCTATACAGACCAACACTTGGTCTGTAACCTGTGCCTGTCACCTGAGCACAGTGAAGACACCTGCGAGGCCTGTCGTGCGTTCCGGTCCCGAAAAACACTCCGAGACCGTCGAGCCAGAAGACTTCAGATGGCGTCCGCGCCAACAGCCCACCGAGAGTTCGAGGAACAAGAAGAGGAAGGTACCTTCTCGATCCAAGAATCGGACTCCGAAGGATTCGACGATACACAAACCGTGAGTAAGACGTCGAAAACCACACAGAGGAAGATTTACAAGGCCCAGGGGACGCCACTGCCATCAGGCCATGGCTCCACCCATAAATTCGGTGACCAACCGTCGGCACCGAAAAAGGCCCAAACAGTGCCGAGATCGTCCGACTCCGGTCGAGACACCGGCACGCAGCCTTCTCGGGACCGAGAAAGTGCTGGAGACAAGCCTCGACACCGAGATGCCGGTGTGGACACGGCTCGACGCCGAGACAGCGGCACCGAAGAAGATCGACGCCGAGAGGTTTCGGCCCCGAAAAAGAAAAAAGTCACCTCGGAGCCGAAAAAACACGCAGACAGGGTTTCGGTGCCGAAACAAACTGCAAGCGACCCAGCTTCAGGCTCTTATACAGAAGAGCACTCGCTAACCTCCCAAATGCAAAAGCATAGGTTTGAGGAAGAGCTACAATCAACTGATGTAGACCATACGCAAAAGCGTATTTTCATACAGCAGGGGACAGGAAAAATAAGCACCCTTCCCCCCATTAGAAGAAAGAGAAGGTTGGAGTTCCAAACTGAACAGACACCACAACCAAAAGTGGTGAAAAGAGTTACCCCACCACCCTCTCCTCCGCCCGTGATTAACGTCTCACCAGCACGAACTCCATCACACTCCCCAGCTCACACCACCATAAGCCAGGGTGACCAAGATCAAGACGCATGGGACCTATACGACGCCCCAGTGTCAGATAACAGTCCGGAGGCATACCCTACGAAGCCATCTCCACCAGAGGACAGCACCG
Source organism: Pleurodeles waltl (assembly GCF_031143425.1). NCBI lineage: Eukaryota > Metazoa > Chordata > Amphibia > Caudata > Salamandridae > Pleurodeles > Pleurodeles waltl. The sequence goes on along the minus strand of NC_090450.1, from coordinate 334,286,837 downwards.
CGTATTCAAGTGGTGGCTAGAGCAGCACAATTTCACAACGTAAGCCTACACTCAGAACAGGTCGAGGATGATTTTTTATTCAACACACTCTCCTCCACCCACAGCTCATACCAAAGCCTGCCTATGCTCCCGGGTATGCTCCGGCACGCAAAAGAAATCTTTAAGGAGCCGGTCAAAAGTAGGGCAATCACACCAAGGGTGGACAAAAAGTATAAGGTGCCTCCTACAGACCCGGTTTTCATCACTACACAGCTGCCACCAGACTCTGTCGTTGTAGGAGCAGCTAGGAAAAGGGCCAACTCTCACACATCTGGAGATGCACCACCCCCAGATAAAGAAAGCCGCAAGTTCGATGCAGCTGGTAAAAGAGTCGCAGCACAAGCTGCAAACCAGTGGCGCATCGCGAACTCCCAGGCACTACTTGCGCGCTATGACAGAGCCCACTGGGACGAGATGCAACATCTCATTGAACATCTGCCCAAGGACTTACAAAATAGGGCAAAACAAGTGGTTGAGGAGGGACAGACCATTTCCAACAACCAGATCCGCTCCTCCATGGACGCTGCAGATACAGCTGCACGGACAATTAATACATCTGTAACTATCAGAAGGCATGCATGGCTCCGAACGTCTGGATTTAAACCAGAGATTCAACAAGCAGTTCTCAATATGCCTTTTAACGAAAAAGAACTGTTCGTTCCAGAAGTGGACACAGCGATTGAGAAACTCAAAAAAGATACGGACACTGCCAAAGCCATGGGCGCACTCTACTCCCCGCAGAGCAGAGGCAATTACAGCACATTCCGTAAAACACCCTTTCGAGGGGGGTTTCGGGGTCAGAGCACACAAGCCAGCACCTCACAAGCAACACCGTCCAGTTACCAGGGACAGTATAGAGGAGGTTTTCGGGGACAATATAGAGGAGGGCAATTCCCTAGGAATAGAGGAAGATTTCAGAGCCCCCAAACCCCTACTACTAAACAGTGACTCACATGTCACTCACCCCCTCCACACAACACCAGTGGGGGGAAGAATAAGTCATTATTACAAAGCATGGGAGGAAATCACTACAGACACTTGGGTTCTAGCAATTATCCAACATGGTTATTGCATAGAATTTCTACAATTCCCTCCAAACATACCACCAAAAGCACAACATTTGACAACACACCATTCCAATCTCCTGGAGATAGAAGTGCAGGCACTATTGCAAAAGAATGCAATCGAATTAGTGCCAAACACACAAATAAACACAGGAGTTTACTCACTGTACTTTCTGATACCAAAGAAGGACAAAACGCTGAGACCAATCCTAGACCTCAGAGTAGTGAACACTTTCATCAAATCAGACCACTTTCACATGGTCACACTACAAGAAGTATTGCCATTGCTAAAACTACACGACTACATGGCAACTTTAGACCTCAAGGATGCTTATTTCCATATACCAATACACCCATCGCACAGGAAATACCTAAGGTTTGTATTCAACGGAATACATTACCAATTCAAGGTACTGCCTTTCGGATTAACAACCAAACCAAGAGTCTTTACCAAATGTCTAGCGGTGGTCGCTGCACACATAAGAAGGCAGCAAATACATGTGTTCCCATATCTAGACGACTGGCTAATCAAGGCCCATTCGTTAATAGAGTGCTCAAATCACACAAATCATATCATACAAACCCTCTTCAAACTAGGGTTCACCGTCAATTTCACAAAATCCAAAATTCTGGCGCGCAAGGTACAACAATACCTGGGAGCCATAATAGACACATCAAAAGGAGTAGCCACTCCAAGTCCACAAAGAATTCAAAATTTCAACACCATCATACAACGCATGTATCCAACACAAAGGATACAAGCAAAGATGGTACTACAACTCCTAGGCATGATGTCTTCATGCATAGCCATTGTCCCAAACGCAAGACTGCACATGAGGCCCTTACAACAGTGCCTAGCATCACAATGGTCACAAGCACAGGGTCACCTTCTAGATCTGGTGTTAATAGACCGCCAAACTTACCTCTCGCTTCTGTGGTGGAACAACATAAATTTAAACAAAGGGCGGCCTTTCCAAGACCCAGTGCCACAATACGTAATAACAACAGATGCTTCCATGACAGGGTGGGGAGCACACCTCGATCAACACAGCATACAAGGACAATGGAACGTACATCAAACAAAACTGCATATAAATCACCTAGAACTTCTAGCAGTTTTTCAAGCACTAAAAGCTTTCCAACCAATAATAGTTCACAAATACATTCTCGTCAAAACAGACATGACAACAATGTATTATCTAAACAAGCAAGGGGGGACGCACTCCCCGCAGTTAAGCCTGCTAGCACAAAAGATTTGGCGTTGGGCAATTCACAACCAAATTCGCCTAATAGCACAATTTATACCAGGGATCCAAAATCAACTCGCAGTCAATCTCTCTCGAGATCACCAACAGGTCCACGAATGGGAAATTCACCCCCAAATTCTGAACACTTATTTCAAACTCTGGGGAACACCTCAGATAGACTTGTTTGCGACAAAGGAGAACGCAAAATGCCAAAACTTCGCATCCAGATACCCACACAAACAGTCCCAAGGCAATGCCCTATGGTTGAACTGGTCAGGGATATTTGCTTACGCTTTTCCTCCTCTCCCTCTCCTTCCTTACCTGGTAAACAAACTCAGTCAAAACAAACTCAAACTCATTTTAATAGCACCAACTTGGGCAAGGCAACCCTGGTACACAACGCTGCTAGACCTATCAGTAGTACCCTGCATCAAATTGCCCAACAGGCCAGATCTGTTGACACAGCACAACCAAAAGATCAGACACCCAGATCCAGCATCGCTGAATCTAGCAATCTGGCTCCTGAAATCCTAGAATTCGGGCACTTACAACTTACCCAAGAATGTATGGAAGTCATAAAACAAGCCAGAAGGCCATCCACCAGGCACTGCTATGCAAGTAAATGGAAGAGGTTTGTTTGCTACTGCCATATTAATCAAATACAACCATTACACACAACTCCAGAACATGTAGTGGGTTACTTGCTTCACTTACAAAAAGCTAACCTGGCTTTCTCTTCCATTAAAATACACCTTGCAGCAATATCTGCATACCTGCAGACTACCTATTCAACTTCCCTATATAAGATACCAGTCATTAAAGCATTCAGGGAGGGCCTTAGGAGAATTATACCACCAAGAACACCACCTGTTCCTTCATGGAACCTAAATGTTGTCCTAACTAGACTTATGGGTCCACCTTTTGAACCCATGCACTCCTGCGAAATACAGTTCCTAACCTGGAAGGTGGCATTTCTCATCGCCATTACTTCCCTAAGAAGAGTAAGCGAGATTCAGGCGTTTACAATACAGGAACCTTTTATACAACTACACAAGAATAAGGTCGTCCTAAGGACCAATCCTAAATTTTTGCCAAAGGTTATTTCACCGTTCCATCTAAATCAAACAGTGGAACTTCCAGTGTTCTTTCCACAGCCAGATACCGTAGCTGAAAGGGCACTACATACATTAGATGTCAAAAGAGCATTGATGTATTACATTGACAGAACAAAAAACATCAGAAAGACTAAACGACTATTTATTGCATTTCAAAAACCTCATGCAGGAAACCCAATATCAAAACAAGGTATAGCCAGATGGATAGTTAAATGCATCCAAATCTGCTACCTTAAAGCTAAACGACAGCTGCCCATTACACCAAGGGCACACTCAACCAGAAAGAAAGGTGCTACCATGGCCTTTCTAGGAAACATCCCAATGCAAGAAATATGTAAGGCAGCCACATGGTCTACGCCTCACACATTCACCAAGCACTACTGTGTAGACGTGTTATCCGCACAACAAGCCACAGTAGGTCAAGCCGTATTAAGAACATTATTTCAGACTACTTCCACTCCTACAGGCTGATCCACCGCTTTTGGGGAGATAACTGCTTACTAGTCTATGCAAAACATGCGTATCTACAGCGACAGATGCCATCGAACTGAAAATGTCACTTACCCAGTGTACATCTGTTCGTGGCATCAGTCGCAGTAGATTCGCATGTGCCCACCCGCCTCCCCGGGAGCCTGTAGCAGTTTGGAAGTTACCTTCAACTATTTATATATGTATCATCTCAACCTTAAATAGGTGCATACTTAGTCACTCCATTGCATGGGCACTATTACTACAATTCAACTCCTACCTCACCCTCTGCGGGGAAAAACAATCGAAGATGGAGTCGACGCCCATGCGCAATGGAGACAAAAGGAGGAGTCACTCGGTCCCGTGACTCGAAAGACTTCTTCGAAGAAAAACAACTTGTAACACTCCGCCCCAACACCAGATGGCGAGCTATTGCAAAACATGCGAATCTACTGCGACTGATGCCACGAACAGATGTACACTGGGTAAGTGACATTTTCATTCCTTGTTATGCTTTTAATGCAGCCTATTGGCTGTCTTTGGATGTTTCCTCAAATGTCAGTTTAATAAAAGCTGTTTTGCACCCTCTGCTCTCTTCTGTTTTGCAGAAATACATGAGTCTGAGACATTTTAAAAGAAAAATATAATGTAATTATGCATTCTTATCCTTTACTATAGGTTGCAGAAATGTAGAGCTGTTTTACATATATGTATATTATATAGTTTTATATATATATGTGTGTGTGTGTATATATATACATATATATATACATATATACATATACATATATATAATGTATTCTCCGGGGACCCTGCCCATGGTTGGGAATATTCAATGATTATGACTTTGTTGAGGATTCCTCTGGAGGAGAACTAGGAATACAGTAAGAATCCTTGTCATCTACACACATTTCAAAAGGAGAATATGTATTCAAGTTTCTTGACCAAACATGTTCTCCTCGTAAGGTGGCAGAGAATGACTGTTGCGGAGTGAGTGGAAATTATTTTATGGAACAGATGCGGGACACTACAGATGTAAAGGTAGATACAAGCCTGAGAACATAGAGAATCTTTCTTTGGAGAAAGCCTACCAAAACATTCTTAGCATAAGCAATCATCCAACGTCATCAAGGCTGCAGCCATTTCAGCCTCAAAGTCAGCTTTTTTTTGTGGGAGAGACGGGGAGCGTATTCCAAAAGACTCAGCTAGTACCACCTATTATCAAGCTGTTTGTCTTCATGGCTATGTTAACATAGTGGGGCAATGTTTGAGGGTCTTCTCAAAAGCATGGGAGAAAATAACCTCAGACATTAGGTCTTTGTACTCATCAGATAAGGATTGTGTTTTTAATCAAGAAGCCACCAAATGAAAGTATAAATGTGAGCTTGAAATTAGATCACATCCACTGTGCAGAAGGAAGTACGGTCTTTGTTTTAAATAAACAAAATGGGCTAATGAGGAAGTATCACTATTGGATATTAATCCAGGTGTCTACTATGTACTGTCTCAATCCAAGATAAACTGAAACTCTGATTCCTATACTGGCACTGAGGTCACTGAATGATCCTTCCAAGATAATCAAATGGAAATCCTATTGCAGAATGTCCACCCAAATGCTTGCATAGGATAAGATAACTACCCTGTAACAAATACCTTACGTACATGAAAGGTAGCAACATGAAGAGTGGTTTGCCATCTGAGGAAGTGTTTGGTAGTGGCGGCAGCAGCTCTGCGGCCAGAAGTCCAAAATTAGAACCAATAACAGGGCAGTTAGTTGGAAAGGGGATATTTGTTCTAACAGCAGAAATGAAGTAGGTGTCAGTGTTCAGCCTTCATAGTTGATTTACAAACATAACATGTCTGGTGTCAAGACCACTGAAGATCTTACTGGTAGTCGACCTTCTGTCTGCCAACTGGTTGAAATAACGGACCAGCTGTTTCTTAGTCAGACTAAACTTGGAAATTTGTCCTTCGGTAAACCTCAAACTGTATAGTACCCTACCACAAGTTCCAGGCATTTTGGGTAGTCGTAAGATCTTCCAGTGAATTCCTGCCAACCCTAGCTCTCTTGGCTGGTTTGCTAGCATCTTCCTAGATAACAGCATCAACATCACCCTAAAAGGGGATGTTATTCCACATCTTTATATGGGTCAGCAGTCACTGAATCTCCTTCCTGCCACAGCTGATGGAGATGATTACAGGGTGCCCCTGGAGGATTGCTTGGGTGGGTGATGTCAGCAGCCCCAGGATCCAGGCCCGTTGCTGTCAGAGATCTGACCTGCTCTTGATACTTTCCTCTGCTGCTTGTTTGATCAAAGCCACCTTGAATGCTGGAGACTTAAGGTTCACTGACCCAGAATCCAAATGGAACCCACAAAAGAATGATGCCCAGGTTTCATGTTGGGTCCAACTTTGCACGGTTGATTAGAAACCAAGGTACAATAAGGGCTCCATTGTCAGTCAGATCTGGCAGCAAAAAAACATCCTTTTTCTGAGCTATTAAACATATTGTCCAAGTAGGTAAACTTCCTAAAACCCTGCACTGAAAGCCATAGTAGGCTTTTGGAGTTTTGCAAAAGACTAGGGGCTGGGTAACAAGCCAAACAGGTGAATCTTGAACTCCTCCCTTGTCCTGAAACTGGAGATATTTCCATAGAGGATTGAGAATGGATATCATGAGCTAATCGTCCTGCATGTCCACTGGCGCCGTCCAGTCCTTTTTAGGTATTCTAGCCAAAAGTAGATAGATGCCCTGCATTATGAAATGTTTCTAGCCCAACCAGGCATTGAACCCCTGCAGTTTTATTACACCCTTTTCCATTTTTGTGACTACAAAGTTGATGCTGAGGATCACAGAGAAAGGAAAGATGTAATAATGTTTTCCAGTTCATCTCCACCAGTCTTTGTTCTTACAGGAAAAAAACACTGCTTTACTCAACAAGTATTTCATAGGATTCTAATCTGAAATTATGTGCCTTCAGTGGAACATATGCAACTGCTGTTATCACCTGCCATTTGCACAGGAATAATTTTTCAAACACTCACCCCCAGTCACAGATCTGGGTTTAATCCATCATTATTTTGCTCACGACGTCACAAAATAAAATGATGGACGGAGTGTTAAAACGTTTCAAACACTCACCCCCATCCATCATCTTGTTTTGTTGCTGTGTTCACCCGAGGTGGCAAGGGTATGTCCAGATGTGGGTCTTTGCTCACTGTGCCACTTGATTCAAGCTAGCCTGGCTGATAAGTGGTGATACCCTGAAACTGGTCCCAGGATTCTTGTATCCAGTCCATTGAGGGCCTGGCAGCTCGGGCTGATTTGCATATGGCTGGGTCCAAACTGGGGTAGCATGGTGAGCAAAAGAACAATGAATTTAACCTAGATCTGTGACTGTGGGGGAGTGTTTGCAAAGTTTCACCACTCCGACCATCATCTTGTTGTGTTGCAATTTCCTTTCTTTACCTGCGTGTCTTTTGAGAAGTTTCCATCTACTGAGGCCAGTCATTCATGTTTCTGTTCTTCCTGGGATTTACCTCTGGTATTGAATGCCTTCAGAGTTCTCTGTCGGTCTCCTTTCAAGGTGTTTTTTCTGCTAGCAGTTAGTTCAGGGAGTAAGTTAGACGAGATTGGTGCCCTTCTGGTTCATGATCCTTACATATGATTTTTTTTTTTTTCTTCAAGATAAGGTAGTGTTTCGTCCAGATCTGACCATTTTGCCATCTCTTCAACTTTACATTGGTTTCAGAATCTGGTTCTTCCTATTTTTTTGTTCAGACCCATCCTCGAAACAGGAGGTTCGATGCATTCCCTAGATTTACACAGAGCTCTATCCTTTTACCTGGAAGGAACTGATTTTCTTCCAAGAGATCCTCATCAGTAGTCATAAGCACTGAATATTCTCGCCTACTTGCACAGATCCCAGAGCACATACTAAATATTCTATCTATGTATGTTCATGTGTAGCTGCAGATACACATGCTATGCATTATTCCGCCATCTAGTGTTGGGCTCGGAGTGTTACAAGTTGTTTTTCTTCGAAGAAGTCTTTTCAGAGTCACGGGATTGAGTGATTCCTCTCGGTCATAACTGCGCATGGGCATCGACTCCGTTGTTAGATTGTTTTCTTTCCGCTGTCTGGTTCAGACATGTTCCCTCTCGCTCTGAGATTTTGAATCGGAAGCTTTAGAAAATTCCCTTATTCGTCGGTATTGTTTCGATCGCGTTTCCACCTACCCTCAAACTGATAGTACCGTTGGAAACTAAATTTCACCCTTCTGGGCGCATGAGCCTGACTCTGGCCTGTTTGGGCCTACTGCGTCGAAGGATGGATCGGACTCCATTTCGATTTTGTCCCCGATGCCACAACAAAATTTCCCTACACAGACCAACACCTCGTATGTAATCTGTGTCTTTCTCCCGATCACAAAAAAGAAGATTGCGAGGCCTGTAGATCATTTCAATCTAGGAAGACCCTGTTTGATAGAAGAGCAAGAAGATTGGAAATGACGTTGAAGAGTACGGAACATCTCGACACCATGGAGGAGGAACAGACGCAGACGGTGGGTTCCATCAGGGACACTGACTCAGAAGAAGAATCGGAAGAAGATAGGCCTATCACTGCTGGTCAGCACGTGAGTACATCTGCCCCTACGCCCACTTATAAGAAGTCCTAAAAGGCCTTGGTTACACCACTGCCAGAGAGCCATGGTTCGAACCGAAAAAAACTCGTCGACCTACCTTTGGGTTCGGCATCGAAAAAGGCCACTACTCCGTCGGAGTCGAGTAAATCTATCAAGAGTGCTAGTTGAGACACGAGCAAGCGTCCTCACAGCTCGGAGTCGAAGCCTCAACGCCCTGCTTCAGAGCCGAAACAACCAGCTGTATTGTTGTGCCTGAAAAAATGACCATCTTCGGAGCCAAACAAATCTTATTCAGAAGAGCAAGGACTTTTGAGCCATCTTAAACAGAGCTCAAAATCATTGGATGAACAGTCTTATAGACCTTCTGATCATGTTTCTGAGGACACTGAAGCCCAACCTATCCTTGAGATTATGGATGAAAGACAATCAAAGATTCACATCCATAAAGAGACTGGCAGAATAATTACTGCACCTCCTCTGCAAACCAAGAGAAAGTTGGCCTTTCAAGAACAATTGGACACTGCTCCACCACCAGCAAAAACTTATAAACAGGAGACGCCATTACCTACCCATACTTCTCCCCCTCATTCACCACAACTTTCTTTTTCGCTACCACCCACTAGCCCACCACCTTTGCCTTCATCAACTCATTCACAATATTCACATGGTGATACGTTGATCCAGATCCTATCCCTGACAATGACCCAGACTTATACCCTTCTAAGCCTTCTCCCCCAGAGGGCACTACTGCACACACGCAGGTTATTTCCAGGGCAGCAGGGTACCATGGGGTGCTTATGCACACTGAACCCCTAGAAGAGGATTTTCTCATTAACACACTATCTTCCCCGCACTCTAAATATCAATGCCTTCCAATGCTACCTGTCATGATTAAACTTGCATATCAAATATTCAGTGAGCCAGTCAAAGCTAGGGTAATAACACCACGTATTGATAAAAAATATAAACCTGCTCCTACAGATCCTAATTATATTAGCCACCAAGTTCTTCCAGACCCAGTGCTAGTAAGTGCGGCTAGAATGAGGGCTAATAGCCAGTCGTCAGTGGATGCTACTCCCCCGACAAGGAGAGTAGAAAATTCGATGCTGCTGGCAAGAGGGTAGCGACTCAGGCTGCCAAACAATGGCAAATTGCAAATTCGCAAGCCTTGCTAGCAAGGTACGATAGAGCTCACTGGGATTAGATGCAGGAACTCCTACAATACCTCCCAAAGGAACACCAAAAAAGGGCAAAACAGATTGTGGAAGAGGTTCAGGCCATAAGCAACAATCAAATATGGTCTGCCCTTGATGCTGCAGCTAGAAGCGTGAATACTGCCATCACTATACGCAGACACGGATGGCTACGTTCCTCTGGTTCCTCAGGCAGTGCTGAATATGCCTTTTAATTAAAAAAAAGCACCTGTTTGTCCCCGAAGTCAACACAGCCATAGCAAAACTGAGAAAAGAATCAGACACTGCTAAAGCAATGGGAGCCTTATACACAACACCCTATAGAGGCTTCTTTCGCAGACAACAATTCAGAGGAGGATTTAAGCTGCAATCCACAGAGTCTTCTACCTCTCAGGCAAAACAAGGGCAACAGCAGTACCAGAGAGGGGCTTTTAGAGGGTCTTATAGAGGCCAATACTTTAGAACCAGAGGCAAGTTCCAAATTTTAAAACAAGCCACCACCGAATCTAAACAGTGACTTATTTACCATCCCTCAACCCCACAAATCTCCTGTGAGCAGCAGACTGCAGCAATTCCACTCCCATTGGCAAAATATCACCACAGACCAATGGGTATTATCAATTATCCGCAATGGTTATTGCCTAGAATTGATTTCTATCCCTCCAAACATTCCTCCACGTTATCACAAGCTGTCCCCAGAACACAATGTTCTATTACAGCTAGAAGTACAATTGCTACTACTAAAACAGGCAATAGAATTGGCCCCCCATTCTCAATATGGAACAGGAGTATACTCACTATACTTCCTTCCCAAAAAGGATGGCACTCTCAGGCCCATCCTAGACCTCCGATCCCTAAATCTATATATCCTGTCAGAACACTGTCACATGGTAACTCTGCAGGATGTCATCCCACTATTACAAAAACAAGATTACGTGACTGCATTAGACCTTAAAGATGTGTATTTCCATATACCCATCCATCCAGCTCACAGAAAAGACCTAAGGTTTGTTATAGCAGGAAAACATCAGTTCAAAGTTGTACCATTCGGCATTACAACAGCTTCAAGGGTATTCACAAAATGTTTAGCAGTGGTAGCATCCCACCTAAGAAGGCAACACATACATGTCTTTCCATATCTAGACGATAGCAAGCAATTTTATACAATGTCAAAAACACACTCAATACACTATAGAGACCCTACATAAACGAGGGTTCACTTTCATCTACCAAAAATCTCATCTTCAACTAGCACAGGTGCAACCTTAGCTAGGTGCTATTCTCAATACGCAAAAAGCCTTAGCTTATCCAAACCCACAAAGGGCACAAGCTTTTCAAAATCTCATACCACAAATTCAGTCAAATCAACAATACACTGTAAGATTTATAATGAAACTATTAGGAATGATGGCATCCTGCATAGCAATAGTACTGCATGCAAGACTAAACATGAGGACACTACAACAGTGCCTCTCACAGCAGTGGTCTCAAGCACAGGGTCAACTGCAAGATCTAGACAGCCAAACGCACACGTCCTTTCAATGGTTGAATCTCAGCAATTTAATGAATGGGCGGTCATTTCAAGACCCTGTACCTCAGACCACAATAACAATGGATGCATCAATGACAGGTTGGGGAGCTCATCTCAACAACCTTACCATTCAAGGGGAATTGGATTCACAACAGCTAAATTACCACATAAACCATTTAGAATTATTAGCTGTATTCCTTGCCCTAAAAGCATTTCAGCCACTTCTCAAACACAAGACTGTCTTGATAAAAACGGACAGTATGACGACCATGTATTACCTAAAGAAACAAGGCGGGACACATTCATCTCAACTGTCCCGTCTAGCCCAAACAATATGGAAATGGGCAATTCAATCTACTAGCAGAATACATCCCAGGAATCCACAATCAGCTAGCGGATCTCCTAAGCAGAACACACCAACAGATACACGAATGGGAAATTCACTCTCAAGTACTTCATCAGTACTTTCAAAAGTGGGGAACACCAGAAATAGACCTATTCCCAACAAGCGGAAACGCAAAATGCAAAAATTTCGCATCCAGACACCCATACCTTCTGTCCAAGAGCAATGCAAAGGACGAATTGGACATCCATATCCCAGTGCTCTCAACTTGGCGATTTGGCTCCTGAAGTCATAGAACTTGGATACTCACAACTTCCATTAGAATGCATGTAAGTTCTCAAACAAGCATGCAAGCCTACAACTAGGCAGTGCTATGCTAACAAGTGGAAAAGATTTGTTTTTTACTGTCATTCTAAAAATACTGACCCTCCTAAATCATCAATACAAGATATTGTATGCTACCTTCTTCATTTACAGAAATTTAGCTTTCTCATCTATTAAAATTAATCTTACTGCCATATCAGCATATTCACAAACTCTACAACATACCTCTCTTTAGAATCCCAGTTATTAAAGCCTTCATGGAAGGACTAAAACATATTATTCCACCCAGAACACCACCTGTTCCTGCTTGGAATCTCAATATTGTACTCACCAGATTAATGGGCCCACCTTTTGAACCCATGCATTCATGTGCGATTCAATTCTTAAACTGGAAAGTTGCTTTCCTAGTAGCTATTACTTCATTACGAAGAGTTAGTGAAATACAAGCATTCACTCTTGAAGAATATTTTTTCCAAGTATACAAACGTAAAGTTGTACTTAAAACCAATCCAAAATTTCTGTCAAAGGTGGTGTCACCTTTCTCCAGTATTGGATCTTTCATAGATTCACATGCTTGAATCATCCCTGTTGATTGAGGTGGGAGCCTCACGGTAACTTCAAATACATATATCAGTAATTGTGATACACTAGGCCTTAATGGCCCAAATAGGCACTGTTATAGCCCATCCATGTTCTTTTGTAAAAAAGGAACCAAACTTGAGCTACAGCCAGTCAGGCATCAGCACCCTCTAGAATACTCCCAACAGAGGCTGATTCCCTCAGATTGTCTACAGCGCGTCCTGTGAAGGGAGTCTCCCTGAACTCTGCTCAGTTTATTCTTCTGACAGGATTATTTTCTCTGAGAACCCAGCTTTGCAGTGGACATTATATCCCAACAGACTAAGAAATGTCTTTTCAGAGAATGTGTCAGTTGTGGGAAGAAAAGACTGCATATTGATGATCCCCCCACAAGAAATGCATCTACTGCCTGTATCCAGATCACAAGGTGAGAGACTGTAAGATCTGTCGCACCTTCAGTCACAAAACCCTCAAGGACCGTGAGGGTAGGCTTTTGTTGTGGCTACAAAATCAGAAAGCCATGGAAAATCCATCTTCGGATGAGTGAAGCCTCATCTCACACTTCTCACTCCTTAAAGACCTGGAGAGTGAGGAAAACTGCCTACAGAGCCTCCAAGAAAGGTAGCTAAAAAGACAAGATATACCTGTGTGGAAAAACATTAGTGCCAGGAGAGTGCTACCTCGGGATCAGAGACCCACGTAAGACTCTAAAAAAAAAAAAAAAAAGGTTTGCTCAGAGCCTACTACACCTGTGGGGAAAAAAGGCACCCCCAAGAAGTGCCTCTCTGTCCCTGTTGCCGGAAAAGGACTCTGTAAGATTCTCCTCAGATGCTGCCTTTTACTACAGCAGTGTCCCCGATGATCGTTATGTCGTCCCCGCTTTAATCAACGACGATCATCACCGCCAGGATCTATAAAAAGGCATCATCGACGATGGACTCCTCGTTGGTCCATCGGTTGACGGTGGCACTCTCGTCGACTAAAACATCTGGCGACAAGGATGAAGAAGGCACCGTTGACTAGCACACCAGCGACAACGGTACCGTCGATGGGGGATGAGCCGTCGACGACAAAGTCCACCAACGAGGACGTCGACGGCGGCAGAACTGTTGAGGATATTAGAGGTTTCGTCGTCGCAACCGTCGACGACGGCACCACCTTCAGCAGATTTCATTGTGCAACAGGACTCTGCAAGATTCTTCCCTCTTTCTTTTATCACCATGGGGGAAAAAACATCTCCAATTCTTCCGAGTCATACCTCCCCAAGCAAGTATTGCCGTACCCTCCTCAGCATCTCCTAGATGATGACGATGACATTTATTCTCAGGAGGAGGGAATGTTTGGTACAGCCAGTAGTCCATCGCAACTACATGTAAAATGCCAGGACCTGGATGAAGGGCAGGAACAGCTCATCTATTCGTCGGCTGCACTCCAACAGGATCCATCATACCACGCAGTGGAGACGGAAGCTTCCTTTCCCATGCCTAGATGTTAGTGTCAGACCTCCAGGGTATGTTGAAAGTTTATTATCAAAGGTTTCCACCATCAATGCCGGTGACTCCATCCAGGCCCTACAACCTGCAGATGCCTCTGCAAACCCCTGTGACCAGTAACCCGGGAACGCCACACAGAAGTATCCCGTTTGTTCACCAACCACAGGATGATCATAGCTCTACAGATGACGAGAGAGACGAAGGTGAGATAACGGAGGCAGCTCCTAGCGAGTGGGATGAATACCTCATTCCTACACCATCACCACCACGAGCAGGGCCAATTGATTCACCCCCGGAGAACATAGGGGGTTTCCATAATTTGATGGTAAGGACAACCAAAAGATTTGACTTGGCCATTTGTCTCCAAGAAAATTGATTGTTTCTTACACGACTTTAAAGAGCCTGCAAAGAGGTCGGTTAGGGCTATTCAAATAGTGGATTTTCTATGGCAGGATGGGTTGAAGGCAATTAAAACTCCAGCAGCAATGCCTTCCCAGATGTTGCATCTGTAAAAGAAGTATAAAGCCCCTGGTAACACTCAGGCCTGCTTAGTTTTCCAACCAAAACCAGATTCTGTAATATCTCTGCCGGCGCAACGTCGCTCAAAGAACCCTTCGGTACCAATCACACCTCCTCCAGAAAGGGACGGACAGTGTTTGGACAATATTGGGAAGAAATTTTCCTCAGTGGCGGCGATCGGAGTGAAATCGGCTAACTCGTTAGCCATCTTGGGCAGGTATGATCGCCCGATGTGGGCAGACATGTCTGCTTATTTAGACCTCTTGCCTGAGGATGCCAAGTTGGAGGCAAAGAAGGTGTTACAGGAGGGTGAGCGGATTGCAGCTGAGATCATCGATTGCGCAATTGACATTTCCCTGACAGGTTTCCGGCAGCTAGCAGGTGCAGCAGTCTTGCATAGACAAGGGTGGCTGTAGTCTACTTCCTTCCGCTTGGAGGTTCAGAGCAGAATTCTGGACATGGAGTTTGATGGGGGAAAGCCTCTTTGGGAAGCATGTTGAATGACATGCTGCAGGCCATCAAGACCGATACGGACACAGCAAAATCCCTTGGTACATTACAGTTCAGGAAACAGCCTTTTTGAGGTGCAAGGGGTAGAGGAAGTTAATCCTTTCGGGGTGGTTCCAACAGTATAGACCGCAGTACCAGTCCTCTCCAGCAGGACCCCTACAACAATGCACTCAGCAACAGCAGCATTATCGGTTGCCACCCACAGCTGCTTATAGACAACCCACAAAGGGAAGATCCGTTGCTTGTGGAACAGATACGGGCAGAAAGCAATGACCAGGCAGTCATACCAGCTTCCAGCACTACCCGGGGCTTGAGAATTGGGGGTCACATCACTTTTCACTTCCTTTGATGGTCAAGCATAACATCCGACAGGTGGTTGCTGGATATAGTAGCTAAGGAGCATACTCTGGAGTTTGTTCAAAGACCACCAAATATCCCTCCGTCAGATCCGCCGCTTCCACTGAATTTTTTGGGAGCGATACTGGATACTGTCTGAAACAAGGCAAACCCGTCTCCAGAGAGAAAGCAAAAGCTGTCCAGCTTGGCCCACAAGCTCTCAACAAAAAGATTTGTTTCAGTTCGAACTTACAAATCATTAATGGGAATGATCTTGTCATGCATTCCGCTGATCCCAAATTGCAGACTACGTATGTGACCCTTACAGGAGCAGTTGAATGCTCAGTGGCTTCAGGTGCAGGGTTCCTTCGAGGACCAAATTCTCATCACACCAGCAACGCGGGTAGCCATGTCTTGGTGGGCAACACCAGCCAACTTGTCCAGCGGTCTCACTTTTCCTCGCTACATAGTGACAATGGATGCGTCCCTCGAGGGTCGAGGTGCCCACTTTCAAGATTTGCGAATAAGCGGGTCCTGGACTCGAAAGGACAAGCAACTCCACATAAACCAGCTAAAACTCAAGGCGATAGATTGGGCTCTAAAGGCTTTTTTGCCAAGACTTTAAAATTCTGATGTTTTGATCAGGGCGGAAAATACCACAAGCATGTTTTATCTAAACAAGCAGGGTGGCACAAGGTCTCTACAGCTATCACGACAAGCTCAAGACATCTGGAAATGGGCCATAGCAAAGAACATTTCTCTGAGGGTAGAGCACGTGCAGGGCAGACCATCATACTGGCATACACACTGAGCAGGACGATTATCCCGTATCACGAGTGGGAGCTAGACCAGTAGGTTCTTGACCAACTCTTCCAAATATGGGGCAGACCAAATCTCGATCTGTTTGCCACATACGAGAACAAGAAATGCCCCTATTATGCAAGCTAGCTTCCCCAAAAAAGAGCGTGGGGGAATGTGTTTTTGATGAGAGGGTCAGGGGTCTATGCCTTTGCTTTTCCTCCAATCCATCTGATACCAAGGGTCATCAGCAAGATGAAGACAGAAGGATGTTGCCTTCCGCTAATAGCACCCAGGTGGCCCAGACTGGTGTGGTTCACGGAACTCCTCATGTTCTCGGAAATGCCACATGTTACTCAGATAGATGCCAACCCTTTTGACCATGTACCAGGGCCAGGTCAGGCATCCGGATCCGCATCTCTACACTTGTCGGCCTGGCTCCTGAATTCAATGGATACGCCACAGAAAAAAACATTGCACTCTTTGGATATTAAGAGGTGTTTGAAAATCTGCCTTCGAAGGATGCAGAACATCCGCAAGTAAGACCAGTTATTTGTGGTCTATTGGGGATGCGAGGAAAGACTCCTCAGTGTCTAAACAGACTATTGCAATGTGGATCGGCCTAGCAATCCAATTATGTCATGCTCAAGGTGGTAAACCGCTCCACAACAAGGTTAGAGCCTACTCCACAAGGGCGGTAGCCACGTCAGCAGCGCTCTTCGCGGGAGTGGCCTTACAGCACATCTGTAGAGCAGCCACATGGTCCAGCCAACATACTTTCACAAGACACTACTGTCTCGAAGAGAGGAATAACATGGACACAGTGGTGAGGCATCTATTCCATTAAGGTGAGCCTCTCTGGTCATTCCACCTTCCACGAAAAGGGTATGTGAATTACGTTTCCTTAATCTGGTCAAGGTTAATTGTTCTGCTTATAATGATTATTGATGTTGTTAGTGTTATAATTAGCTTGATAGTTATTGTGATGTTTACGATTATGATCATTGTGCTTATTGTTATCTTCCTGTGAAGTTTGTGTATTTCTGCTTGACAGGCCCCGCTTTCAAAAAAACTAAGTTTGCTGTGGTTTGGCTGCAGCTGCAAAGCTGCAGCTAACCCACTGCAAACAGCTATGTCCCGGGGGTGGTCACCCTAGTACATAGCTAGCCCTGGAGGGTGGTGGTCCCCAGGGAAATCATAGGCCCCTCCAAGGGGTGCCGCACAGCCCCCCTTCAACGTGCACATAGCCCTAGGGAGGATTCCCCCTCCCTCACCAGATTAAGACATTGCCCATGATACATGGAGGTCCCCTGGGGCTGAGGGGTGCCCCTTTACACAAAAATATTAATGCCCCCAGGATATGGCCGTCCCGGGAGCCTGTCAAAAACAAGTGTGTGAGCCTGTGCTTATTTTTCACCTGAAATATTACAATTTTGTGGCAAAAACATAATTAAAAATAAAATTGCTCTGAGATGGTCGTTCTGTGGCACACACACACACACACACTCAACCCACACACACGCCGAAGCAGAGTCTCAAAATGGCTGCCAACACTTCCTGGTTTGAAGTGTTAGCAGCCAGTCAGATCTGTGCATTTCCTTGCACAAGCTTTAATTTGTTTGCAAATACACCGCTGCCATAGGTATACATTTTGAATTTCCCTAAATTTCTCAAAAACTACTAAACTGATTTACTCCAAAATAAGCGAAAGTTTAATCTGCGTACCGAAAGCTAGCTTTTTGCCAAATTTGGTGTAATTACGTCCAGTGGTTCAAGCTGTAGACATGTCTTAAGGTTCTATGGGAATTAACATGGGGAATCACCACTTTTTTGACACACCCCTCCTTTTCTTGGCCCCCGCTTGAAGGATCAGCCCAAAACTTTCTGTGCGGAATCGCCGCAACACTTTCAGGGCAATCTCCAGACATGTTCTAATCAAACATATTTGCAGAGCTTGACATGAGCCACCCTCCCCTCTATACAAGCAACATGTGTAGCATTTGCAGTGCACAGTTCAGTCAAGAAATCGTAAGGATTAATTTCACTTAATTATCTGACTTCTGTGTCTACACATACTCCTTTTTTCCTTTGCTGTAGAATGTGCAAATAGATTAACAATAGTAAAGACTGAGGAGGGTACCTTTATCTATTGGATGACTGATAGTTCATAGGATCTCCTATTCACAACAACCTGTCAGCTAAGCCCCTCTCCGACATCAGTCTGAACATCTCACACCTCCAGATTTCATTTAAAAAGGTGAAACTCCGAACAGTGTGCACCTCTCCAGGAGGATAGGTGGTGCAAGGTGTATGGCAAAGTGTACTTCATGATTAATGGACCTATTAGTAGAATGTTAAGAGGCACTTTTTGGTCCCACTACTGGGTGGCAACACCCAAACTTTTGAAGGTGAGACCATTTAAACAAGCGGTAAGTCCCAATATATGTTTGTGATTTGAAACAGCATTGCATAAGAGAACCATTTTTCGACGTCTTACCCTTACTGAAGTTTGTGCAACTTACATGGCAGTAAAAAAAGAAATTCTATACGCTTTCACAAAGTGGCCTAAAATAAGTTTGCAAAGAAAGAAATTTGGAAATGTTAACTTGTGTATTTTGACAAATAGCCCTGCAATTATTATATTGACTTTTTCTTTGATAGAATACAAGTCACCCGACAGACGTTTTCGAGTACTAAGCCGGCAAAGCAGTTTCGTGATTCTTGATTGTTTTGGAAACTTTATGGAGCATTACTATACTAATTTATTTTTGTTCTCTCCTAAAGGACAGAGGCTCCACGGTTAATGACTGTGTGGAAGAGGAGGCGAAAGATGATGTTGATGAGATGCCTGAGCTTTCTCAAGAAGCAACATACAGCTTGGCCGGAACCACCTTCCTAGATAGTGACTTATACAGGAATATGCCCGACCTTAGTCCTAAAATTGGTGTTTCTGTCCCCATTGAGCTTTCTTCCCTGAAGAGACTATCTGGAGACTCAACAAGTACACGTGACAAAAGAGACCCCTTTCTGGACATGCTGTCAATGGATAGATGTAGTTCCTGGAATGTTGAAGAGGCCTCAAAGACGAAGGGTGTTAAGTCTTCCCTAAAAGGACACAGGGGTCTGTGCCTTGGCAGAAAGAGGCAGCGGATTCGCTCAGAATCTGATACGAGCGAGAGTGAAGACATCACAGTGAATTCAGAAGGCAGCTTTGTATCTCAACATTTGGTTGACGTTGAAAACAACATG
This sequence comes from Pleurodeles waltl, assembly GCF_031143425.1. NCBI lineage: Eukaryota > Metazoa > Chordata > Amphibia > Caudata > Salamandridae > Pleurodeles > Pleurodeles waltl. The sequence continues at coordinate 334,267,382 of NC_090450.1, read as the reverse complement.
TATGAGAGGTGGCATCAAGAGGAACAAGACCGGTTATTTGCCTTGCAGATACAGAGGGAGCTAGACAAGGAACTGAGCCAGGTGAACAGGCAGAAGGGCTCCCCAGATGGCTATTTGCTACGGCGTCGAGAGTCCTCTAGTGCAACTGAATCCAAGACTGACATTCCCCAGGAAGAGACCATTCACAGTGTAAAGAAACAGCCAAAAAAGAAACCAACTCAAGCTCAGGATGGACAGCCAAAACCAAGGTGCGACTCTCCCGATGAGAACAAAAAGCCATGCTCTAAGGACCGCCCTACATCGCCAGCTAATGTCATCCTGCGCAGAAAGTGTAGAATTACCAGCAAGTTTCCCTTGTTGGATGAAGGCAAAATCCTACAGTCTAGTAACAAACAGCCAACAATCCTAGAGATGTTTCATCGATCTTCTGCCAAGTAATGAAATTTAAGATTAAACTCATGTTTGGATTCTACAGTTTTTTTAATTACTTAAAGATTCGAATAAATGAATTCTGGAAGGATATTTAATATCTGTGAATTGCACGCTATTGTCCATAGCTAATCTATAGAGATGAAGTGGGTGATTCTCTATGTGAATAAAGTGAGTAACATTCTTTTATTCATTCTGCTAGAAATAAAAGGGAGATCTGGGGGCTAAAACATGTATGGCCAAAGAAGGAATGTTATGGTGTGTAAGTAAATGACTAGGTTTCTACAGCTTGTTTAAAAGTATTTCTGTAATAACCTGAAGCCCTCCGGTAGTGCAGCTGCTGAATAAATCAAAAATTGAATTAACCCGTGCATTTCTGTCACTGTGTTCTTGTAATTCATTTGAGTGGTTTATAATGCTGAATATCATGTAACCACTTCCCATACCACGTACAGTTCTCCATTCACCTGTTCACTGATAAACCCTTGACTATTAATCGTTTAACTCTGGGCTTTTGCAGTGTAATTAGTAGGCTTTCGTGTTTTTCCATTTTGTCTGTTCTTCGCTTGCCATCAATCTCACATACTCCCTGCATTAGTCAGACAAAACATGTACTTAGTATTTGCAGGGTTTGAAACAAACAGGCCTTTAACTACAGTGACTGATGTGGGAATCACAATCCTTGCAGATATTCTCACATAAATGTATTTGAACAAAAAGACTATTTGAAGGAAGGAAATGACACTTCTTGCCAATTTTGATTACAGGTAGCAAATAGTAGTAGCCCAAACTGGTTAAGTGTCTGTTTTGTGTACAGTAAATGTAATACCTCACAAGGGTTTTCAGAGTTCATCTGTAATGGCTAGGTCACCATTACGCCTCCATGTGTTTCGTAAAACCTCCTAGTCACACGAGAACTGACATACATTACTGCCCTTCACTCGAGACTGTCTTCATGGGCCCATCTTAACACTGGGTTCAGTCACTAAAGCAAAGGTGGTATGTAAGATAAAATCTGATTCTAATCTAATGTGTCTTCCAATGAGACTGTGAGCCCTGGTATTGGCAGTAGTATGTGTGGTGGGTATCAGGTACTTCTAGCGTCCAACTGCTTATTGGAATTACATATTACTCCCTTTAGGAATTTGGCCCTCTTGGGGTTTGGAGGGCAAACATACATGGCCTATCACAGGAGATGAAATATGAAGATGGTAGAAACCCACAGTGACACAAAGAATGTCTGTGTACAGCTTGGCCTTTACTTTGCAAAAGTACCATATTCCAATAGATTGGTAAAGTGAACAGTTAAAGCCAGATGAAAAAGAGGTCCTAGCCCCTTTAGGCCTCTATACATAACCCCAGTTGTTGATGGAGGGGCTTACTTTACTGAAGCAATTGGTCCAAGTGTATCCTCTCTGCTTGCTTTGGGTCGATTCACAAATCATCATAATAGTTCTGGCTTTTGTAATGGCCTGAATACCAGAATACAGGTAAAGGATACTTAATTGTGAACTTTAATTTAGTGTACCAAATTTGGCACCCAGAAAGCAAAGACCCTCAAAAGCAAATGCTGTTTGTCCAGTAGCATAAAATTAGCTATTCCGAAAAAAACACAACCCAAACAACCAGATCCGACTCTTAGAAAAAATCTTCTTTCGTGAACTTACTGATGTTTCCTACATATTTTTACAACGTTAAGATATACTAGAACATAATCCTGATTTAGAAGACAGTGTTGCTTTTTGTGATGAGGTATGCTAATCTTATCCCAGGTCGCTATACCCTATTTGTTTAGTTTGAAAAAAATCTGTGGAGGTTTTCACTATGTCCTTTTCAGGGTTATGTAGTTTACACGTAAACTTACGAGAGGTCCTGAAAATGCATTACACCTCTGACCTGAAAATAAAGGTAAACATAAAGACCATATTACAGGGTGTAAAATATGAGCTTTTGTTTTTCATCCTTCGCTTTAAAAGATAGATATCGACTCAGACTAGATAAAATATTGTCCCTTTCTCATTTGTTAGACCACAGTCCCTGCAAGAGTGGTTGCTAGTGTGCAGCCGACCACTTGTACTCTAACGAAACCATATACTAATGCTCACAGGCATCCACTTTCTCCTTATAAAGTTACTATCGGAGTAAGTATACACTTTGTTGTTTATTTCTGCGATTTACGGACCATATATTATTAAAGTGGCGCTATGAGGACGAACTAGAGTGATTTGCAGCATTGTTCCACTGTCCTCATGTGACTGGTCTCACAGTGGTGATCTAGCCACTACTGAATCTCTCTCAAAAACTTCATTTATATTGAATCCTTCACTTGGTAGGACTTCACACCTAAAATCGAAAATGGTTGCAGGTAATATTTCATTCTGGTTGTCATTTTGTTCAGTGTCTTTCTAATTACCCTGAAATGAGTATTCTAAAGAATACTTCACTTTTTTATGTATGGCCAGTCATCCATTGAACTTCTCCCTCGTCTTTTTTTCTACACGTTTGTCAACATCCCCTGACTTCAGCCTGTTTTTAAGGTTAAAGCAAATCAGACTTCACTGGTACCTGGTGTAGTTTTTAGGGTTGAGCGCCCAAGCGCTCTGGCCTGTTGTATTTCCTCTATGGGCTTTTAACCATGGCCACCCTTGCTATTCATTGTTTGTTGTGCTTCTTTTACATTTTTATTGGTGCATTTTGTTAAATGTCCCTCCTTTGTGTGCGGAGTTCCCTCCCCAGGTGTTTTAACTAAGTGAACATTTTTGGTGGCCATCACACTGTCACGCTTCCTCCTGTTATGGCATATGATGGCCCCTTCTCTAGTTTCGGTTTGCATTTGATCCCAGCCCCGATCCTTTCAAGACATTCACGCAGGGAGCCAATAACTGGCGTTAATGGTGGCAGTGGTGCTTTGAATCGGCTTGTTCCTTTTCTGTGTCTCCTTCACGCTCATGACGTGGCACTTTGAATTGGCTCTCTTATGTGAAACTGTTTTACTTTTCATTTTCAATTTACATGGCAAGAAAAGTCCGGTTATTAGTTCCATGCAAGAGTTTTCTCCATCACAGTTTGCTTAGAACGATCCTGTTATGACACTGGTCACAGATTTCATTAATAAAGGTTTACATTTTTAGGAAGCTGAAACCCCTACAAAATCGGTTAGTGAGGTCAAATCAATCTGTGCACTTAAGCTTTATAAAATAATTTTTCAGCCAAAAATCTAAGCAATGTTAGTCATTGTAGGAGGGGTCGTGTCCGTGTTTGGTCAGAATCTGGTATTCAGACATGCCCCAATCCCGTACAGTGCACGCATTTTAGGGATTTTAGGTGGAGCTGTTTATTAGGCAAACCAGAGTTACTGAGCAGGCAATGCACCTGCTGTGTTACCTTGATATCCTCATCCTCATGAAGGGCATAAATAAAGCTCATCCCGAAGTACATATTCAGCCTGCGACATAGGTTAATTGTTATGACTTTGGTTGTAGCGCCAAAGTCTGCTTGAGGAGCAGGTACCACCTACTGCTGGGTACTCCACTAAGGTATACTGTACCAGAACCAGGGGCCAGCAAAGACGGTGTTACAAAGGCATAAATGCAAATTTGCCTCTGGAAAACTATTGAGCTCCCAGATTTCGCTGCAACAAGGTTGTCACATTAACCTGGTACCATATGCTGTGGAAGGGGAGATTCTGCTTACTTTCGAGTTCACATCCAGATATAATTAGGTGGAGTTTGGATCTATTGTTCCCTCAGTTCTCTTGAATTGAGATTGGGGGGCGGGTGCATAGACTACAGTCCCTTAGAGGATGGAAGGCAGATTTCTTTGGGCCCTTAATGGTACAAAGCCACCTTGAAGTATAACTGTTCGATGATCATCTGTGCTGCTTAAATCCTGTTGACGGATTACCCACATTAGAAACGCCTGATCTTTTGTTACAATAGGTTATGGGCAGCAATTTTAGGAGACAGATTCAGGTTTATTGAGGTCACTCTGTTTGGGTAACTGAGTCCTGGCTTCTGAGACTGGGTTTTCTGTTATCTACTTCCGGACTGCCTGTTTTATATCATCTGCTTCAATGCCAGGAGCAAGTATGTTCTTTTCGACTTTATTATGGCATTAGGTAATTTATTTACACACAGACAAATAATCTGTAAATGCACAATTCGGATAGATTATAAAATAATCAATTTATAATGCAGTATTTATTAGGATATTTGGTTCCAACAGATTCTCACAAGTTAACACCCCGCCAGACCAGTGCCTCTTCTGTTAAAACTGAAATCCAAAAGGATTATAACCCCTAGATGGCAGGTGACTTCTGCTGACAGCAGTTGCATTCCTCCTTCCCCTTCTCGCTGCGCTGAATCCCAAACTCTGCAAGAAAATAAAATCCCTGCCAAAACATTTACTGGAACTTGGAAAGGTACTAAGGAAAATGTTAGATTTAATTGACTATATGCCCTCTACCACGATCGGTTCTCCGCAAGTGACTGGGTGAAGCTTGTGCATTGTCTGATGTCTTTGTAGGTCACTCATGTTGAAAGATGCACTCTCCCGTTAATTTGTTATTAAAATCCATCACTCTGTATTTGGTATACGTAACTTTGGGCTACAATTCAGAAGCATGGTAAAAGAACGACATTGCAACAGTGTGCTTAAAGCTGAATCAGTACATGGAAAGACAAAGTAAGTAGCCTATTAGTGGCAGTAGAATTTCAGTTGTGCAGCACTGACACGAGGTCCTAATAAGGTAATCTCTGTGATTACTCTGGTAATCTAGAGGTCTTCTGTGCCTATTTCAAGGCATAACTGAGCACAAGTTGATGAGCAGCTGCATGCGAGGGGTCAGGGTTTAGGTGGTAGGAGGAGCTGTGCCATGTGGGCTCTCAACATGACCCCTTGCGAGCTCCCAAACCCTCAAGGCAAAATGCAATTAATAACCTATGTGCGGTTCCGTACCTCCTACCAAATATAGGCAGCCAAGCCAGTAGGTGGCTGTTTGCTTTGGAAATTTATATTAACATGGTTGCTGTATGCAGGGCTATCTTCATCCCCGACCTTCTCTCAGAGCTGGAATGTGCAAGCAAGTTTGAGCTGCCCATTACAAGGGGCAGAACAGACCTGGAGCCTTTTGTGATCAACCTGCCTGCAGCCTTGGATATTATGTAAAGACACTTCCAGGTCCCTGCTAGAATAGACCGGTCTGCTTGGATCCCCATTCTGACAGGCCCAACTAGGCTTAGATGTCTCTCTGTGATATACTGGTGTGAAGATGCAGAGATGCACATTACCGTTTTCTTGACAAGGGTCTTTTTTTAAGCATTAGTGGTGTGGTGTCCTCTGTGATGTGAAGGTTACAATGAGATCCCTCCTGTCATACCCTGACATCACTTAGCCTTCTGATGCAGAGTGACTAAGCATAGAGTGATGTGCCCCAGCTGCCCATCCCTGTTTCCACAAACTGGTGATCAGTGCTGGCCACTGGTGGTGACTCTTTGGGGTCCTGTTCTTTGACATGCAAATCCTTCTTTGAGCTAGGGAACGAATGTGGACACATTGAGGCTTTGCACTCGCCATTATCTAGTAGCGAATCTGTGGGAGACGACTTCTGTAATGTGGTTGCACACTGTTTCCAGGAGCTAGGGCTTCATCCTGAGTTGACGGGAGCTCTTCATCTGAGAAATGTGATGAACTGGGGCCTCTGCAGTATTAGATTTATGGTGGAATATGAGGAACTCTGAGTAGTATGAGGGATACCGTGAACCATATGAGTTGCTGTTGATTAGGTCATTGATATTCTAGTAGGAACTGGTCTAATCACAGCTTTCCTCTGCCAAGAGAGAGGTAAGCCTCATTTCACCGTTGTTAATTTGATTACCAGATTCTAATAATTTGTTCCTATACTTTATTGTCCAGATTGCTATGAAGTGGTTCTGAGACAATCCTGGCTATTGTGAGCACCATTTCCCCAAATGGTATCTCCAGTATCTTATCCTGTCCCCCCGTTTTTAATTGTATTCAGAATGTGTATTTCAGTTGTAAGACCTAGACACTTGTGGCTGTCGGCTGTGATTCTTTGTGGGCTATACATGCGCAAAAACTAGGACAGTATAAATCCTTAAACAAGGAGAATCGGGATCTAGTTGCTCATGTAAGTTGCTTCCAAAGTAGCAGTTCTGAATGGATGAAGCTGCTGCAAGAACATTCTATCAAGGGTTAAATGAAGAATTGAAAGACACTTCAGCTTTGGTTATGAACCAATCTGTTAACACTTCTCCGTTTATTGACTTATCTGTAAAAATGAATGCACAACAAGCCAGCCATGAGAAAGAAATTAAAGCTCTTGGGAACTACAACGGAGGGTTGTTCATACAGGAGTCTGATAATTTTCAACCCGAAGTTGAGCCTTTGCAGTTACAGCGAACAAAGTAAAGGAGATGTCAGAAGGGTTTGTGGGGAACAACTACATTTTATAAAGAATTGCCCCTTGTTGGGAAATGTAGTAAGCTTGCCATTGGAGGACGTACATTGGTCAAACTTACAAGTCCCCAATTAATCTGTCCATGGGAAGGCGCATTTCTGTATGGAAGTGGTTCTCTACTAATAAAGTGCCGTTACATCTGTAAACTTTAATCCACTATGGTGCATCGGGATGCTTTATGGGCATCCGTTTTCAACAAAACAAGCCAAATTCCAATGCGTGATAAAGAAACACACCAGAAGAAATTCGAGCAATTGATGCCACATCTGGCTTCTGGAGCAGTGGGCAAGGAGACAGCTATGGTAATGGCAACTTATTCCAGAGAAAATCATTTTTTACGTTATTGATGCTCCAGCATTTTCGGTTTTTTTTTAAATACCTCATGGCTCCTTAAACAGAACCCCCTGGTCTGGATATTGTTTTAATACTACTTTCCATTGGAAAGAAATAGCCACAATTCAAAACTTGTCTGGAGATACAGAAACAGATATGTAAACTTTCGAACACGGAACCTTCAATGAGATCTAGATTCCAGACACCTGTAAAGATCTTTATTTGGAAAATAAATTAAACCCTTCTACCACATCGTCCCCTTTGTTGTGTTTGTTTTGAAACCAGATGCTCCTATTTCTCACTGAAGAATTTATCTGCGGGCTGCTAAAGTGGACAAGGCTCTAAAAACAGTATCTTCAAGTAAACTTCATTCTACATCCCCTGCAGGAGCTCATGAATTCTTCATCCCAAAACTGAATGGTTTATATAGCCCGTAATTAGACTAAGGAGAATGGAGCACCATCAGAAATAAGTATCCTTCTCCCATATTGGTGTTGCTGGAGCAGATCAAGGAGACTATCATGTTTTCCTAATTAGATCTTCAGGAAGCCTTTAATCTGGTCATTTTTCATGAGGGGGGTTAGTGGAAGACTGCATTGAGCACTCGCTTTCGTCATTGCAAGTATCTTGTCATGCTGTTTGTCTTGTGCAGTACTCCTGCAGCATACCAGCACTCTGTCAGTGATGTATTCATAGACCCTTTAGATACCTTATGCTGCATTTAAGACCTCAAACCAGCTTTCATAACAGGGTTGGTTTTGACACATGCCAGAATGCAACTCACGTTTACTGTCGAGACAAGTGCCTCTACATTTTGCTTTCTCCTGTACCCATCAAGGAATCATTCCCTCAATGGAAACGCTACCTGGAAGGAGCAATTTATCCACTCAGCATCTGGACAGAGCATAACAAAACATGTTTGTTTATGCTCTATGACGTTCCTGAATGCTTAACATGCCAGGTGGATCTTATTCGTTTCCAGGTTTCTGTATGGTTTAATTGATAGACCGGGAAATAGTCATGGGAAGGTGGATGCCTTTTCATGACTGGGAGGGGTTGGGGGGAACCGAGGTGGGGCTCACAACTTCCTGTCTACTGTGATCTCTGCTGCAGAAAGTCAACCAATTCATAGGTCAAGTGTGTTTCATACAAGGACAGATCAAAGAAGTGCATTGACTTCAGACGGAACCAGGTGCTAGAAGAAAGGGAGGCCATCTACCATAGTGGAAGGAAGCATTATACTCGCCCCATAAGGAACTACAACCACAGGCTGTGGAATGATGCCATGATTCACCCATTGCTGGGCATCTTGGAGTGCAAAAAAAACGAGGTAAGAGACGTTTTCCATTGTCCAATGTATGTGCTTTAGCAAAGGACTTCACTAAACAATGTTTGATTTATACACAAGCAAAGACAGCCACTTCACGGCTATTGTCGCAAGCGTGACCAGTATCCAGTCAGTCATGGTCTGCAACATCTGTGGACTGTATAGTTTACCTGTCATCCTTGAAATAATTTGATATGCTGCTGGGAATTTCGGCCTATTCCTCTAAGTTGGGACATATTGTTGCTTAAAAGGGTCTGCTTACAGCAGTACAATTGGCTCAGGTGTTTCTGAAACATAGGCTACACGGTCTTCCCAATTTTATCCTTACCGACAGATGATCAAAGTTTCACACATTTTTGGAAGGAACTCATGAGAGTAGCAGAAGTAAACCTGTTCCTTCCATGCATTTTCATACACCGACTGATGGACAGGCGGAATAGTTGAACCAAGCCATTGAACAATAACACTGATGCTTTTCAAAGGATTAGTCAGACTGAAGTACATGGATTCCGATGGCAGAATTTGCTTATAACAATTCCATTTATGCCTGTATGGGAATCGCTCCTTTCTACTGTATCTATGGCATAGATCCATGCAACTTTTCCCTCCTGTCTTTCTGCCACCTTGGTCACTCAGCTGTTAACACATTTAAAAGAAGTCAAGAATACAGTGATCGCCACCTTAAAGCCGAACTTGAGAGATGCTGATCACCATTGTATACAGTATCCCATATATGAAGTGGGTGAGAAAGTAGTTGTGTAGTGCAGTGGTTCCCAACCTTTTGACTTCTGTGGACCCCTACTGAATGATTATTGGAATCTGAGGACCCTCAATGAGTCATTACTGAAAGCTGGGGATCTAATCTGTTAATAATATTACATTTTCTAAGCAGCCGCGGCCCCCCTGAGGAGGCTTCGCGGACCCCCTGGGGTCCCCGGACCACAGGTTGGGAACCACTGGTGTAGTGAATCCTAGTTTGTTTCAAAGGGATAACGAGTTAGCTTAGCCTTTGGCTTGCAGGCTCGTTCCCCCGTCACCTAGTGACGTTTAACCTACTTAGCTTGCTCTGTCTTAGCCCATTTATTTAAATAATCCTTCTAAGATAGCTGCTGTGTTTATAGTTAGGCCATTTGTTTAAGTTTGTTATCAGTGCCACCGCGCTAAGGCGTCAAATCAAGCGACAAAGACAAACTGTAGGTGTTCACATTAGGTACTTTCCCTCTTCACGCTTTTAAGGGAATTGTTTATGTTAGTTACCGTCCCAAGCATGTTATGTTATCTATTGTTTGGGAACAACCTATGTCAGGGGTCCAAGTAGATCTGTATAAATACACCTCACTTTAGACAGATAATCAGAGGGCTTCCGACCAGATACCATCGCTGCTATCACTGCTGCACGTTGCCTTGACGCTGACCTGGTCTTCGTGTTCCTACGGAGTCTGAGCTAGAGACCTCATTCCAAGGTAACAAGGGTTGGGGGCTCTTCTCAGGGACATGGCATTGGCAGGTTAGGTTTAACATACCCAGCTCTCCTTCAGGTAGAAGGTTAGGCCTATCAGAATAGGGTAATAGGACATATTAAACACTCTTGTCTTTGCATGTTACTGCAAGATGGTGGGGGTCTTTAATATCATGACTTGTTTTTACCATTCTGGCTCTTACGCTGCTCATTATGCTAATCATTGCAGCCCATGCAATTTTCCGCAGATTGTGTTGAATAAAAACTATTGAAACATTACTGCATCTTCTTTATTGCCTGTGTTTGATTGAGACATGATGTATCTGTGAGAAAGGGGTAATCTCCGTTTAACCACAACACTCCCGGAGATGTCATACTCTTGAGTCCATGTGTAAAGGCTGCCACAAATCACCTTTAACTGTTTGGGTTTTTGGTGAGGTACTGCTAGTGAGCCGGAAGGGTTTGGGACTACAGTTGCAACTTGTTGTAGGATAGGCATAGTCACCTACAAACATAAGTACGGTCATCCTCGAACCAGCAGTCTTGCCTAGAGCAAGAGTCCAACTACGACAGTTGTCTATAAAATATCTCCACTTAGGAGAGTTCTTTCCTAAGTTCACCCCTATATTTGTATGCTCTCTCCCATATTTAAGACCGCTACCAGTACAACTTCAGCTTGCTAAGAAATGGAAAGAGTACCTAGTATTACATATATCTCGAGTAAAATCTGCTGTCTAAAAATGAAGTCCACATCCTCCTTAACTAGTGAATGGATCACAGGAATATGAGGCTGGATTAGATTCTCCTATCTCAAACAACTGCAGTACTTAGTGTCCTGGAAACAATCTGATGCTTCTGGATGGTCTAGGGAACCTGTCTCCTTTGTCTCTGCTTGGAGATTACCAGCCATATTTCACAAACGCTTCCCAAAAGAAACCTGGCCCAAGCAAAAGAGGTGAGGGGAGTATTTTTTGGGTTGAAGTAAATTCTGGAAAACAAGGGAAGTTAGATTAAAGACCAGGAGAGGGCAAGATAGACGTTGTGAAGAGTACGAAGAGGGAAGCCAATAAAACAACTTGCCATCCTCACTTCCGGTTAAGAATTGGGACCTTTAGGCAAGAGTGGCATGGCTACTAAATAACGTCTATTAGAACCAGGTCAAGTGTCTGGCAGGCTCTCAAAGTTGTTTTTCCTTGGTACACTTTCACTCCATTCGTCACCCATTATTGCTTTCCTACCCTTTTTCCTCTCTTATTGGTTGCCTAAGTCCCTATTACCTTGCTACCTCTTTTCCCCCACTTGCACACCTCCCACTTTTATAGTACGGTCTGTCAGCCTGATCTGCACTCTCTATACAAGTCAAGAACTGCTGGCTCCAAACAGCATATTTTATTCCATCACAGGGAGCTGACATGAGACAATCCAAATTGTGCCAACTCGTTCCAAGAACTAACAACTTGAAGCCAGCCCTCGGGCCTTATAATGAACCGGTTTCATCTGGTAAGATAACCAGGAACCCCTCTGATATCACTACCTCATTTATCCATGAGGCATATTAGTGGTCCGAAATTGGATTGCCACTGCAATCCCATGCTGTACAACCAGAAACACAGGAGGTCGTAACTTAAGACTTGGGGCAGCCTAGTAACTGCCTTGGGTTTGATAAGTTAAACTTGTGTCATGACAGTCAAGCTCCTCACTTGGGCACAGTTGAGGCAGCTTCTCTAGCACAGAAAAGTCATTTTATTTACGCTAATAGCTCTAGGGGTCCTCAAGATATTCTGAATAGAGCCAACCTTCTAACACTTTTTATCTCACTACCGGGTTTCCAAGAAATACATTCCCATGATCCTTTATAGGGTTGGCTCCATTCCCAGTTCTGAGGTAGAGAGACAATGATAACATGGTGATCCAGAAAACCTTTGTTAGAGAAGGTATTGTCACAGTATGCCACCTTGGAACATTGGGTTATCTTGGTAGCAGAAAGGGCCCCACAGCAGTACCATTTGGTCTTTGAAACATTGTTTGCAGCAAACATGTCAAGTCAGTCAAGGAACTCCAAAGTAGCTCCTTAGATCAGCAAAGAGACTGAGAACCTCCTCTATCAGGACATCTTTATCTGACTACAAACAGTGGCAATATTAGAATAACTATCCGTGCCATACAAATTGTAGATCATTCTGCAATGCTTCCACTTCATTTAGCTGCTATAAATCCACATCCCACTAGACTGTTCTAGTTTTTATCCTCAGCAGTTGCACCCAATGAACTAAGGTTCCAAACTTCCCTAACCCAATATTTCCGAACAGGGCTACAATCACAAATACAACTACAGAGAGCAAAGAAGTTAAGTTAAACTCTGAAGGCAAGGTAGCAAAACCAAATACTGGAACATTGCAGGGCAAAGATCAAAATGGAAAAACCCATATTGGGTCACCTTTATTCTAGTACACAACATTTGTTGTTTTCTGGAAACTTGGTCCGTTAGTGAGGGGGTCTTCGATGGGGACTCAACTTTTTGTAGAATCATGTTAGAAATGGGGTCTCTGGCAGTCAGTTTGTACCTAGTTCAAGCAGGGACCCTCACTCTAGTTAGGGTAAGGGAGATAGACAGCTCAGATTACCCCTGCTTATTCCCTTGGTAGCTTGGCACACACAGTCAGGCTTATCTTGGAGGCAATGTGTAAAGTATATGTACCACACATAGTAACACAGTGAAAAACCACAAAAGGGCTCCACACCAGTTTAGAAAATGAGCCAATATTATTTAAATTAGACAAGACAAAAAGCCAACATACACAAGTTAAGATATTAATTTTTAAAGTAAAAAGAGTCTTAAATCCATAGAAATCAATGGATGCGTTGTTTTAGCACAAAGTACCTGGTATGCATCAAAAATAAAGCCGCAAGGTTGATGCTGCATCAGAAAAACAAGTGATGCATCGATTCCTTACTCTCAAATGAGGCTGTGTGTCTATTCTTTGCTCGCACCAGATACTGTGTTGATTCTTTACTTGCAAGGGAGGGGCTGTGCACAAATTTTGGGTGCGCATCCTCTGGTCCGTGCGGTGATGTTTACAGATTTTGACGCCCAGGATCTGTGCTTGGAAATTTCCAATGCGCTGTGCGAAGAGTCCACGTTGAGAATAGCCACTGCATCAGTTCTCCAGCCACACAGCAGGAGCTGTATCGAATTTCCAGCTGTGGGACATGCTGTTGTCGATTTTTCTGACACGCGCACAGCGGTGTGTCGATTTTTCCCCTTGCAGTTTACCAGTTACCACTTCTAAGGGCCAAGGGACTGGATTTGGCACCACTTATCAAGTCAGAACTCCCATGAACTGGCAGATGAAGTCTTTGATGACCCCGCGACATCAGGACAGGGGACAAGCTCAGACCAAGCACTCAGAGAAACTTCACAAGTAGGATTTCAGAAAGCAAAGTCCAGTTTTGCTTCATGCAGAAGCAGCAAGCCAGCACAGCAAAGTAACAGGCAGAGTGGCAGGTCGTCCTCAAGCATCAAGCTCTTCTCGTTGGCAGAGGTTCTTCTTGATCCATAAGTAATCCGAAAATCTGGGGTTTTGGGTCCACTACTTATACTCATTTCTGCCTTTAAAGTAGGCAAACTTCAAAGGAAAGTCTTTGTTGTTTACAAGATCCTGCCTTGCCCAGGCCTGGCCCCAGACACACACTGGGCAGTTGGAAACTGGATTGTGTGAGGGCAGGTATAGCCCATTCAGGTGTCCGTTCCTCCCTCTCCACGCTAGCCCAGGAGACTCATCAGGATATGTCGGACACTCTTCAGCTCCCTTTGTGTCAGTCTAGAGGGAATTCACAAATAGCCCAACTGTCAGTCTGACCCAGACATGGATTCCACAGGCAGGCAGAGGCCAGAATAGTTAAGCAAGAAAATGCCCACTTTCTAAAAGTGGCATTTTGAAACCGACAATTTAAAAACTAACGCTACCAAAAGATGTATTTTTAAATTGTGAGTTCAGAGTCCCCAAACTCCATATCTCTATCTGCACCCAATGGGAAGCTGCACTTTACAGATAATTCAAGGCAGCCTTCGTGTTTACCTAAGGGAGAGATAGGCCTTGCAATAGTGAAAAACTAATTTGGCAGTATTTCACTCTCAGGACATGTAAAAAACACCAGTATATGTCCTACCTTTTAAGGACACTGCACCCTGCCCATTGAGCTACCTAGGGCCTACCTTAGCGGTGACTTACATGTAGTGAAAGGGAAGGTTTGGGCTTGGCAGGTGGGTACACTTGCCAGGTCAAATTGGCAGTGGAAAACTGCACCCACACACTGCAGTGGCAGGTCTGAGACATGTTTACAGGGCTGCTCATGAGGGTGGCACAATAAGTGCTGCATGCCCACTGGTAGCATTTGATTTACAGGCCCTTGTCAACCATAGTGCACTTTGCTAGGGACTTACCAGTAAATCGGATGTGCCAATTGTGGAAAACCAATTTCCAATATCCTTTAGACAGAGAGCACTTGCACTTTAGCACTGGTTAGCAGTGGTAAAGTACCCAGAGTAAAACCAGCAAAAAGAAACACAGCACAGGGCCCAAAAACAGGGACGAGAAGCAAAAAGTACAGGGAAGCCATGCCAAGAGCTGCCAGGTCTAACAAATCACCACAAAAGAAGGAAGAAGGATGGCATAGCAGTCTTGAGTTTCAACAAATACCCGTACTAACAGATTAGAGCATCAGAAAGGTAATTCAAGCATACATCCTGCATATAAGGATAGGCAGTGAAGGGCATATAATTGATATTATCAAAATCCATTGCCTCTCTGATGGTATCAAGAAGTACCTTGCTGTTATAAACGATCTGGAGCTGTAGATCACTAACTTACATAATGAGTTCTTGAGGCAAAGTTCCCTTGCAATGAAAGCATCAGGCTTCACATGTTAATTGTTTGTGGGGACCTCAACTCCGGCTTGGACTCTAATGGATGTGGAGATGTGCAGGCAATAGCCCATATGGGGTCATCTGCATTTGGACATCCTCAAAACAAGATTTTACGAGCTTGGCAGAATTTCACGTGACTTCCTACATAGGATCGAGTTATTTATTGGTCCTACATCAGACTGTCCTGGTCAATATAGGTTTAGAGCAAGCCACTGAGCAGCTTGATTGATCACATATTTATAGATATGGAATCCCAGCATGTCATCACTGACATGACCATTATAAGGCAACTAGAAAGAAGTGACCATGACCCCTTAGTCGCAACTTTAAATCTGAGATTGTAGCCCGGCTTGGGGTCAGAAGTGGCCAAAATCTACAGCTCAACTGACAATTGTGGAGGCAAGTAGAAAAAATATATGGGAGGCTCTTTTAATAAGCCAACAATTTACGCCCTGATTAATTGTTGAAAGCAAGAACACAATGACTTCTTACTGCAGCAAGACCAAATTGTTCGAACTGTTCCATTTAAACTGGTTACCTTCTTGAGAACTACGTCAAAGCTGGAGTAGGTTCACCATCTTTGTATCACCAGCTGGACCTCAAAGGTTGTATATGCTTCACTTGGTTTGACAGCATCAGCCTTTCACTCCAAAAAGAATTCTGCATTGTGAGTCACATTTTTGTTGGTAAGGAAGGCTCATAAGGGGATGATTAAATTATTTTTAAAAAACTGAACTTGCATGTTAAAGCCTGACTTAAACTTATGGAGGCAATTCAAGAAAACAACACAAAATTGTTTTGGAACTTGATTAGGTGGGGCTGTGGAGGCACACTGAGAAATTTAGTCTGTCATTATGGCTTAGGTCTGTATTGACAATTTTTTGATAACCAACTTTGTTTTATTTCCATAATAACATGTAACTGTGCATAAAAGTAACTCGTGTTGTTACAATATTTTGTATACCCATTGAAGTCCAGCTTTGTCCAGGCCAAGAATCGGCAGCCCCAGCAGATCAGATCAGAATCCACATACAGGATGTACACTTATACTTCTGGTCATACAGTCCGAAGCTGTTTGGTGTCAAACCTTATCATACTTTTATGGGCAGCCCCTCGCTTGGTACACCGGCTGTTCCAATTGGGAACACCAGTCAATCCCCCGCCTCCATCTTGACAGTGTAGGAGGAGTACTCGTCACTGATTGTGTGGCAATGTCCTTTTTCGCTATGAGTAATGTAGTGCCCAGTAATGTTCGTAGGGCCTGAGAGCCCCCAACGCTCTTCATCACACCCAGGAGGACCATCAGTGGGGATGGCTCTAGGGCGAGATCCAACACCATGGAAAGTTCATTCAGGATTTGTGTCTAATAACCTGTAATAACAGGACAAGACCACACTATGTGGAAAAAAGTCAGCAGGTGAGTGTGGACACCTATTACATTGATGGTTAGGTCTTAGCCTGGTCCAGTAAAGTTTGGTAGGGATTAGATAGGCGCAGTGCAAGCAATATGATTTTACCACATGTAATCAGACAGATTGTAATAGTACGAGGTGCCATAAGCACATCCTGTCAGTCCTTGTTGTCTATTGGTCCAATCCAGGTTTCCCACCAGGATCGTAATGGTTGGAAGAAAGGCGAAGCATTTAGTAATGGGGAGTAATATATCTGTGATACCTCCCTGCACCCAATGCCCCCATCCTCGTGTTAGCCTCCATGGGACTGAATTCATTTCTCAGAATCAGTGACGTGAAAGTTGAATGGGGAGATTTTGAAGGATATAAAGGAAGTGGGCACTATCAACATCTTATAAAGTGCTATATGGCCCTTGACGTTCAGAGGCAGTGATTGCCATTTCCCAAGATCAGCCTTTACCCTGCCGGTAAGATGGGTGATGTTAAGGCCCAGGTCAGAGACGAATCGAGTGCCACTCTGATGCCTAAGTAGGTGAAACTAAGACACCGGATAGGAATGTTGGATTGCCAGTTTACAGTATCACAGGAACTCGAGAGAAAGGGACCAGGATAGATTTTTTTTTTTTTATGGTTCACCCGGAGGCTAGATGCCGCCTCAGACATGCAGCAGATGAAGGCATATGAGTCCACTCACCACCAGGTGTGATAAATAAAGTTGCACATCATCGGTGTAGAGGGCAATGCGATCCTCCTACCCCCCCTGCCCATTTCCACCCAGTAAGGAAGGTATCTCGGCGAATCAAGTGTGCCAGAAGTTCTATGGCTAGGGCAAAGAGTAGTGGGGATAGAGTTCAGCCCTGTCTTGTTAATCTACCGATAGGAAAGGCCTCAGAGTACCGTGTTGACAAGTATTCGAGCTGTGGCATTTAGTACAAAAGTTGCACCATTCTGTGTAAAGTATGCCCCTGACCAACTTTTTGGAGAACAAGGCCTAGGTATCCCCTGTCCACTGTGTCAAACTCTTATTTGAAATCTATTAATAATAGAGCCCGTGGAGATGGGAGCAAGTGCCGGTGTACCAAGGTGACATGTAATGTTCACAGATAGTGCATAGTACTACGGTTTGGCGTAAAGTCACACTGGTTGGGATGCATCAAGTAATGTAAGGCTGTCTTGAGGCGAGTGGCCAAAAGAGTGGTGTATATTTTAATTTCTCCATTAATAAGCGAGATGAGCCGGTAGTCTGCACAGGATACAGAGGGAGGCTGAGATTTTGGGAGTACTGCTATTGTTGCCTGGTCCAGGTCTTACTGAAGGTTGCCTCTTTCCAAGGCCCCTTTATAAAGTCCATGAAGTTATGGTATCAGTGCGTCCCTAAACTTGGTATAGTACTCAGTGGGATAGTTGTCTGGGCCATGGGCCTTGCCTGACTTCAGGGCCATAATAGCTTCTCCAATCTCTTCTAGCATTATGGGCTTGTCCAGACTCCAACCGACTGAGGCCAGGAGACGAGGTGTGGATATCTCGTTCAGGAGTGGTACAACCTGTTCAATGGTCAGTCTAGGCACTGCTGTGTAAAGGGTTGCATAATACCGTGCAAAAGTAGAGGCTATGCCATGGTGGGCTGTATGAAGTGTCCCATTCAAATTTGCACTTCAAGAATCACTCTCCCTGCCAATGGTCTGCTGGCTAGCCATCATAGTATTTTGCTGTTCCTATCACTCCATCCATAAACGAGCACCTGAGAAGCATGCCAAATTTGGTTTGCTTCCTCTAGGGAATGAGTCCTGGTTTCCTCCCTTACCAACTCCAGGTCACGGTCCATGCATTCCCGTTTTCCCCCCATATAGTTTGCACCCCAATTGAAGAGCTTGAGCCTCAAGTTGTGCTATGTGTGCTTGCTTCTCCTTTTCCTGGTGACACAAAAGGGCCTCGGCATTGCCGAAGATTGTAGCCTTGCCAGCCGCCCGCGTTATATTAGACTGGACTGTGGCTTCATTATCCCGAAAATAGTTTTCAATCTCCTTGCAGAGGCCAGTAGAATAGGAATCGTCATGTAGAAGCCACGCATTCAGGTGTCACATAGGCCTCCGAGTGGGGGTCAGGAGTTTTGCGGCATGATCAGACACACCTCGCAAGTATCTGTGCTTGAGTAACTAAGGGAAGATAGTGGCTGGCATGAAGGTCATGTTAATACTGGCATGTGGGCATGTGTGTGGTGTCGCAGAGGTATGAGTGTAGTGTCAGGAGTGGGGATGCCAAGTCCACCACACATTACAAAGGCCAAGACTCAATATCCATTTACCAAGGGACATGGATTGTCTGCATCAGACCTCTGATGGGGGACCTGTAATGTCCAATCCCAGGTCGAGGACCGCATTCATATCGCCCCAATAATGGTAGAGCCCGAGGGCATCTGAGCTATTGTGTCCAAGAGTGTGGCGAAGAATGACTTAAGTGCCGTAGGGGGCATATACGAGTAAGTTGATAGGATGACTGTCCACCATGCTTGTCAGGGCAATAAATCTCCCCTGGGGGTCAGACCACGACCGATGTATTACCAATGAGTAACTCCACTGCAAGAGAACTGCAACCCCCCCGGCACCTTGTGTGAATCCCACATGGTACACATGTTCACATCTGTAGCTAGCAAGAAAGGGGTATGAGGCACCCATTAAGTCTGTTCCCTGGAGACATAGAATGGAGGGTCGAAGCTGTTGAACGTGACGCAGCACCGCCACCTTTTTGATTTTATCTAGAAGCCCGCTGACAGTCCACAATATTATGGTGTGCGGGGACCATGAGGTGTGGAACGAAGGAGATCAGCCCAGGGAGGACTGTATGTCAGAGAGCACCTGGAGCCTCCCGGATGGACCTGCCTTGTGAGATGGAGTTTGTGTATGGATCTCAACAATCCAAGACATTTTGGATCTACTTGACATCAAAGTCTAGATCAAATAATAATGCAGCAACACAAATGTGCATTGATTAACGCCCTCCAACTCCCCCCATCGCCATACTTCCCATCCAAACTGAAGAAGCATCTGTCGCTCTCCAATATATCCCCAACAGTGACCCATAAAGAATAAGACAGTATGGAGTGGTGGACCCCTTCAGGAAACAGGATCTCATAATTGCTGTGCTGATTATCCTGTCCAAATGTTGCATTGATTCATTATGACCAGTAGATTAGTGGTGTTTGACTTAGCCTCTCTCCCCTCAGTCGGGGTGTTCGTTCTTGGTGGACCAGATCACAAGAACAGTCCTCGTGCGGAGAGATCAGTAGGGTAGAAGACCCAGAGCTGGAGGATCTTGAGGCAGGTTGGGTCTTCCATCGCCTCCTGCGAGATCCAGTGCGGAAGCACTTACAGCAATTACACCCTCTACAGACACCTCAGGTGCGAGAGCTGAGGCCCAGTAGGAGGAAAAGGATGCGTTGGGGCATGTCCGGAGCTGTCTTTCCTCCATCGTCCACTCCCATTCGGATTCTGGGGTGTCAAAGAAGTGGGCCTTCCTGGCATGCAGGACCAAGAGGCGCGCTGGAAAAATGATCATATATTGCAAGTGCAATGCTCTCGGTTTCTGTTTTAACTTGTTCATAGGAGCTTCGCCTGACCTGAACCTCACGAGATTAGCCTCACAAAATTAGGATCCTCGAATTTTGGAAGTGAACTTCAACTTGTGAATGGACTTCTCTCAAAATGCAGTCACAATCCCGGAAATTAAGGAAGCGGGCAATCAACGTCCTGGGGTGTGCACCAGGTGGAGGTTTGGTGGGGAGAGTTCGAGTTCAACAGCAAACCACGGGGACAGCTTATCAAAAGGCATTCATGACTTGAGCCACATCTCAAGGAAGTCAACAGGCTGGGGACCCTCGGCCCCTTATTGAAGTGCGATGAATCGCAGGTTGTTGCATCTTGGCCGGTTCTCTACATGCTGTTGTAGTTTGTGAGTTAGTAAGTGATTCACCTTGGTCTTTAAGTCTTGGACCTCATCCTCCACTGAGGAAACTGCTTCGGAAATGGGCACCATGGAGTATTTAAGGTCCTGCTGTAGTAGGGCCGTTCTCGCTCTTACCGCCCCAATATTATTCTTGACTGCTGCCTGAGGACTGAATTGCCTGTATAATCTTGTCAGTGTCTCCTAGGGCAGTGGTTGAGTTCTCAGTGTCCCCACCCTGATCCCTAGCCGGAGTAGTATACTTGTCAATACGGGTTTGGGAGAAGGAGGGTTTCACCTGTCTTACCTTCCCCATGTCCTGGATCTCTCCTGTATTGACCATATTACAAACATATATAATCCAACATGGTGTAGCCACTTTAACAAAGAGGGGATGTCGGCCTTTCAATGTAGCCAAAGATCTTTCGCCGGTTGATGCTGTAATGCCACCTGTGTTGACTTCTGGCATCACAAGTTAAGAATTTGGGAAAGCGACTTCCATATCGCCATTCTGAGCCAAAAATGTTTGAAATAATCTAGCCCTGATAAAATTTTATTTGACCCCTACCTCAACAATCTAACCACCTGGGTCCCAATCCTAGCTCTCTAGAATAGTGCAGGAAAAATCTAGGCCAGACTACTTTTAACTCATTAGAGACTCGAGTCGAGGACCAAAATATTTTTTCTCCATTTCAAGCCGGCTTTCGCAAGTCGCAAGGTACAAACAAGCAGCAGGTTGTATTCAATTTGTTTGAAATACACCTTTATAAAACATTCGGCTATTTTCTTAATATGTATTGACTTTAGAACAGCCTTTGATTCTGCGTGCAGGGTGACTCTTTTGCATGCCCTGGAGGAATAGGGTGTCAACAACAAGCCTCTGTGTGGCACAAGGCTGCTTCACCACAATAGTGGTAAGATTTGGCCACAAGGGAGCAAAGCTTCGGGTTAGACGTGCCTGTCAGGCAAGGGCGTGTACCCCACCTTTATAATTTCATGTGTTCATAAATGATGTGAGTAATTAACTGCTAGCTTTACATTTGGATGTCCCCACGATCGGACGGAATACAACATCAAGTTTGTTGTTTGCCTACGACGGCGTTCTTTTGGTCTGCACAGAACTTTCCATACACAAGCTCCCCAAGGGTTAAAATATTGTTCCAAGAAGAAACTCGAAATCAACAATTCAAAAACGAAATATATGCAGGTCAATTCTCAGCGCAGCTTGAAGAATTCATACAACCACCCACTAGAACAGGTTGATTCCTACGATTACCTGGGGATAAGGATCTACACTAATTTAACCTTGAGCATACAGCAGAAAAAGAATGAAATGAGCATGCTCCAACAGTCAAATGCTGTATTCCTTCACTTTCATCAGTAGTGTTCGGTGAAGAGCAATCAAGCCAGCACTAACCGTTCCAAGCCAAAGCACTTGCTGCTGGCTTCTATGGATCTGAGATTTGGCGGTCCAGCAAGGCAACAAGCCTTCCGAAAGTTAAAACATCAATTTCTTTTCCATTTGTTACAACTTGGCGCTGGGACCACAATGGCAGCCCTTAGACATGAGTTGGGCTTGAACAATATCAAATCCATTGCTGCTCTATCACCACTCTTGTTTTAGCACCTAATCTGGTCAAAACCAAATTTATCAAGTTACCTCAAGCCAATCCGCATACTTTGGGATAGCAGCCATTCTTACAAGTTACCATGGCTCAAACATATTGCAGATACCCTCAACAGCATTGATTGCTATGAATATTGGGCCTGTCCGGAAACCATGTCATTCCCAGATAGATTAAAGGGGAACTACTGTTCATGGATTTCTGACCAGCACCATGGAAAATTGTCGTTGACTCTGTGGGGAATCAACCTACCCCACCCCCCCCCCACCCCCCCCCCCCCCCCCCAATTTGGTTTTCGAGCCTTTTGTTGATCATATATTTCCATGGATAAAGAGACCACTGTTTATAATGCCTTCCTGTACAGTCTTTCATATGGAACTGGTCGATTTCCACTGGTGATTCCACCCGCCCCTGCTTGCAAGGCTGCGACGAGAATCTCACACACTTTATACTGCTGTGCTCTTTTTCTTTGTTAGCAAGAAGGTTTCTTTGTGCTTTTTTTATTATTTTTTTAAAGTATGGCATCAGACATTGCAATGCCTGCATGTACTTATGTTTAAGAGCAGACGTTTGACGCAGTATCTTCATATATCTATGAAGCTTGGAAAGTTACGCAATCTTGTATTAGACAACATAACATTTGAGTTTAGAAGTGCCTCAATTGTTAGCAATCCATTGACATATTACTTTTTTGTATATAATAGATATAGTACACTGTTCCATACACTAAGTACATGCAGGGCCGAGAAAAGTCAGTAATTTCAGGAGAGCCCTCACACACCCAATAGGATGTCAAGCTTCACTGGGCACTCTCCTCGTCAGACCGGTGCTGCAATGTCTGGCAGACCACCCCTGTTATGGTGGGGGTACTGAACCGGAGACTGTATACCGAATTCGGTTAGGTCTGACATGAATACTGACTGTTGGAAAAATGTAGGAGAGACAGAGAGAGTTAAAATTAGCTCAGAACCTTAAACATCACATTTAATGAATCAGGGATAGGTTCAGGCCAAGATTAAAAGAAAAACAAGGGGAGTGAAAACGGGGATAATGTCCCACTACACTCCACACAAAGGAAAAAGGTAGTGTGCCCAATCCTAGAAAAATGTGGTCAACATGTTTCGCGTCTAAATGGTCATAATGACCCCTTAACACTTCTTCAGGACCATAACTACTACTTCTCCTATGCTAATGTGCAAAAATAAGTGCTGGATGGTCACTTACTTAATGAGGACTGTCCGTCAACGTCGATTGGTCAGCCAGTCGCCCATACCATAGTAGAGATTGGACATCATAGGAACACGCACTTATTTCTAGGATTGGGCACACTACCTTTTTCCTTTGTGTGGAGAGTAGCGGGACGTTATCCCCATTTTCACTCCCTTGTTTTTCTTTTTCAGTATTCATCTCAGACCTAACCGAATTCAGTATAGAGTCTCCGGTTCAGTACCACCACCATAACAGGGGTGGTCCGCCAGACATTGCAGCACCGGTCTGACGAGGAGGCTGCCCAGTGATGAAGCTTGACATCCTATTGGGTATGTGAGGGCTCTCCTGAAATTACTGACTTTTCTCAGCCCTGCATGTACTTAGTGTATGGAACAGTGTACTATATCTATTATATACATGAGTCTTGGGGGACTGTACACTGGACAAATATTCTCCCAGTCCCTTTCTTTTCTTGATGTTACTTTTTTGTGTCATCCTCAAGCTGAAAATACACTTTAACGTGCAATTTCTTGCACAAAGCACTTTACTTGGGCCCTCTGATACTTTAATTGCATGGTCTAGGAGTCCAAATTATTCTTAAGTTGCTTTGTTGTCTCATATCTACGCATAATGCCAATTTATTTTTATTGTGTTATTGCATTAGATAGTATAATGCCCGAGTCCTTAAGTATCTTAATTGTTAGAATCAGTTTTGATGGCACGATCATGAAGTTGAAACTTCATTTAACTTGTAATTTCGTGCACAGAGCTCTTTATCTATTCCCACTGACAATATTTAAATTGTATGGCCTGGGAAGAGTTTTACACTCAGGCTTTGGTGATGTATCTTGCATTTATAACTGTTTGTGTCGCTAATTTACAGTTTATTTTATTGTACTTATGCCTATAACAAGAATTGTATTACTATACAGGGAGTGCAGAATTATTAGGTAAATGAGTATTTTGACCACATCATCCTCTTTATGCATGTTGTCTTACTCCAAGCTGTATAGGCTCGAAAGCCTACTACCAATTAAGCATATTAGGTGATGTGCATCTCTGTAATGAGAAGGGGTGTGGTCTAATGACATCAACACCCTATATCAGGTGTGCATAATTATTAGGCAACTTCCTTTCCTTTGGCAAAATGGGTCAAAAGAAGGACTTGACAGGCTCAGAAAAGTCAAAAATAGTGAGATATCTTGCAGAGGGATGCAGCACTCTTAAAATTGCAAAGCTTCTGAAGCGTGATCATCGAACAATCAAGCGTTTCATTCAAAATAGTCAACAGGGTCGCAAGAAGCGTGTGGAAAAACCAAGGCGCAAAATAACTGCCCATGAACTGAGAAAAGTCAAGCGTGCAGCTGCCACGATGCCACTTGCCACCAGTTTGGCCATATTTCAGAGCTGCAACATCACTGGAGTGCCCAAAAGCACAAGGTGTGCAATACTCAGAGACATGGCCAAGGTAAGAAAGGCTGAAAGACGACCACCACTGAACAAGACACACAAGCTGAAACGTCAAGACTGGGCCAAGAAATATCTCAAGACTGATTTTTCTAAGGTTTTATGGACTGATGAAATGAGAGTGAGTCTTGATGGGCCAGATGGATGGGCCCGTGGCTGGATTGGTAAAGGGCAGAGAGCTCCAGTCCGACTCAGACGCCAGCAAGGTGAAGGTGGAGTACTGGTTTGGGCTGGTATCATCAAAGATGAGCTTGTGGGGCCTTTTCGGGTTGAGGATGGGGTCAAGCTCAACTCCCAGTCCTACTGCCAGTTCCTGGAAGACACCTTCTTCAAGCAGTGGTACAGGAAGAAGTCTGCATCATTCAAGAAAAACATGATTTTCATGCAGGACAATGCTCCATCACACGCGTCCAAGTACTCCACAGCGTGGCTGGCAAGAAAGGGTATAAAAGAAGGAAATCTAATGACATGGCCTCCTTGTTCACCTGATCTGAACCCCATTGAGAACCTGTGGTCCATCATCAAATGTGAGATTTACAAGGAGGGAAAACAGTACACCTCTCTGAACAGTGTCTGGGAGGCTGTGGTTGCTGCTGCACGCAATGTTGATGGTGAACAGATCAAAACACTGACAGAATCCATGGATGGCAGGCTTTTGAGTGTCCTTGCAAAGAAAGGTGGCTATATTGGTCACTGATTTGTTTTTGTTTTGTTTTTGAATGTCAGAAATGTATATTTGTGAATGTTGAGATGTTATATTGGTTTCACTGGTAATTATAAATAATTGAAATGGGTATATATATTTTTTTGTTAAGTTGCCTAATAATTATGCACAGTAATAGTCACCTGCACACACAGATATCCCCCTAACATAGCTAAAACTAAAAACTACTTCCAAAAATATTCAGCTTTGATATTAATGAGTTTTTTGGGTTCATTGAGAACATGGTTGTTGTTCAATAATAAAATTAATCCTCAAAAATACAACTTGCCTAATAATTCTGCACTCCCTGTATAGGGCATAGTCTATAGCTTATGTCTATAAGCTGACACAAATTAAAGCAAAGCAAAGTTGGGTCCATATGACCTCATTCCACCAGAATCCTTTGGGCGTATGCTGCTAGTGCCTGTGTCCTTGTATGATCTGGGGTAGTCATAGTCCGTCAAGCAAGAGGTAAGACTCATTCAGGCATTGTGTAGAGTTTGAGTTTTTTATTTTGTCTTACTGAGGATTCGTTTGTTTTTCTATATGTTTTGGTAACATTACTGTGGGCATAATTTCCAAATACGTGTTTCTAGTGGCTTATCTTTCCCCCATGTTTCCTGGGTTCTTAATTGAAGTGTTCACAATCTGAATATCAGTTGGAACAGGTGGACACCTGGGATTGCTGGCTGTAATCCTTTGAGGAACTATATAAACTGTCAAATCGTAACAGAAGTTACATATCTCACAACTGTAGTTGCATTGTCTACCACAAACTGCTGATCATCGTGGTATTCCACTTGATGAAAAGGACTGCTCTGAATTCAATAATGTACGTTAATACTTCATCTCAGTGCAAACAGTACGTATACTTTGTAGTGTCTAAATGTCTGACTTAACTTCCTTAGTTTTCCTTTAATTAATTCTGGATTTAGAAAGCTAAACGTGCACTGTGTAGAATTAGCTTTATTTTTGCCTATACTGGCATCAACAGTACTTAGCATGCCTGTGTCTTTGAAATATCAATAACTTTCCATGCAAATCGGTTTTGAGTTTCTGATGAAATTGCACTTCAAATGTTTAAATTAAATGTTGCCAAATTGTCCACAACTTCAACAAATTTAGGAGCACTATCTACAACAGCATGTAACTATGTAGGGCCCTTCTCAATTAATATTCTTTTCGTCAGAAAAAAATCTACAGCTAAACACAATGTGTTTTTCTGCTACAAATGAAATGCAGCGCTTTAAGGAATCTCCCACTGAAGGCATTTCCCACATTTGCGAGGACAATTGAGCATACTTGAACAATTATTTGCTTACAATTGCCAGGAAGGTAAATCAGTTTTTGCTAGAAGACGTTTTAGATTTTGGATGCTGCCATCAGTGTTAAATCACTCAAGTCATAGGTATTGTCAAAAATCGAAGTGCCAGACAAAGAAAGAACAAGCTTAGCAAATGCATACAGAAGGAAAGTTGTAAGATACAGTATTTAGCTTGTGGGGCTTTTTGGAGCACAGTGTTGGAAATATATTTCTAAAGTATGGTGTGGTAACACACTCAAAATAAAAAGATATGGTGGCTATATTGTGTTTCTTATATAAGTGTTATACGTGCAAATCACCAGTGCCTTAATTATGAAGATTCTGGTGTGAAAGAGGGTAGCAAGAAAAAGGACCAATCTTTTTGGAAGAGGAAGCGTCACTCACATAATGTGACATGTTTCATCATAGGCAACCTCTCTCCACCCGGGTAGGACAATACCACCAGGACAGACTCCGCTTCCTAGTTGACCCGATGGAGGGAGTTCTTAGATAAGGTATTTTCCTAGACAAAGCAGGGGATCCAAGAAAAACTACAAGTACCAAGTGGTAACTGGGTTTTGACTTTTAATAATGGTAGCCTCTGGTGCATCTAAAACCAACTAAGTGACGGAATAGGAGCGATGTGGATCCGACCATCGTGTTTTTGCCAACATATTTCTGCCCTGGTTTAAGTCTACTGTACCGGTCGTGGGCATTAGTCAGGGCTATGGATCCCTAAGAACCTAGCCTAACAGATAGTAAAAGCACAATATCCTTTTTGACATAGAAATGCCCACTACATTTGCTCAGGCGTGCAGATCACTGATAAAACCATACAGCGCACAATGAGCAGAAATCTGGCTTCAGTGAATATTTAATTTGAGCATTACCAAGTGTATAGATTAATTTTGATCATATTAAAATTGTTTACTTCACACTTCAGGACTAACAAAAAAGTGATTGATTTTTGTTTCTTACTATTTGAACAGTTCATTTACAGGTATTTAAATTGTGTTTCGTGCTAGTTAAAAAAAAAAATATGACATCCTACTTTGTTTCCTTTCACACTCATTGTACACACCAAGATTGTTTCATAGTTTGCCTTACAAAATCCTCTAACTTTGCAGTCCGAAATAAAAATAAACCCCAACCTTCCTTTAAAACAATATGCAGCAATTTTTCAGAAGACAGTCTGACAATTGACCTCTGTGTTTGAAAGAACTCAAATTGTGACAGGATTAAAAAAAAACATAAAGGACTCTTTAATGCTCATCAACCTACTGAACTCCAGCATAGTTATTTTGTGGGTGCTGCAGCACCACATGTGCCCCTTCTTCCCGTACCCAGGATGCTAGCATTTGCAGTTCTTAGAAAATCACGAAGATTTGCCCTAGCATACTCTGCAAAACTGTGTCCCGAACCATATTAGTAGGCCCAAGCTGTGTACTTGGTACCAATATTCTTTGGTACCCCTCTGTGTTTGGGGAAAATGTGAATAATGCGTGCTTCAGACAATTCCTCCGTACATAATTGTCAGACGTTTTTAAATCATACATGCAATTGAACATCTAGCGTACAGAGCAACTTAAATTATCTATCACTCATTTAAACAGAAGAAAGATTACATATTCCACATTCTGTCTGTAATGTGGTTCTTCTGAATTTAATGGACCTTCCTGGTATTCTGATGCTAATCCTTGTACACGACAATCATAATGTCCTCCTGATTGAGAAAAGAAAAGTATGGGAATGCATTGGTGTTGGAAAATGGGTTATTGGTAAGGGCAGGTAAGTACCTACACTTAGCACTAGGCCACTAACCTCCACTTAGGTCCAGTTATGTCTCAGTAAATTAAACCCAGCTCAACCCTTGGTAGCTTGGCAACGAGCGACAAGGCTTAACTTAGGAAACAGAGTGTAAAGCATTCAAATATCACAAAACAGTAATTAAATAAAACACAGGAAACAGTTTAAAAATCCAAAACCAATTTATAAAAGAAGATTATAATTTTATCTTTAAAATGACACAAAAACGAATAAAATCGGATAAGGGTAACCAGGGTTATGAATTTTTAAATAATTATTGTTTTTTTAGCACCTAAAAACAAAAAGTGCCAATCGGGTCATCTGGTTGCACCTCGACTGGGACAAAGTCAAAGTTTAAGGCTGACTGCGATGGAGGCCTGCTCGGCTACAGCTTGCGGGAGGCCTCAGTCAAAAGTTTACCTTCGGACTTAGTCTCTTTTCTGAAGATTTTCTTCAGCGGGACGAACCTGCCAGTCCAATCCAACCTCCTGGAACTCTTCTCCGGATACGCGTTGCAGGAATCCTCAGTGGAGATTTTTACCTTTGGACTTAGTCGTTTTTTTCGAGGTGAAAATCCTTCGACCGGGGTAAACCTGGATCATGATCCGACGTCCCTGGAGCCCTCCTCGGATATGCTGGCTGGGAGGTCCTGGTCAACTTTTTACCTTCAGACTTAGTCTCTTTTTCAAAGATTTTCTTCAGCGGGACGAACCTGCAAATCTGGCCGGGTCGAGGTTGAGGCAAGCCGGCTAGAGTTGCCGCGGTGGGTCGGTCCCTCTATGGAGCTTTTTTTTTTTCAAAAGTTCTCCAAACTTCTGGGGCTTCTCCCAGATGTTCTTTTAAGGTTCTTTTGGGGTCCACAGCTCACCCCAAGGGTCCAGAAGCTCTGAGATGATCGTTGGGGGGGTGGGGGGGGCGGACTACAACTCCACGAATGCACCTGGCACAAACTCCTTTATGGCCACTGGACAGTGGTCAGCTGATCGTTTTCTTCAGAAGTTGGTGCAGGGGACTCTGGTTAGCAATTTTTCACCTGTAGCAAACAGGAAGTCCCTCCTTGAACGAGTTGAAGCCAGGCAAAGTCCTTCTTGTGGTGAAGCCCAAGTGTGCAGCTGGTGCAGTCCTGAGTGCAGGTTCCAGGTGCAGGCCAGGGGTCCAGCAGGGCAGTCCTTCTTCTGTAGTTCTTCCTGGTAGGGATGTGGTAGGGAACTGAGGTGTGGGTGCAGGTCTGCCAGTTTTATCCTTGCTCCTTGGTGAAAAACAGGGGGGTCCTGATTCTCCAATCAGGTGCACAGTCCTTCCCCCCTGGGATGACCACTTCCTGGGAAGTGTGGCAAAAAACTCCCAGGAGGCAACATTCTTCAAAACTCCATCATGGCTGAAAAAGATTTTTGGAGGTTACATCTGGCTGAGCCCACCCACTGGTGTGGCTAAAAATCATAAACACCCCCCTCTCCTGTCCTCTCCTAATCTAATCAAGGGGGCACCTAGTTGTCTGGGGTTGCAGGATGTGGGGGTGTTGCTGGGTTACTCCAAATGTCCTTCTCTGCCTTTGAAGACCAGTTTGGCAGCCCTCCCCCTTCCTGCCTCACCATCTGCTGAGGAGAGATCCCCTCCCACAGGCACATCTCTTTGTGTAAAATCAGGCCAATTCACACCTCATCAACGCATCCTGGCCAGGCTGCCATAGGCTGGCCAATCAGAAGCACAGCGGCAAAACAATGCAGGGCTGAAATTGGCAACTTTTCAGGTAAAGTTTAAAACTCTTTACCTGAACAAGTTATATTAAACCCCACAACTGGAAGTTGTGGGATTTATTAGAACAATTAATTTGATACCAAACACTTGGTATCCTTTACGTAAGGGGACTTTTAAAATTAAAATAAAGTCTCCCCATTCTAGCCTATGAAGGCCATTCACTACAATGAGGGAAGAACGAATTTGGCTGTTTTTACCTCACCAGGGTTTATAAAACTACTTTTATAAGGTCCCTGCTTATAGTTACATGGCACCCAGCCCTAGGGGCACATAGGGGTAACGTATATGTAAAAATAAGGTAGTTTAAGACTTTGGAACTACTCTTAATTCCAAAGCCGAACTTGCATATAACTTTAATTTAAAAGCAGCCAGCAAGGCAGGCCTGCCTCTAAAATGACACTGGGCACCTCAGCAGTGCCTATGCTGTGGTCCCTAAACCTACTTGCCCTACTATATACTAGGGACTTAAAGGTAGGTTGACGTAACCAATTATAATTTGCCTAATTTGCATATTGATTTTACACAGAGCACAGGCCCTGGGACTGGTTAGCAGTACCCAGGGCACCATCAGAGTCAGGAAAACTCCAGCAAAAAGTGGAAAATGCGGGCAAAAAGTTAGGGGGCCTCTGCGGTCAGCCCTGTTTTCTCATAATTGGGCTTCTAAACTTTTCTCCTATACACTTGCAATTTCTTTTCTGCTTCTTACATCTGCTGCTTTTCATTTGCTTCTCACATTGATTCCCTAGACTGTGAGGGATGGATTGTGTAGTGGTCATATATCTGCTCTTATTTTTTCTTTAGCTACTCCTTCCAACTGTCCTCTATTTGGAGTTTCTTCTGTTCCAACCATGGACAATATACAGTCTGTGACTGGATATTATTTGTGTGCAGGGGTTTCAAGACAAACTAATTCTTGTAAAATCTGCTTATCTTTAGTAGGCACGCCATTAACTAGCACAACAGTTAGTTCAGCACCCTCGTGGGACAATTCTAACATGTCTGTTTTCTTTCAAGTCTAAAGCAAGCACACTATCTTGCCTCTCTGACCTTTTAATTAATTCACTCATGGGGACTTTTGCGGTTTTAGGCTGCATACACCCACAAGGGCTTCGAAAGAGCACACTGGCTGCATAATTTCTGTGCCAGGCATAATGTATGCAAAGGTGGCATTCCCCCGTTAGGGAAGGCCAAAAAAATGGTGCAAAGAAATCTGACAGATTTCTTTGCATCATTTTTTTCCTGAACCTGTAACGCCTGCTCACAGCACGCATTAAAAAGAGGCATCTGTTGGTTACAATCGGCCTCTGGGTGCTTTGCAGGATTAGCATCAACATTTTTTACGCTAATTCTACAAAGCGCCGGACTAGCTTCAAAAATTCTGACACTAGTCCCCTAATTACTGCCATGTTGCGCTGTATTTTCAAATACAGCGCACACATGGTGGTGCTAGAGGAGCTCTAAGGAGTACAAGAAAAGTGGTGCAGCACTCTGTGGATCTCCACTTCTTTCAAATATGCCCCATAGAGCATATTTAAAAGACCCTAGTGCCATTCTAATGCCACATTACTGTACTTTTTTAAAGCTACTGTGGCGTTAGAAGGCCAAAAATGCTGTGCCATATTTACAAAGTGGCGCAATGCAGGCATTGCACCAATTTGTAACCCTTTGCACTACATTATGCCTGAGACAGGCATAATGTATGCAAAGGGGCACCCTCTCGCTAGGGGTCCAAAACAAATGGCGCAAAGAAATCTGACATATCTTTGCGTCATTTTTTTCCAGCAATTTTAACGCCTGCTCAGAGCAGGCATTAAAAAGAGGCTTCCATTGGTTACAGTGGGCCTCTGGGTTGGGTGCTTTGCAGAATTAGCGTCAACATTTTATTTGCTAATCCTGCAAAGCACCGGACTAGCATAAAAAATTCTGATACAAGTCCCTTAACTACTGCCATGGTGCACCATATTTTAAATATGACGCACAAATGGTAGCGTTAGGGGGGTTCTAAAGGGCGCAAGGAAAAAGGCACAGCACTGTGTGCGGCACCACTTTTTTCAAATATGCCCCATACGGCAGTGTTTAATTTGTAAATAAAAAGGCACCCAAAGCCATCCTCTTAAACACGCTGCTATTGCAATTAAATGTGTGAACACGGAATACAGAGGCAGCTTAATCCTGAAGCCATTTCAGGCCTCTTCAATCCATTTATAGGCACTCCCTGCCCCTTCAGCTCACTGTAGGAGGCTGGCCTGGCTTATAGTGGGTACCCTGTGGTACTTACACCCTGTGCCAGGTCCGGTTATCCATTATTAGTAGAATAGAGGTGTTTCCAGCAGCTTAGGCTGATAGAAGGTAGCTATGGCAAAGCAGCTTAGGCTGAACTAGGAGCCTTGCAAAGCTCCTACTATGCCACTTATATCATATGCACAATATCATAAGAAAACACAATACACAGAGTTACTAAAAATAAAGGTACTTTATTTTTATGACAATATGCCACAAGTATCTCAGTGAGTACCCTCAGTAAGAAGGTAAGTAATATACACAAGTTATATGTACAGAAACCCAAAACAGGTAAGTAAGAGTCAGAAAAGTAATGCAAACAGTGTAGAATTACAATAGGTTGCAATAGACAGACCTAGGTCTAGGGGCAACACAAACCATATACACCAAAAGTGGAATGCGAATCACAAATGGACCCCAGACCTATGGGAGCTTGTAGAGGGTCGCTGGGACTGTAAGAAAACAGTCAGGGTGTCCAAGATACCCCACCCCAAGACCCTGGAAAGTAGGAGTAAAGTACACCTACTACTCCAAAAGAGCACAATAGTCGTGATAGGGGGATTCTGCAAGAACAACAAACACCAGCAGTGCACTGAAAACGGATTCCTGGACCTGAGGACCTGCAAAGCAAGGGGACCAAGTCCAATAGTCGCAACAGTGTCTGGGGGGGGGCTGGAGCCCAGAAAAACAGGATGAAGGTGCAAGAAAGCTGCCTCCGGATGGAAGAAGCTTGGAATTCTGCAAGAACAAAGAGGACTAGGAACTTCTCCTTTGGATGGAAGATGTCGCACGCCGCGATGAAGGTTGCAGAAGTGTTCCCACGCAGAGATACCGCAGACAAGCCTTGCTAGCTGCAAGGGTCGCAGTAGAGGTTTTTGGGTGCTGCTAAGGACCAGGATGTCGCCCCTTGAGGGAGGAGACAGAGGGGGCGCTCAGCAACTCAGAGAGCCCTCACAGAAGCGGGCAGCACCTGCAGAAGTACCTGAACAGGCACTTGGAAGATTTGTGAACCAGAGTCCATGCAGCGGGTTGAGCACTGCAGGACGGAGTGCTGGGGACCCAGGCTAGGCTGTGCACGAAGGAAATCCTGGAAAAGTGCACAGAAGCCGGAGCAGCTGCAAATCATGCAGTACACAGGTTTGCAGTCTAGCGTGGGGAAGCAAGGACTTACCTCCACCAAACTTGGACTGAAGGATCATTGGACTGTGGGAGTCACTTGGATAGAGTTCCTGTGTTCCAGGGACCGCGCTCGTCAGGATGAGAGGGGACCCAGAGGACCGGTGATGCAGTCTTTTGGTGCCTGCGTTAGCAGGGGGAAGATTCCGTCGACCCACTGGAGATTTCTTCCTGGCTTCTGGTGCAGGGTGAAGGCAGGCGATCCCCAGAGCATGCACCACCAGGAAACAGTCGAGAAAGCTGGCAGGATGAGGCGCTACAATGTTGCTGGTAGTCGTCTTGCTACTCTGTTGCGGTTTTGCAGGCGTCCTGGAGTAGTCAGCGATCGATCCTTGGTAGAAGTCGAAGAGGGAGATGCAGAGGAACTCTAGTGAGCTCTTGCATTCATTATCTAAAGAATTCCCCAAAGCAGAGAGCCTAAATAGCCAGAAAAGGAGGTTTGGCTACCAAGAATGGAGGATTGGCTACCAAGAAAGGTAAGAGCCTATCAGAGGGGGTCTCTGACGTCACCTGCTGACACTGGCCACTCAGAGCAGTCCAGTGTGCCCCTAACACCTCTGTTTCCAAGATGGCAGAGGTCTGGGACACACTGGAGGAGCTCTGGGCACTTCCCCTAGGAGGTACTGGTCCGGGGAGTGGTCACTCCCCTTTCCTTTGTTCAGTTTCGCACCAGAGCAGGGCTGGGGGATCCCTGAACCTGTGTAGACTGGCTTATGCAGAGATGGGCACCATCTGTGCCCATCAAAGCATTTCCAGAGGCTGTGGGAGGCTACTCCTCCCCAGCCCTTCACACCTATTTCCAAAGGGAGAGGGTGTAACACCCTCTCTCAGAGGAAATCCTTTGTTCTGCCTTCCTGGGCCAGGGCTGCCCGGACCCCAGGAGGGCAGAATCCTGTCTGAGGCATTGGTATAGGAGGCTGTCCTGGCTTGTAGTGGGTACCAGAGGTACTTACACCTTGTGCCAGGTCCAGTTATCCCTTATTAGTGTAGAAGAGGTGTTTCTAGCAGCTTAGGCTGAAAGAAGGTAGCTATGGCAAAGCAGCTTAGGCTGAACTAGGAGACATGTAAAGCTCCTACTATACCACTGGTGTCATATGCACAATATCATAAGACAACACAATACACAGAAGTACTAAAAATAAAGGTACTTTATTTTTATGACAATATGCCAAAAGTATCTCAGTGAGTACCCTCAGTATGAGGATAAGTTATATACACAAGATATATGTACACAGACCAAAATTATGCAGGTAATAGCAAGAAAAGTAATGCAAGCAGAGTAGAATTACAGTATATTGCAATAGGAGACATAGGTATAGGGGCAACACAAACCATATACTCCAAAAGTGGAATGTGAACCACGAATGGACCCCAAACCTATGTGAGCTTGTAGAGGGTCGCTGGGACTGTAAGAAAACAGTGAGTGTTAGAAAAATAGCCCACACCAAGACCATGAAAGGTAGGTGTAAAGTGCACCTACTACCCCCAGAGAGTACAGAAGTCATGATAGGGGGATTCTGCAGGAAGAACAAACACCAGCAATGCAACAACAGTGGATTTCCGGACCTGAGTACCTGTAAGACAAGGGGACCAAGTCCAATAGTCGCGACAGTGGGCAGGAACCCAGGAAATACCAGCTGAGGGTGCAAGGAAGCTGCCCCCTGTTTGAAGAAGCTTGGAGTTCTGCAAGAAAGAAGAGAGTTAGGAACTTCTCCTTTGGAGGATGGATGTCCCACGTCACGATGAAGCTTGCAGAGGTATTCCCATGGAGAAAGACCAAAAACAAGCATTGCTAACTGCAAGGGTCACAGTAGAGGTTTTTGGGTGCTGCTGAGGCCCAGGAGGAACCAGGATGTCGCCACTTGGAGGAGGAGACAGAGGGGGCACCCAGCAACTCAGGGAGCCCTCACAGAAGCAGGTAGCACCCACAGAAGTACCAGAACAGGCACTTGGAAGAAAAGTGAACCGGAGTCCACCCGAAGTCACAAAAGGGAGTCCCACGACGCCGGAGGACAACTCAGAAGGTTGTGCACTGCAGGAAGGAGTGTTGGGGACCCAGGCTTGGCTGTGCACGAAGGAAATCCTGGAGGAGTGCACAGGAGCCGGAGCAGCTGCAAATCACGCGGTACCCAGCAATGCAGTCTAGCGTGAGGAGGCAAGGACTTACCTCCACCAAACTTGGACTGAAGAGTCACTGGACTGTGGGAGTCCCTTGGACAGAGTTGGTGAGTTCCAGGGACCACGCTCGTCGTGCTGAGAGGGGACCCAAAGGACCAGTGATGCAGTCTTTTGGTGCCTGCCGTTGCAGGGGGAAGTTTCCGTCGACCCACAGGAGATTTCTTCAGAGCTCCTGGTGCAGGGAGGAGGCAGGCTACTCCCGGAGCATGCACCACCTGGAAACAGTCGAGAAAGCCAGCAGGATGAAGCGATACAAGGTTGCTAGTAGTAGTCTTGCTACTTTGTTGCGGTTTTGCAGGCGTCCTGAGCAGTCAGCGATCGATCCTTTGGCAGAAGGTGAAGAGGGAGATGCAGAGGAACTCTGGTGAGCTCTTGCATTCGTTATCTGAAGAATTCCCCAAACCAGAGACCCTAAATAGCCAGAAAAGGAGGTTTGGCTACCTAAGAAGGAGGATTGGCTACCAAGAGAGGTAAGAGCCTATCAGAAGGAGCCTCTGACGTCACCTGCTGGCACTGGCCACTCAGAGTGGTCCAGTTTGCCACAGACACCTCTGTTTCCAAGGTGGCAGAGGTCTGGGACACACTGGAGGAGCTCTGGGCACCTCCCCTGGGAGGTGCAGGTCAGGGGAGTGGTCACTCCCCTTTCCTTTGTCCAGTTTTGCGCCAGAGCAGGGCTGGGGGAATCCCTGAACCGGTGTAGACTGGCTTATGCACAGATGGGCACCATCTGTGCCCATCAAAGCATTTCCAGAGGCTGGGGGAGGCTACTCCTCCCCTGCCTTCACGCCTATTTCCAAAGGGAGAGGGTGTTACACCCTCTCTTAGAGGAAGTTCTTTGTTCTGCCTTCCTGGGCCAGGGCTGCCTGGACCCCAGGAGGGCAGAAACCTGTCTGGAGGGTTGGCAGCAGCTGCAGTGGGGACCCCGGAAAGGCAGTTTGGCAGTACCCGGGTTCTGTGCTAGAGACCCGGGGGATCATGGAATTGTCCCCCCAATGCCAGAATGGCATTGGGGTGAGAATTCCATGATCTTAGACATGTTACATGGCTATGTTTGGAGTTACCATTGTGACGCTGTACATAGGTAGTGACCTATGTACAGTGCACACGTGTAATGGTGTCCCCGAACTCACAAAGTCCGGGGAATTTGCCCTGAACAATCTGGGGGCACCTTGGCTAGTGCCAGGGTGCCCACACACTAAGTAACTTTGCACCCAACCTTCACCAGGTGAAGGTTAAACATATAGGAGGCTTATAAGTTACTTAAATGTAGTGGTAAACGGCTGTGAAATAATGTGGACGTTATTTCACACAGGCTGCAGTGGCAGGCCTGTGTAAGAATTGTCAGAGCTCCCTATGGGTGGCCAAAGAAATGCTGCAGCCCATAGGGATCACCTGGAACCCCAATACCCTGGGTACCTCAGTACCATACACTTGGGAATTATATGGGTGTACCAGTATGCCAATGTGAATTGGTAAATTTAGTCACTAGCCTGTTAGTGACAAATTTGGAAAGCAGAGAGAGCATAACCACTGAGGTTCTGGTTAGCAGAGCCTCAGTGAGACAGTTAGGCATCACACAGGGAAACACATACAGGGCACATACGTATGAGCACTGGGGCCCTGCCTGGCAGGGTCCCAGTGACACATAGACTAAAACAACATATATACAGTGAAATATGGGGGTAACATGCCAGGCAAGATGGTACTTTCCTACAGTTGGCAGCAGCGGCAGTGGAAACCCCGGAAAGGCAGTTTGGCAGTACCCGGGTTCTGTGCTAGAGACCCGGGGGATCATGGAATTGACCCCCCCCCCCCCATACCATTCTGAATGGTATTGGGGTGACAATTCCATGATCTTAGACATGTTACATGGCCATGCTCGGAGTTACCATTGTGACACTATACATAGGTAGTGACCTATCTATAGTGAATGCATGTAATGGTGTCCCCGCACTCACAAAGTTCGGGGAATTTGCCCTGAATGATGTGGGGGCACCTTGGCTAGCGCCAGGGTGCCCACACACTAAGTAACTTGCCACCCAACCTTCACCAGGTGAAGGTTAGACATATAGGTGACTTATAAGTTACCTATGTGCAGTGTAAAATGGTTGTGAAATAACGTGGACGTTATTTCACGCAGGCTGCAGTGGCAGGCCTGTGTAAGAATTGTCTGATCTCCCTATGAGTGGCAAAAGAAATGCTGCAGCCCATAGGGATCTCCTGGAACCCCAATACCCTAGGTACCTCAGTACCATATACAAGGGAATTATGTGGGTGTACCAGTGTGCCAATGAGAATTGGTAAATTTAGTCACTAGCCTGCAGTGACAAATTTAGAAAGCAGAGAGAGCATAAACACTGAGGTTCTGGTTAGCAGAGCCTCAGTGATACAGTTAGGCACCACACAGGGAACACATAGAGGGCACATTCTATGAGCACTGCGGTCCTGCCTGGCAGGATCCCAGTGACATAAGGGCTAAAACATACATACATACAGTAAGATTGGGGGTAACATGCCAGGCAAGATGGTAGTTTCCTACACTTACTCTTGCGGATTTCTGCTTTTTCCCCATTGTGACGCTTTTTCGATTTTCTTTTCCTCTGCCTTTCCCATATGTGTCTTTTTCTCATAGTAAGTGCTTGAGTCAGAAAAATAAGTGTCGTGGCTGCACACCGGAAACAACAAGCAAAATTAGGCACTGGCATAGGGGCATATTTAAGAGCCCTTTGTGCCATTCTAATGCCACATTAGTGTCATTTTGTTTACACTATTGTAGCGTTAGAAGGGCAAAAACACTGCACCATATTTACAAAGGGTAAGTGGCATGCATTGTGCCACTTTGTAGCCCTTTGCGCTACATTATGCCTGTGCCAGGCATAATGTATGCAAAGGGGGCATCCCCCGATAGGGGGGCCAAAAAAATGACAAAAAGAAATCTGTTAGATTTCTTTGCGTCATTTTTTTCCGGCACTTTTAACACCTGCTCAGAGCAGGCATTAAAAGGAGACTTTCATTGGTTACAATGGGCCCCTGGGTGCTTTGCAAGATTAGCGTTAAAATTTGTGGTGCTAATCCTGCAAAGCGCCGGACTAGTATAAAAGATTCTGATGCTAGTCCCCTAACTACTGCCATGGTGCACCGTATTTTAAATATGAATCACACATGGTGGCGTTAGGGGCGCGCGAGAAGTGGCACTGCACGCAGCGCCACTTTTCTTAAATATGCCCCATAGTTCTGTTTTCTGCAGCAGACATATTAACCCTCTATGCTACTTTATGTTGAGTCAAAGCTGCCACTAGGCAAAACTCCGATCTCTCTCTTTAGCAGGAACATTAATCACAAGAGGTATCTTGACATTTTAAATGTTTCTTGAAGGCTAAACGCGCAAGGAACTTTTCAGCAGGTGCTTTTAAATCGCAATTTTCAGAAGTTATTGCTAAACACAGCGCCCCCATGAGGTCAGAGCCCGGTGCGGTCGTACCGCCGAAAAGCCGGCCCTGTTTAGGATTGATCTTGTCAACATAAAAAGATCTAATTTGCTCAGACATTGCTTGCATATAACTTTTAAGTACCTCAAATCCAACCTATTTTCAGCCACAAGATACAACGCACATCCGAACAACGGACTTCCCTTTTTATTTTAAATCTTTTCATTAACATCCGCATTTCTAGTCTTTTCTTTTTGCGATGTGTGACAGCAACACACGCAGACATGTTGTTTCTGCATTTTAAAATCGGAATTTATCTAGCTGGTTTGGTAATCTCTGCTCACTTAAATGAGCATCAAAATGTTCAGTGTGTTCTGTACTGTATATTTTGACATTTTCTTTATCTTGCAGCCTAACTAAAAAAATTGCCATTAGATTATGAAATTAACCATGGCATGTATTTTTCATTTCCAGTAAAAGGTGCGTTGTTAAGCTGTCTTAGAAACCGCACTAGTATCTCTGTCTGGTTCAGTTTACGCACTAGCTTATAAGAAACGTTTTGAGTGTGGTTTGCTGTGACATAACAAGAAATCCTTTAAGTCTACACCTTTTGAAATGAGACTAAAGTTTTCTTTTTAAGCTGCTAATGTGGAAAGATTTTAACAATTGTTGACATAGCTAGTCCATGCTGTATGATGTCACAATACCAGATTGTTGTGTGATGACTTAACAAGGGTCCGGTCTGCTTCTGTGTGGAGTTACCAAAACATGCATGACAACCATTTATGTCCACTGGCCACAATATCCACCCACTGGGACCTGAAAGTGTTGAATTAAAGGTGTTGTTCCCAACTATTGAGCTGTTCTTCAGTGATATTCGAAATCTACTGCCAATTATCAAATTTTGCTGGTGATGGAATACTAGGCGCATTGATTTCTTTTATTTTTGCCTATCCTAAACAAGTTGTTAAATGGTGTCGGTGAGAAATATAAATTGTAACAATAAGACAAGCTCTAAATAAAGCCTCCCTATCCTGTATTTGCCAATCTTTTGTTCCCCACACACTGTTCAAGTCAATCAACCTCATCCAATATTCATAGCCTTCTATAACTAACTGGGAAACAAAGGAATCAGAATAAATCAATTTGGTGTCTATTAATATTTCCTTGCTTTTGAGGGTGAAAATTTAAAGTAATAGGACTCAGAATCTTTAACATCATGCCCAGTAAAATAAACCTTGTCTGCATATATTTTAGAACTCCCTACTGGTGGAGTTGGGCAATGTTTCCACTGTGTAGAATTATAAACTATTCGTGTGGTACCAGCTTGGTGTAGAAAATTATGTCCATAATGGTGCTAACAGAACATTTCCCCATAATTTGCAGTGTTCATGTACACATCTTCACTTTCAAATACAGTGTAATAATCAAGCTCAGAAAGCATAGACTCATCTGTCTTTACATCCCAGTCATCAGAAACAACCCAGTTGTAATACTAGCATTCACAGATACTTTTAAAACCTGTTTAATTAGAATTGTTTCTTTAGAGCTGAAGCTATCAAATAGTACCTTGCCCCAACCAGTCCCTCCAGGAATGGGACAGCTGAAATGTTCACATGGGAGAAGTCACTGTGGACCTTATGTAAGGACAAACAAGGGTTTAAAACCTCATCTATCAGTTCAACAGCAGAGCATCCTGGAAGATATTGATCACGTAGCAGTAGAAAGAAAACAATGAGAAAACCAATCCAAAAAAGAAGAGCGCTTTCAATAATATCCACTGATAGTACCATGGACACGAACTAAGTAATTAGGTTTAAGCTGCATGTAGAACTTATGTGCTTTTGATGTAGGTACTGTAGATGATGCTGAAGAATTTGAAAAAAAATTGTCAATGTCAGCAAAGTAACCAGAAGCAATCTATGCAAAAACTGGAGATGATGCAGGTGTAATGGAACTGGTAGATGTATCCATTAGTGGTTCATAATAAACAATTCCATCCGTTTGTGCTGCATTCGAAGAGTGCAAATTTGTATTCTGGCCATTTCTTGTAGATGAAGTGGTTACAGGAATCAACAAAAGTTCATTCTTCGCCCTCCCCAAGCCCGGGGAAATAATTAAAGGATTGTTGAGTGCTTCAAGAGGCAACTCCTGGATGGTAGGGGTACGGAAACTACCCAGGAGTCCTTGCGGTCTACTGTGCAGGATTGGCCACGTGGTGCAATTTGACGTTGTCTATTGAAACAACGCGGTTTTCTTTACAACCAGGCCACCGTGGTAGGATGACAGTTCTGGTACCATGTATTACCAGGACTGAAACCGGTGTTCTCTCAAACACTTTTTTCTTCACTGATATCTTTTCACAAACTAGATCCCCAACTTTAGGAATCCAGACTGTGGATGGTGACAAATCCTCATTCGAAAGGTGGTGGCATATGCTGATGAATTTTCATCACTGAACTGTTGCGTTTCCTGCAAGACAGTGACACATTCATTTATGTCAAAAGGTTTTTGTGCTGCCACCGCACAAGGGCCATCAAGATGTGTAACATACATAGATATCCCAAACAAGACTACATAGAAGGTGCGTCCTACCAAAGACTTTCTGGGCAGATTATTTAGTGCTCTCTGGACTCCATACAGGTGATGTGGCCATCTACGACCTGAACCTAATACTGTAGCTATTAAGGACTGCTTTAAGTCCCAGTCCTTCGGCTCCACAATCAATTTTCTCACAGGATGATAGGGAGAAGTGTAATCCACTCCAAAACCCATCTTTGCCATGGTGGCCTTGAATGCCCTGGAGGCAAAGGCAGGGCACTGGTCCGAATGTGAATCTGCAGCTGTATATGTCCCTATGAAGACATGCAAATCTTTAATAACAGTTTGAGCGTCAGCCGATTGTTGTGGCCACGACTGCTTGTTATTCACAATGATAAGTTACGAGTAGTATCTTTATGTCTGCACTTGTGGTGGATCATCCGCACTCTGGTCAAATCATCTGCACTCGGGCCAGTTCATCCGGACCACAGCTGTAATCAGTGTAATCACATGCACCTGCACATAATCAAAACCCAGATCCAAAAAACAGATAAAAGCTGCACACAAGCAAGGCTCTGGTTTCCCAAGAGCCATATTGTGCCTGCCTGTGCTGAATATCCAGAAGCCATGCTGCACACTAGGAGTGAAAAAAACTACACAGAGGAGGAGACCACCATGATCCTGAAATTTATTGTGAGAAACTACAAGAGACTGCATGGTCTCCTACCCTACAGCAGCGGTTGCTCACAGAAGGCATCTTTATGGCAGTTAGCCGCTGCAGTCACTGCACTGGGGAGGACATCTGGACATCATGAAGAAGTGGCAGGATGAGAAGAGGGTGAAAGAGAAGTACACCAGGATAGAGGTGGCCAGGGCTCCAAACTGGAGCCCGTCTCTGACTCACTTCACTTGAGAGGAATGCCATCTCCACCATAGACCCCCAGATGGTCCATGGGCTGCCTGTGACTGATGACTGCAAGGGGGTGCCAGGTATTTTGCAATGTAACTAACAATGACACCAAATGACTATGTTTGTGATACTCATTAAATGTTACCATGAATGGTGTCCCAAATAAGTGCTATCTGCATGGTAACTCTCCCCTTCATGTGTCTCAGACAGTCCATTACACTACAAGTACCAGAATCCTTTGTGGTGGCAATAGAAATGTACAATACCTCAGTCCCAAACAGTGAGCCATCAGTGCTGCTTCATACACTTCACACTGGTGTATGGCAATATAAAAGCCCTCCTCATACATTTAGCACTGCTGTTGGCTAAAGATGCAAATGTGGTCATGTCACAGGTTGCACATAACAAAATATCTTGGACATGTCTGATGACCTTTCTGTTCTTTTGCCACATACAGCCAGAGAAAAGTCACACACTGCAGCACAGGTCCCCTGCACCATCAGGGAAGCAACGTGATGGAGCACAACAACCAATGTCATCAGCACAAACTGGTAAGTAAATATGGCTAGGGGAGGGCATTCTCCCAAACACTGTTACCATTCGATTCACAGTTTATGTACATGGAATGCATGAACTGGGTCAAACCTGTGAAGTGAACTATGTATACTTGTGTATCACGTGTCAACTTCTATGTTTACTGAACACACACATCATTGTAGGCCCTGTGATGTTGTCCAGAAAGGTGCAGCCTGCAGTGACCTCTGCAACATGTATGGGTGTGAATTCTGGTCAAGCACAACACACTGAACAGATGTGAGACAATGGTAAGGATACATGAAAATGGCTTCACAAAAAGCTTTTGTTTGTCTAATGTCACTGTTGTCACTCATTCCCATATGCTCATTTATGGGTCATGAGAGAATGCCA
This sequence comes from Pleurodeles waltl, assembly GCF_031143425.1. Taxonomy (NCBI): domain Eukaryota; kingdom Metazoa; phylum Chordata; class Amphibia; order Caudata; family Salamandridae; genus Pleurodeles; species Pleurodeles waltl. The sequence continues at coordinate 334,223,767 of NC_090450.1, read as the reverse complement.
CACACCAACCTGTCATTTTGGCCAATGATATGTCTACCAAATATGTATGTGTACATTACCTACCTAAGAGTTCATATGGGCCCTCACGTAGGTTAATTTTTGGGCGGATCTGTGCTGGAAGTCTACATGTGACAAGTCGCAATGACTCACCTCACAGGGTGTAAGGTGTTTGTGCCCTTCCAGGTATACATGGCTCTGTCACTGGGGAACTCTTACAAGTGTTCCCATTGTTCATGGAATGTCACTCCAGTGGAGAATGAGGCAACACAGAGATTTTTCCATCCTTGACACAGTTCACGCAGGTCACTTCGAACCATGCAAAGTACCCTGCTGAAACCACATAGACATGATTTACTGGTGTGTAGAGCTGGAGTTGCACAAAGAGTGATCCTCCGGGACCTTGGGGCTCATTAAGCTGTCCCCAAGTTCATCCTGGAGCGGTGGAGTCACAACCTGTTCCTAATTTCCTGACAAGGATACTTGCTCACAAGATACCAGGAAACAACTGCTAAAGTCATGTTGTTGGTGAGAGCTGTACTGATACCAGCAGGCTTGCATTTTCGGAGTGTGGTAGTGGGTGGCAAGTTGGGTGTAGAGGAGGGGAAGATTAGACATCTAGCGGTAGAACAGCACATTGTGAAAACAATAAAGCCGGGGAACAGCCCATCTTTTTCACTTGAGCAAGATGCGGGCTCCTTTAAAACTGTCAATCTCCCTTTGCCAACAATATCACAAATGATTGAACCTCTGAATAGAGGAACACAGGATGTGTGCTGACCATGACTATCTGGGGTCAGGCAACATAGAACATAAAGTTGTACATGTACGTTTAAAACACAAGCTAAAGGGTAAGCGCACAGCAGAGATGGTGCCCTCACAGTCTATAATTATCAAAATGGTCCTTTTAGGAGCAGGGGTGGAGGTGTTAAATAAATGTTACCCATACCTTGGTTGATAATTGTGTATATCAAACATATACCTGTCAATGTACTGACAAAATCTGATGTGCATTGCCCAGCTCTGCGTGTTCGGGAAGATTCTTTTAAGAATTAGCATGCACCACATCATACTTGGGATTCATGATGCCAATGAAGATGTAGGTGTGTCCAAAAGTAGGCAGTGCAGGAAACCCAAGTCATTCCCGTCCTATTGCTCTCAGTAACATCCAATTACATGTTTGCCTATTAGTGTGAAACATGGTTGAGCTGGGACTTGGTGTAACTTGTAGATAACATGTACATGTGGATCATCACCATCATCCTTTGCTATCAGTAAAGGATATGTATGTTACGCTACAGCTGGTGTCAGGACAACATCAGTGATGAGTATGACACCATCCAGGGGTTTAGAAGACATCCTGGTTGCAGCAGTCAAACCCACTGCCATCTGTCCGTCAGGTAAGAGTCCATATGGTGCGGTAAACTAGTGATACCCCACCCTTGAACAAGAACCAATTTCTTGTGGAAGTGGATGAGCAGATATTGCCATTTTTTGGATCTCTCCTGTAGTTGGTATGCAATATTTACTCTAACTGATTTGTGATGCTTATTTCAGGTGTGTATAATCACATTGGATACATGGAGAATAGTAACCATGGTGTCACCTCTCTCCAAAGCTGATGGATCACAGGCCAGTTCTTCTGCTACACACTCAAGGAGCCCAGTCGAGCAGCTGACATCTAGGGGAAGCTCAGTAGCACATAGACCTGTGGTCAGAACTAGTGAGTTTGCTTATGCATTTCACATTTGCATTGAACATCTCATGGCCACAGTGTGAGCTATCACGTGTAGGGGCACACAAACCAGGTCACGTGTGGATCATCCATTGACCTGGACATATTTTGACCAATACCTGTGTTGCACCGCACCATGTTGTAAGCCAGCTTAACCTGTTGCAAACTCTGTCTCACAGGTGGTCACGATGAAGATCTGAGTCCGGATGATGAAGCAACTGCCAGTGACGGGCACAGGGCAAGCTGACTGGCAAACCCACTTCTCTTCAAAGTTGTCTTGTCAGCTTCCAGGACAGCACAGGAGGTGGAAAGAGTAGGAGGAGGGAGATCAGGGACTGAATCCAAGTAATGTGAAGGCCAATCCCATGACCACTCCATTTGGCCCATGTAGCGCACACACAAATCCCACATCTGCTGTGTTTGGCATGGTGCCTCCTTCTACAACCCATGCCCATTCCCCACAAGCACCAACCCACAGATCACCTCTTCACAGCCCTCCCATCCAGGTCAGACATGTTGGTTCCCCTACACAATCCTACCCTGACAGTGTCTCCCAGGCCTTCACTCGAACATCTGAGGGACATGCCAGCCCTGCTGAGGAGCAGTTAGCCCCTAGACACAAATCTACTCCTCACAACCTCCCACTTGGCACCACCCCCCACCCCTGCCCATGGACCTGCTGTTGGTATCCTAGGGCATCCCATGCAGAGAGGGCTGGCAGATATACATGTGGGAGAGTGGGAGGAAGATTTCTTCCCAGCAGGAGTCAGATATGAGGAAGGATATATGTGACAGAAGCACACTGTCAGACATGTCCGCCTCACTGCAGGACATGCTCCAACTCCCACAGTTGGTGCACAGAATTACCAGGGTGTTGGAGAGGATGGACACATTCAGGCAAGACATGGCTAAGAGGCTGAATGACATCATGGTCATTCAGAGGGAGGAGAGTGCAAGGCACCATGCATTGGCTATGAATATGATGGCGGGATACTCAAAATGATATCAAATTTTTCAGTCAGTGCATGGAGGGGAACCATTACATCTACCTATACCATCCCAACTCCAACCCCTGGTTAGGGAACCTGCACCCTCCCCACCCCCACAATTCCACTTATGGGAACACTCACTTTGCACACACCCTCTAATGAACTGTCACATACCCTCCTTGTAATGGCTCCAAGACCCATGTCCAGGAAGACCCCCACACTGGACAGGCTCAGACACCCACTGTCCAAGCAGACCCCCCCACACTGAACAGGCTCAGACACCTGCTGTCCAAACATACCCCACACTGATCAGACTCTGACACCCGCTGTCCACACAGACCCTCACACTGGACTGGTACAGACAACCGCTGCCCAAGCAGACTCCCACACTGGACAGGCACAGACACCTGCTGTCCAAGCAGATCCACACACTGGACCTGCTACCTGCAACTAAGGAGCATATTTATACTCTGTTTGCGCCGAATGTGCGTCAAACATTTTGACGCACAATCGCGCAAACCCTGCGTCATATTTATACTTTGACGCCCGACCCCGCGGGCGTCAAAATTCCACCATATGCTTCATTTTTTGGAAGGGGGAACCAGCCTTGCGTTAATTATATGCAAGGTAGGCGTTCCCTTCCAAAAAATGACCTTAAGGCCTGTGCCCCTTATTTATACTCTGGCGTCATTTTGACGCACAGGAGGGGGTGGGCCTTAAAAAACGGCGCACAGCCTGATGTCTGGGTCAGGGCAGGCGTTAAGGGACCTGTGGGCTCGGAAGGAGCCCAGAGGTGACCTCCCATGCCCCCAGGGACACCCCCTGCCACCCTTGCCCACCCCAGGAGGACATCCAAGGATGGAGGGACCCATCCCAGGGAAGTAAAGGTAAGTTTGGGTAAGTATTTTTTCCGATTTTTTTTGTGGCATGGGGGGGCCTGATTTGGGCCCCCCTACATGCCACTATGCCCAATGACCATGCCCAGGGGACATAAGTCCCCTGGGCATGGCCATTGGGCAAGGGGGCATGACTCCTGTCTTTGCTAAGACAGGAGTCATGTCAATGGAGGTTGGGCGTAAAAAAAAATGGCGCAAATCCGGTTTGAGGCCTGAATTTTGCCTCAGACCTGACTTGCACCATTTTTTGACGCACAACCCTCATTTTCCCATACACCGGCGCTGCCTGGTGTGAGTCATTTTTTTTGACGCACACCAGTCCGCAGCGCCGGCTAACGTCATTCCATTAATAAGGCGCCCGCATGGCGCGTTGGAATGGCGTTAGCTGGCGGTAAAATTTTTGACGCACAACTGCGTTGGCGCAGTTGTGCGTCAAAAAGTATAAATATGGGCCTAAGTATTTCAGGAAACACATGACATTGCAAAGGTCCTTACCACCAAACCTGCGAAGACGCAGCCAAGATCCCCCATGAGCACTGTGACACATGCATGCACAGCAGTATGAAATGAATGAAATTGTGTACATTTAAATTGTTTTGGTCATTAGTTGATGACATTCAAAGGCTCAAAGTGGCTGTAGGCCATGTATGTGTCAACAATGTCGGTAAAACATGTTTATCACTAGTACCATCTGTATACAGTTATGTCATGTGGAAGGCATAGCTAACCAACTCCAGACGTAGAATTCCAAACTATGGTTCCAGCACAGACCATAAACTACAAAAAACACTTTTCCGTTTTTTTTCTTTATATAGATAAATGTAATCCAAAAAACACAACTGTCCATCGGGAAGGAATAAACATAAATAAATATTTGCTGTTCACAGAGTAGGGGCAGGGGAAATGGAGGGGGTTGGGAAAAATAAATAAAACACATCAGCAAATGTAATGGAAAACAGTCTGTTCACATGGGTGGGGGGGAGAAAAGTCTAGTCCAAATCAAAAGCCCAGTCAATAGTCATTCTAGTCATCCTCTTTTTCAATGACAATGAGATCCTCTGCTGTTGTTGTCTCTTTCTGGCTGGCCATTTGAGGACCAGACATCCCTAGGAACTGAGATACGAGGTGTAGGGAGTAAACAGAGTGGGAGGAATGACAGGGGGACACATGGCCGGTGATGTGGGAGGGGTGCTGAGACAGGGCAGAAATCATGGCCGTACCCAAGGAAGTGAGGGTGGCATTGATGGAATCCAGAGAGCGGGACAAGTTCTCTTGGGTCCTATGCTGTTCTTCTATTACTATTAACTGCTGTTGGCTCCGGGAGAGACTGACCCGCTCCCCCTCAGATACCACCATACCTTCCTGGGATGCAGCTAAAGGGGTGACAACACAGAGAGGGGTTTGGGTAGCACAAGAGGGATGTGGGGTGTTGGGGACAACAGAGCACCCAGTGGGACTAGGGCAGGCATATGGAGGGGGACTGGTGGCAACTGGGGGGCCCGTTTAACTGGGGGTCTGTTGTGCTTCACTAATGACTGAGGTAAAACACTCATGGACTGACAAAAATCTCTGGAATGGGCTTCTTAGTCCAAAGAAGACATTTATTATTTCACTACGCAAGGTTCCTAAAAGGAGATTAGCAGTGGCCAAGATGGCGGTTTGAGCGGACGCGTTGGTCCGAGCTCCGCCGCCCGGGCCTCTGAAATTGCTTTGCGGCCCCCGATTGAGGGGCCCGGTGGAGTCCCGCTGTGACGCCTGATGTAGAGGGGCAGTGGGGGTCGAGAGAGAACCGGGGGTGCCCACGGCCGGGACCGCTGTGCGTGAGGAGTCGTGCGCCTTGGGCCTGCGCTTGCTGCCGGCAGGTGCAGTGAGCCGCGGTTCGTGCCACGAGGTGGGCCCGGAGCTGGCGGCCTGCTGACTTGGTGCGAGGGCGCGGCAGCGCCTGTGGAAGTGGACACGAATTGGCAGTGACGTGGAGCCCGCAGTGCGAGCCTGGTGCTGAACCGGGTACTGGGGTCTGGGAGGTGGCTGTGCCCCTCCTTGTTTGGCCTAGCAGGAAGGAGCCCCAGAGAAGACGGTGAGCGGGTGATGGCGCTCTCGTGCCGCTGGGCGCTGACGTCGAGGAGTCGGCAGTGGCGCAGTGGGTCTGGGCCACTGGTCGGCGGAACGGGCGGCCCGAGGTGGCCTTTACTTAAATCGGAAGTGAGCTGTGGGTTGGACAGGCCCACGGAGAGCCCTACAGAGAAAGGCCGACGGCTGCTGGCAGGGGTGTGAGATCAGGAGAATAAAGCCCCCGGTGACGACGCGTAGAGGCCCGTTGAGTCCCTTAAGCCCATTACAGAGCAGTTGCACGCACATGCTGTGTCCTACTCGTGGGGTCACCAGTTCTGCCTTGTTTTTCGCTGGGAGGACCAGCTACATCAGGTGAAGTCTATATCGGAGGTGGGCCGGATCCTGGGCTTGGAGGGAGATGTCCTGGATCTGGACTTGAAGCTAGGTCTGGACAGCGGGGGCCGTCCGCGCTGGCGGAGGAAGGAAAGAAGGAGGAAACAGCAGTGAGCAGTGTGGCAGCTGGGACAAGTGCCTAGGCGAGAGTGAGACGGTGGTGGAGTCGCTCCAGCGCACGATTACGGACTACCTTAGCTTTAATGACAATGGCAGCACAGCTCTGGAGACTGTGTGGGAGGCCCTGAAGGCAGTAGTGCGGGGCGAGGTGATGGCACTGTCTGCGAGGGATAATAAGGCAAGGAGAGAGATAAGGGAGGAGTTGGAGCAGAAGGTGACTGTGCTGGAGCATTCCCATAAATCTACTGGCGCGCCTAGAATCTGGCGCGAATTAGAGAAGGTGAGGCAGCAGTTGAAGCAGTTGGACTGGGATAGGGCGGAGTATGCGGTAGTGCGATTTAAGCATAAATACTACATTGGGAGCAATAGTTGCGGAAAGCTCTTGGCACACCGGTTGCGAGAGCAACGAGTGGCGTCGGCGATAAAATTGATCCGTTCCCCTTCCGGAAAGGAGGCCCGCACGAGTGATCAGATTGCAGAGGCTTTTGCAGAGTTCTACCTGGGCTTATACGCGGCAGATGTGCGAGACAGCACGGCCCTGGATTCCTTTTTAGAAGGCATAGCAATCACGCCTCTTGGCGAGAAGGAAGCGTCCCAGCTGGACCAACCAATAAGGTTTGCTTCATATAGGCCGATTTCACTCTTGAATATAGATGCCAAGCTATTCACTGGGATTCTTGCTTGCAGCCTTAGTTTTTACATGCCGGGCCTTATTGACCCGGACCAGTCAGGTTTTATCCCAAACCGACAAAGTAGTGACAACACGAAGCGCCTTCTGCATTTGCTAGATAAAATAGATCGATCTCAAAGGGAAGCGCTTTTCCTCTCTATTGATGCTGAAAAGGCATTTGATAGGGTCCACTGGCCATACCTCTTTCGGGTGCTGGAGCGTTTCAGTTTGGGCCCTGGCTTTAGGTCTTGGATCCGATGCGCCTATCGGTCTCCCAGAGCGGCGGTTCGTGTTAATGGGGTGCTTTCACTGCCGTTCCCGGTCGGGCGCAGGACTAGACAGGGATGTCCGCTCTCTCCCCTTTTGTTTGCGCTATATATGGAGCCCCTTGCGCAGCGTTTGCGGGACAGCCCCCTGGTTTCCGGTGTGAAATTTGGCGGTGATCACCATCTCATGCAGACGATGTGATCCTCACCCTTGCGGAGCCTGCGATTTCGCTACCGGCGCTTATGGAGATAATAGCTGAGTTTAGCCAGGTTTCGGGATTTCGGGTGAACATGCAGAAGTCCCAGGTCCTTAGTCTGTCGGTAAGCTCGGAGCATGAGGAAGCCTTGAGAGCTTCTTTCTTTGGACGTCTTTGAGTCTTTCCTATTTAGGGATTGAATTAGTGACTTCAGCTGCCAAGACGGCGAGCCTGAATTATACGAAGTTGGTTCGTGAGGTGCAGCGGAACCTGGAGTCGTGGGGGAGACACAAGCTGTCTTGGTTGGGAAGGGTGGCGGCAGTGAAGATGACAATCCTGCCGCGTATACTGTATGTGTTTCAGATGCTTCAGTTGACTCCACGTCCTCGGACGATACCCACTCTTCAATCAGCGGTTCTGAGATTTATATGGAAGGTTCGTCCAAAGCGTCTCCCGTGGCAGGTTTTACATCGCCCTAAGAGCGGGGAGGGCTGGCGATTCCCTGTCTTTTGCGATATTTTCAGGCAACGCAGTTGCGCTTTCTTCTAGAGTGGAGTCGCCCACTCACTGAGAAACATTGGTGCTTTATGGACCAGGCGGTGGCGGGCTCTCATATACGGAAGGAGCCTTGGCTCCGACGTCGGCACAGGGCAAGAGGACTTTATTCCTCCACGATTACGGGAGCAACGCTACGCATATGGGATGCAGTGGCTTGTCGATTGGGGTTGACGTCCTTTCCGTCCCCGATGACCCTCATAGACGCGAATCCTGATTTCGAGCCTGGACTTTGTCTGGAAGGCCTGAGGCGCTGGTATGAGGAGGGTTGCAAGAGGGTGAGAAGCCTTTTTGACGAACAAGGGGTATTGTCCTTCGTACAGACACAGGAGACGTATGGCTTGTTGGAGGCAGATAGGCTGATGTATTATCAGATACGGCACTGGGCTCTCCTGCCGGCTAACAGAGAATTAATAGATAGGCCACTTACGCCGTTCGAGAAATGGCTGTTGCTAAAGAAGGATGATAAAAGAGTTATCTCAGAACTTTATCGGCTTCTGCAGGGGGAGAAGCGCCCGCCTAAGTCAAAGGGACAGATGAGATGGGAGAGGGAGCTGGAGAGGGAATTTTCAGATGAGGAGTGGGACAGCATATTCTATAGAATACACCACACAGCCTATAATCCAGCAGGGACTGAGACATCATATAAAGTGGCTTCCTACTGGTATTACACTCTGGCACGGATACACGCATGGGACCATGTTAAGTCTGACCTCTGCTGGAGGGGGTGTGGAGCCACAGGCACACTTGTGCATCTACTTTGGCATTGTCCAAGCTCCATCGTTATTGGGAAAGCATTATAGATGATATATATACAGCGTTCCATACTAAGATCCCTAGATTCTCATCGTACATTTTGTTGGGGCTGCCCAATCCCCTCGCTTTTCCCTTGAGATCACTAAAAGGAAGGCAGATGGCTCTGGCACTTAACGCAGCGTTACAGTTGATCCTGGCTCTATGGGGTACAGATAGGCTTCCGACCCATGCCTCATGGCTCCAGAATCTTTGGTTTATTCTCGCCATGGAGAAACTCACCCTAGCCTACCAACAGCGGATGGGATAAATGAGTGTATTATGGAAGCCATTCCTTCAGATCCTATCCACAGAATTCACTGAGTTGACATGCCCGGCTTATTTGAGAGTGTTGAGGCTAACTTGAACCTTGGTTAGAGTGCTGTGTGGGGGGATATCTGGGAGGGCTGGGACTGGGCGAGGGGGAGGAGTAGGGGAGTGGAGAGAAAGGAGGATGACATCGGTGCTGGAGGGGAAGCATTGTTAGTATGTGTTTATTTATGTGTTTACATGGGGTCTCATCGGCGGGACTCGCAGTCTGAAACTATTGGGCGTTGCCAGCCTGCTCACTGGACCGCAAGGAGGGGGCTGGTGGGGATGTCCCTTTGGGAACGGTACAGGGATTAATTGGAGGGATTTTTGGCTGTAGATTTGAGTTCTTACTGCAGTGATACATTTCTCTCACGGCCCTGTGATATGCTGTTTTTGTATGCTTATATGTTCAAAATAATAAACAGATTTGATCCATAAAAGGAGATTAGCATGTTGAAAGCACAAATTAAAAAATGGTCATAGCAATAATGTACAAATGATTCTCCACTGCAATATACACAGCAAATATATGTATCATTATTATAATGCAAAGCAAATAATGAATTACAAAGTATGCATCACCATGAGGCAAGGGCAACACTCCTTCATCTCTCCCCTAATCAGCATCAAATCGCTGGTATGGCGGAATTGATCGAGTAAAGAGAGATCAATTATCCTTACGAGAAGGATGGCACACTCGAGCGTCCTGGATGTGCCTGAGACCTGCATACACTCTCTGTCCCCGGTCCATCTGGTCTCGGCCTCTTATACTTTGAACAAAAAATAAAATTCCCTCACCCTGCAGAAGTTTATTATTCACAAAATGCTGATTGCTTTAGGCCTGCTTTGAAAATAACACGCCAGGATGTGGCCACAATCCCAAGGTGATAATCGAAAACGAGTCTGTTCCCTACCTTCTGAGTACATTCTTATCATCCTCTGCCCTTGGTGGGAACAAAATACAAATAAACATTAGAGAGCACATTATACAACGTGGAAAATCACTTGCAGCTTTTAACATGGCAGCCTCCAACCGGGCATTGTCCTCGGAGTCCATCCTGGTGGGTGCACTTCCCCTCCTATAGATGGTACAGGTCCCTCCTCCTCAGTAGACGATAGAGGTTGTGCCTGCCGTCATCCAAAGGAAGCTCTCCTTGTTCCTCAGTCCTCTTCTTGGTCTTCTTGGCCAGCTGGGTCCACTGAAAATGGAAGTAAGAACATTATGTAGTTGGTGTCCAAATCATGGCAAAACATATGAGTATCTGAAGCAAAATGACTTTGTCCACCTTTGATCTCACTGATCAATACCCGCTGACTTTGAGTCCCAATAGAATGTGTCCTATCACTGATATGTCCAGACATAACTCACACATTGACATCTCTGACAATTGTGAGTGGTATACTCTACTGTCATGACAAAAAACTAACCTTAAGCAAAACCTAAAAATCTTGTTAAGATTCTCAACGGCCATAAAAGCTGTACGTTTGAAATATTGGGCTGAAGTTCAAGCTAACCAAAGATATTGGGACAAGGGTTTCCTGTTCTCACTATCTAGTTTTCTTCATTAGTCAGTCTACAAGGTCTGAATGAAGCGGTTTGCCCCAAAGCCATGGGCCCAATTCACAAAGGTAAACTTAGACCTAAAGTCTAAGCTTACAAACATTTGCCCATATTTATACTTTTTTAGTGCCGCATTTGTGTCATTTTTTGATGCAAAAACAGCTCAAACTAGCAAAATACACAATTGTATTTTGTAAGTTTGTGCTGTTTTTGTGTCGAAAAGAGGCACAAATGCGGAGCTAAAAAAAGTATAAATATGGGCCATAGACTTTTGGTCTAAGTTGACCTTTGTGAATAGGGCCCCATTTGTCAATGATCACCCTGCCAAGTGTAGACTTGGTAGCTGCAAAATATTGCATATCTGCTATGTAGCATGGTCTGATTCTACCTAAATGTTTGAATGGGTTTACAAGTGCAAACCAGCCCTTGGACCTGACCTTTGCTAAGCTGTGAGTACATGCATTGTGGGATGCCTGAAACTATCTGTCAATCCACATGGCATGTGCCACATTTGGCAGTTCAAGATTGTCTGCTGGTGCTGCACACCAATTGACACGTGCAAAGATGGCTCAGCTAGTTAGCTGTGAAATTAGACAGACGAGCCACTGTTGAAGGACAGATTCATTTGTTAAACGTTGGGAGTTCCAGAACCATTTTGTGTGAGACCGGTATTCCAAAGTCAGCCATTACTCCATGATACAAGAAATCATTTTTTACATGGATAATACACACAACCAAGGCATGCATGTCACAGCATCCGACACAAGAAATGTGACCACTTGACCTCACACTGGACAGTGCCTGGCCCATCCATTTGGCATTGCACCTAGCAAGGATAAGGCCCTTGCTTCCCCAGTCACGGTGGAGGCATTGCATTTCTTCACATTAAAGCATGAGTGATAGCTATTTTCCCTGTAGTGTCCAGCACTCTACAAGTCCCAGAATGCACTTTGATCAGTGCCTCCAATGTAATCCCGTGGGGCAGTGGCTTTATGACTGCTGCAGATAATGTCCAGATTCTGTACTTGATGACATGTGATACACATTTGTACAGCTCTGTTACCACTCACACCATGCTACCAGACACAGCATACAGGTAATCCACTCCCCAGATCTCTGCTGCTCCATCTCCTCCAGCTGAGGATGGAATGTTGGCCAGGCTGTACTCAGGACCTTCCTGTACAGTGGTGTGCGGCGGGCCGGTGCACATGGGGCTGGGAGGACTGCCCAAGCAGTTATTGGGCCCTCAGATGTGCCCGTTTCAGGTCCTCCCTGTGCTTGCGGCACGTCCTGTCCCGCCGGTAGTATACGCCCAGTGCACTGCTGCATTGCTCAACTGGTCATCGGGCCCCTGTGATGCTGAGGGTAGTGGTCCAGCACCCCTTCGGCTAGGATGTCCAATTCCCTTTCACTGAAGGGGATCCTCCTCAACTCCCTCAGCCATGTTGGGGGCAGTAAAGATTAACTGAGCCGCAGGATGGCTGAGGATCCTGTTTGTGCAGAAGATGACTCAGAATGACTAGAAAATGGCTGCCTGCAACTTCCTGTCTGGGACTTCCTGTCTTGCATTTCCTCTGTCACTTCATGTTGATTATCATTGGGTTTCAGCTTGTCGCCAGATTCTACCCCCAAGTGCAGATCATGTGGAGCTTAGGATCTGCTTGTGGGGCGTGGCAGTTTTTAAAAAAGTGGAAAATGGAAATCAAACGTGACATATACAAGTGTGTAGGAAGGGCAGGTGTGCTGAGGGAGGAATGGAAAGTTTTGTGGATACACTTTACACTACAGGACTTCCCAACACAGTTTTGCACTTTGCATTGCATTATGGTACATGTGGTCAACATATCTTATGCACAACTTGGGAAACTGTGCTGTATCACTAATCCAGGTTCAGGTTGTGATGTCAACCCCTGGACACACAGTACCAAGTACACCACGGGCCAGATGTACATTGTAGGACTGGAAAACCATTGCAGCACTGACTAGTTCCTTGTACCAACCCCAAAACAGAAACCGTACATTCAACTGTATGGATCATGGAGGGTTGTCAATTTTTAACTGGTTGCACATATTGGCATGCAAATTCTGAAACAATACACCATAATGAGACCTGCCCCCTGCCCTCCAGTGCCCGTGACAAAAGCCTAATACCCACCTTGGCCAGTCAGGACATGACCACAACCTATGCACTACTGACAGTGGCCCCTCAATCATTACACATTGCATTACACTGCAATATCTCATGGCAGGAAAATCCACCTTGGTTACAAGGACAGATCCTCTGATATGGCACCTTCACCCCAATGGGAAACCACCTTTGTGAAGCAGAGGCCTTTTGTGACACAATCTACGGAGGTCTCACACATGCTGAGCTTTGATCCCCGGAGCCAATGAGGCAATCATTGACGTTTGACATGCTAGTCCATGATGTGCACATGATAACATGCACAGACAATCTTTTGACTCCTGGGGACAGATGTATACAGACATCATTGCATGATTCGCAAAGTAGTCTCAGGATTGCATATGAGGACACAGTGTTGAGTGTCCACCATCATTGATACCAAAACTGTGTTCCATGATGGCTCATGTACCTCTGTGTGCCCTATTGTACTTCTTCTGAGGCACAGTGGTTGCATGTCTGTATGGTGTGAGGAGATAAAAGGAGAGTGCATATGCAGCATCACCTGAGGAAGGAAAAGGAGTAACATTTGAAGAAGGTCCCTCATGCATCTGTATAGTACATGCTGTATGAATTGGTAAATGCTGTGTCGGTTTGGGGCATGAATGTGGGATGAGGATCAGCTCTGTCTAATGTTTGTGCACGTGTATATACACAATTATACATTTCATACTTGTGTGGTGCTTGTTACTTACCCAGTAGCCACATGTTGCCAATTTCTCCCACTGCCATCTGCCAGGCAAGAGGTGACCTGTGGAACACATAGCTGTCATGGGGACTACCTGGGAATACTGCATGCACATCAAAGAAGCTACCACTGGCATCACAGGCACCCTGCATGTTGATGGAGTGCCATCTGTGTCTGTTGCAGAAGATGTGTGCATTGTGGCGAGGTGGCTGTAGAGCCACAAGTGCAATCAGTTGCATCCAGCACACGTGGGAATAAGGAAATGAGTAAGAAATCCCTAGCTACCCTTTTCCTTCTGGCCAGTGTATGGGGCATTCGCATGTGAGGATCGGTTCTCCTATTTATGCAGCTCAGTGCATGATGCAGGCATCAGGATTGGGTTGCCTGGGAGATGCCCACAAAGTCACCTGTGTCCCTCTGGAATTACCCCATAGCAAAATAAATGGAGAGCTGCTAGGATCTTGACAAAGGCTGGGATTGCGTGGGAGTGACAGATCACTGAGTCAAGATCCTGCTGCCACTCACAAAGCATCTCCAAGATGATTTCAGAGGTAAACAGTATCTGGCCAGGACATCTTGGCTGGACATCCCAAAGAAGTTTATCCTTTGTGTAAAGATCCTCTCAACTCTCCTCCTTCTCCTCAATTGATCCTGTTGCATAACAAGGGGCAAACCAGCAAACAAAGTCAGCGACATGTTGCAAGGTCTGAAAGGGTTTGTTTGTGTCTGCTTCGCTTTTATATCTGCAGCAAGGCTGGGACTGGGTGTGGGCTGAGGAGTTTCAGCTGGAGCTGAGTGGGGGATGGTAGGCACTCACACAGATGTGTCATCATGCATTTCTGCCATATCCGGCCCGAGTGTGTATGATCTGCACCGAGTGTGTACGTAAAGATACTACTCATAATTTACCTTTGTGAATACCAAGCAGCCATAAACTTACACTTTTGGTCTAAAATTAGACCAAATGCGTAAGTTTACCTTTGTGAATCGGGCCCAATGACTGTAGTTTCTTGATGGTATTTGGTGTTGGAGCTGCACACATTTCTCTAGGAATACTGGTGCCAGGCTCTTTTCCTCAATAGTTTGTATCCTAAAAATAAGACAGAAAAGTAATTTTTGTTTTCTTGAAATTGAATTTGTAGCCCTGTGCAACGAATCCCAAAACAATGCAATCCACCTTTTGCTAAATGCGTGTTGAGATTGTCTGTCAGATAAGTCATCGACATAAGACAGCCCCTTTGGATCTATATCATGCACTATTGATGTTAGACGGGCTGAGAACAATCTAGGACTGTCCTTATACCCTTGAGGGAGTCTACAAAGTGTTCTTTGAGAATTGAGCACTAAGAAGGCACTTAAATCCCTGCTTTCTGGCGCTAGATTTTGGGGGAAAAACATCAGAAATAAGATTGTTTTTTTACTTTTTTAACACTGTGAGTGAATGAGGTACTATGTGAAATTGTATTGCAAATGTGCATGTATGACTGTTTAAGTGTCTGTTCTAAGACTATTCTGTATGAATGGTCTGGCTTAGCAACAAATGGTTATTCATAGTAGAGACACAGGTTCAATTACTCCCGGCTACTCACTTTGAGAGAATTTCCCTCACTGGTGCTTTAGCCTCATGATTAATGGAATATTGAGGTTGGATCTGTGGAGTGGATCTTATTGGTTTAACGTGGTCCCACCCCACATGGCTGCGATACAGCGCTCGCGGGCTCACATCAATGCCCAATCTGCAGTGTAAGCTTCTTTTACTGTGTCTGGAAGAAGGACTAAGAAGGCAATATGGCATCTTCCCCTTGTGGGAGAGAAGGGAAAAATTCAGGTGGCCAATCTTTTTCTGCCATTAGAATCTCGTAACTTAGTGTTAATCTTCCCCAGAAGATAATTTTAATGGTGCGCTCTGTGTCCCCACCTCATTTTAAATTCTTAATTTGTAAACCCTTTCGGATGGGAAACGCGCCTGTCCACAGTTTCGACTTCAAGGAAGTCGTTAGTTGGTGTCACATCCAGAAGTTGTAGAAGATTCTGGTGAATTGTTGTGACCGATACTGCACTGTCTAGCAGAGTCACTGCCTACGTCTTATTAGTCAATAATGTTCTCAATATGTGTGGCATGTTCAGCCGAAGTGCTACAGCTTTTTATCCTTTTTTTTTTTTTTTCTTTTAACTGGGTTTGTGTGGAAGTTTCTCTTCCTTTTTGACTGAAATTTCCGATGAGCATTGTTACTCCTTTCTCTGTTTCACACAGTCCTTTTGGTGATCTGATCGCCCTCCTCTATCACTGCATTTCTCGGGTGAGTCCTGAAAGGAGCAAGATGGGGGTGTATTAGTATATTGATATCTGTCCGGAGTTATTAAAGTTTCTTTATTTCTAAGGTTGTAATGTTTTTCTGAGGTCTCCGAACTCGGAGATGCTCCTTTTTCCTCTTGTTTGTCCTTGCTATTTTTCTTTTAATCCCAGTATTTACTTTTTTTTTTTTTTTTTAACACGCGTGGCAGTACTGTCCTTACTGGATTTACCTTGTAATTGTGGTTATAAAGTATTTCTCAACAATAATCTTAGGCAGCTCGCGTTCCTGTCCTTGTTGAGGGACTGTGAGAAACTGGGTCTCTAGTTGGCAGAGTAGGGACCACAATCCTAGTCAGGGTAAGTCAATGACACAACCTAAGTTAAACTGTAATCAGCCTCTCCTAACTTGGCGCAGAGCAGGCAGGCTTAACTTAGAAGGCAATGTGAAGTATTTGTGCAACACACATGCAGTGATTACTGTGAAAACACCACAAAAAGACTCCACACAGGGTTTATGAAAAATAGTGATTATTTATCGGTCAATCAAGACCAAAACGACAAAAATCCAATCAATAATTCAAGAATCATGCCAGTAGGAAGAAGCTAGGCCAGAAAGCATGTAATAAACTAAAACCTCAAAGATCTAATCAAAACTTTTGAATAAATCTTTTGTGGACTCCTTCAGATAGTAGAGGTGTGATTATTCTTGTGATGTTCAAGCTAGCAGTGCATGGAAAAGCGTCTGCACGGTCGCTCTCTGTTCAGAGATAAAATAATGTGCTTTCATAATATTACTGCTTGAGAAAACAAGAATGCGGGCAGGTTTCTGGACAGGGTAGTTGCTGTATGTTGGAGGCACTTGTGCGCTTCTACACAAGGTTCTACGGTGGTGACTTTGCACACTTGGGTTGAGTTGTGCTGATGTGCAACTCCCTGACGCCTCTAGTCTGGGATATCAGCGGCTTTGCACAGGGAGTTCCGCAACACGGGGCTGAGTCATGCTGGTGCACGGTTCCCTCCAATGGAGGGGAAGAGAAGGCACAGCAATATTGGGCCGGTCAAGCGCCCCCTCAACCCTGGGAGAGGATTTGGTAAGTGTGCGCTCAGCACATTGGCAATATTGATGCAAGAAGATGCAGCCCTCGTAGCACCTCAGGACCCCTAGGGTGTCTCATCACATCAGCGCAGCACACTTGCTCCCAGGATACGCACACAGTAGGAGGAATCACAATATAAGTGCCACACTCAGTCTAACAGTGGTGTGAGGTCCTGATGGTGATCCTGCAGGGTGACGAGGTCTTTGATGTCCCTGAGAACTCAGGAAAGAACAGGGGGAAAGTTAGCAAGCCTTTGGAGACACTCTGGAGCTGTTTTGTAGTCTTTGGGGGGCAGAGCAGAGATCAGTAGGCAGCAGGGCAGCACAACAGGGCATAGCCGCAGTTCCTGGAAACAGTCAGGTCTGGCAGAGTGGTGATGTGGCACACAACAGTCTTTACTCCAGCAGAGTTTCCTTGAGTCCAGAAGTGTACTGATTTGAGTGGGTCAGAGACCCAGTACGTTTACCAAACAGTGTCTTTGATGTGGGAGATGATTTCAAAAGATTTCTGTTAAGTACACAAGTACCCCCTTTCAGCTCAGCCCTGGATCCAAACTATGAGTGGGAGGTAATCAGCCCCTTTGTGTGGCTCTGGTCACTTCCCTTTGAAGTGTAAATGTGACCCATCAGTATGCAGATGCAGTTGAGTATCCTGTGTTGTGGGTGTCTGGAGGGACCGCACAAGTGCAGCTGTCACGTAGCCCAAGTCAGATGTGTATTGGTGACATGCTGTAGACACACAGGGAAGTGAGAGCAGAGAAATGCTCAGTATCTAAAAGTGGCATTTCTAGAACATTATTAACAAATCTGACTTTATCAGTAAAGAGGATTTATCATTATCAGTCCAATGATACTAAACCTGATGCAGCTACTCCTCTCAGACCAGGAATTGCAGTTTAAAAGTATTTTAAGAAGTGCTGGCCTGTGAGAGGGACAGATTCACAGTAACGAAAAAACGACTTTGGGAGTTTTTCATTACCAGGACTTGAAAGGCTTAAAAGTATATGTCCTACCTTTTACTCACATGGCACCCTGCCTTATGGGCTACCTATGTCTTTTTTTAGGGCTGACTTGTATGTAAGAAAAGGGGAGTCTAAGGCTTGGCAAGAGGTTTTAAATGCCAAGTCGGGGTTGCAGTGAGTCTGCACACAGACTCTGCAGTGGCAGGCCTGAGACATGGTTACAGGGATACTGGAGTGTGTGGCTCAATCAGTGCTGCAGGCCCACTAGTAGCATTTAATTTACAGGCCCTGGGTATATGCATACGGTTTTACAGGGGGCTTACATGTAAATTAAATATGCCAATTGTGGATATACCAATGTTACCATGTTTAGGGGAGAAGCACATGCACTTTAGCACTGGTTAGCAGTGGCAAAGTGTTCAGAGTCCTAAGGCCAACAAAAAGATACAGCAACAAAACAGGAGGTTAAAGCCAAAAACTGGGGAAAGACCACCCTAAGGATGCTAGGTCTAACAAGAACGTCACAGAGCCACTCGCGTACTACCAATGCTACTGCTTCCCCTTTAAGATTACTTAATATGATTGAGGATACTGTGGCACAATTGCCTATTAATTGCATCTTCAAATTCAGGGAAGTGTTTTTACACTTCTGGAAGGTTCACAAGTGTAGGTGTACCGCATGCTGTAGTGTAATTAGCAGCAAATACTGCACCCCAAATGGCACAGTTATCTGCTGAGGGAACCTTCCTAAAAGTCAAGCACATTGTGAGAATTCTATGTTTGCCTTGGGGTCCTGTATGGGGGGAAACTTCTTCCAGGACATTTATTTTTTGTGCTAACTAAAATAGAATTTCTCCTCATTTGGTGGGTTCCTTTCCCATTATTGAATGCACAGTTTCAGGATTTATCCCGGTTGTAGCCAAATCTGTTGCTGCTGGAGTTGCCTTCGCTAGGGCAGTATTTAAATTCTGCATTACGAACTGTATTACGTGTCTATGTATATATATCTACTAAATTATTACATAAGTGGTGTGAAATTTGCTGCTGTCATATTTGCTCCTTTGGAATGTGGTGTATATGTGGCTAATTCTGGCCGCCATGTAGGTCCTTAATTACTTAAGGGGCCTAATCTAACATTTTGTATAATGTGTGGTAGGGGCGCCTTAAAACCAATTTTGGAAAGTGGTATTTCTTAAATATGCATATGCACTGTATTGTGCAGGTGCATTTACTATTGTATAATTGTTAAAAAAGTGTGAATTTCTATCTGCTGCTGGAAAGGTGACCCAGGGATAGAAAGTTTCTGTTGTGTACGCATCATGTGCTCTACGCTGAGCATAACATCCCCACCCTCAACAATCAGTTCATGAGCTAATAGTTGTTGTGGGAGAAGTTGTCTTATATTTACTGGAATTGCTACCAGTTGAGGGTCTGCCATATTTTAGATGGTAAGTTCAGAAACAGAGAAATCAATTTGGGGAATCCATTTAAGGTTCAAACTTGCACAACCTACAGCCTAAGGTTAAGTACTATGTATTTAGCGGAGGAGAATACCTCCCTAATACCAAGGACGTCTCTGTCTAAAGTAATTAAGGTGGCTTTAGCATGTGAGAGAATGAAATACCCAAAAGATCATTTAAATTAATAACTGACCAAACGTTGGGTGCTATGTCATAGAACTCTTACGGAGGGTAAGACTGCTAAATTTAGGGTGGCAGCACTATCATGTGTGAGTGACCAAGTTAGTCCCACAGCTACTGAAAGCTGCTGACCTGACTTTATCAGCTACCTAGCAGCACCTCTCCCAAACCTGGAAAGTAAAGGTAATTTGTGGCAGCCTAGAACCATGACACTCTAACTCCCCAAGGAAGTAGAAGTGGAACAGATCATACCTGTCAGACTGGGCATCCTTGGTGTGGTCTCCCCTGTTTTTTATGCCTCTGCTTCCTATGTTTTGACTGTGTGCTGGACTTTGTTTTTGCTTTTTTTGGTACTTTGGGCCTTTTACCACTGCTGACCAGTGCTAAAGAGCACATGCTTCTTGTGTAAATTGTAGGTGTAATTGGCTTTTCCATGATTGGCATATTTGTTTTACTAGTAAGTCCCTAGTAAAGTACACTGGAGGTGCCCAGGGCCTGTAAATCAAACGCTACTCATTAGCCTGCAGCACTGGTTGTGCCACCCACATGAGTAGCCCTGTAAACATGGCTCAGACCTGCCATTGCAGTGTCTGTGTGTGCAGTTTTGAACTGCCAATTCGACCTGCAGACCTTCCCTTTTTATATATGTAAGGCCCTCCTAAGTAAGACCCTGGGTAGCCCCATGGGCATTCTCCCATCACGGCAGATAAAACTGAAAACGAGAACCCCATGAGGGAACTGCGTATTCGCATACTCTGTCTCAACATCTGTGTAGGTGAAAGTGGTGACAGACTGACACATGCAGCCAAGGTGCTTGAGCAACTCACTGGCCAGACACCAGTATTCTCTAAAGCCCGTTACACAGCAAGATCCTTCGGCATCCGTAGAAATGAAAAGATTGCTGTACACTGCACAGTCCGAGGGGCCAAGGCTGAGGAAATTCTGGGGAAAGGCCTTAAGGTGAGAGAATATGAGTTGAGGAAAAACAATTTCTCTGCCACTGGCACCCTTGGGTTTGGAATCCAGGAACATATTGATCTAGGAATTAAATATGATCCTAGCATCGGTATCTATGGCCTGGATTTCTATGTGGTCTTAGGCAGACCTGGTTTCAGCATTGCAGACAAAAAACACAGGACTGGAGTCATTGGCGCAAAGCACCAAATTGGCAAGGAGGAAGCCACATGCTGGTTCTAGCAGAAGTACGATGGCATCATCCTTCCAGGAAAATGAGGCGCTCACAAATGTATGCTCTTGTTAATAAAGTTCTACCATGGGCAGGGTGCAGTGTATGCGAAAGGTGGACATGTACTGATGTGTTTTACATGTCCTAACAGTGAAATACTGCCAGATTTGTTTTTCACTGTTGCAAGACCTTATCTCTCTCATAAGTTAACATGGGGGGTGCCTTTAAATAACTTTTAAGTGTGGTTTCCCCTTAGGGAGCAGATAGGGATTTGTAGTTTGGGGTCTCTGAACTCACAATTAAAAAATACATATTTTGGTAAAGTTGGTTTTTAAATTGTCAGTTTGAAAAAAAACACTTTTAGAAAGTAGCCATTTTCTTGCTTAAACCAATCTGTAACTCTGCCTGCTTGTGTATTCCCTGTCTTGGTCAGACTGACAGTTGGGCTGTTTGTGAATCTCCACTAGACAGTGACACAAAGGAAGCTGGGGTGTAGCCTGCATATCCTGATGGGCCATCTGGGCTAGAGTGGAGGGATGAGTGGCCACTTATACCTGAATGGGCTGTGCCTGCCCTCACAAAATTCAGTCTCCAACCCCCTGGTGTGAACCTGGAGCCAGGCCTGGGCAAGGCAGGATCTTGTGAACAAAAGAGACTTTCCTTTGAGTAGTGGACCCAAAACATAAAGATTTTCAGATTACTTCTGTAATCAAGCGGAACCTCTGCCAAGGAGCATTGCCCCTTTGCCTGTGACTGGGCTTTGCTGGGTTGGCCTGCAGTTGCTGCTTCTGCCTAAAATAGGACAAAGACTGGACTTTGTGGTAAATTCATGCTTGTGAAGAATCTCCAAGGGCTTGGATTGAGCTTGCCTCCTGTTTTGAAGTCTCAGGTCCATCAAAGACTTCCTCTGCCAGCACCTGGACTCCTGCTGAGACTACTGCCATGTCAAGTGGTGACCTATCCCGTCCCTGGGCCCTTGAAAGGTGAAGCTGGTAGAACAAGGACTGAAATCCATGCACAGGGAGCCATGCAAGGAAAATGTTGACATACCACCTGCAATGCAGCAGTAAAAACAACGCAACCCTTAACAGTATGGTTTTTCCCTCTCAGTGCGGCCGGATTTATCACGCATTGTACTGGGTGTCAAAATCATCGTGAACCTGAGTGGATCTGAGGTGCCCCATCTGGAAATCGACGCGTCACTCTCGCACGGTAGAGAAAAACAACGCATTGCCTACCAGACCGGAGAAGTAACGACGCATGACCTCACTTGCGAGTAAGGAATCGAGGCATCGATGACTTTTCGGAAGCATGCTCACCTTTGCGGCTTTATTTGTGACGCACACCAGGTACTTTGTGTAAAAACAATGTTTCCACTGTTTTCTGTAGAGTAATACTCGTTTTATTTTAAAAATGTATATCTTGACTTGTGTATGTGAGAGTTTTGTTGCTTTTGTCTTGTTTGATTTAGATAAAGATTGCCTATTTTTCAAAACTGGTGTGGTGCCCATTTTTTTGTGTTTTCACTGTATTACTGTGTGTTTTGGTACTGAGGGAGCGTAGTTCTTATACTCAAAATTAACATGAAATGTTTATGAACTATTGCATAATAATGGCGCATAGAAAATGTATTACTGTGCTTTTGCTAAACGTGCGCTTGAAACGTGCCCACGGGGAGTGGCCGCCACTGTATACAATGACTAATGAAATTGATTAATAATGAAATAATGATATGTTAACGTATGATTTTACACTAATATTAAGAGTTATATGTTAAGGTTTTGCTAATAACTCATTAGGCCTTAGTTAACATGAGTCGAGGCCTAGCTGCCTGGTTTCATATTAAATGTGTTTTACTAACGTGCAGTGTGCTGACTTGCTGAAGGACATGTACTCGTACTTTTCCAAAGCTAAAAGATGAGTGTAACCATAGTAGATCCGTTCTCATGAAATTCGACTTGCTCAAGGAAACATTTTTGCTGAATGCAACAGTGTAGACTAGATACAGGTACAAGGTCGCCTAAACCGGTACAGAAAATGAACCTACTGACTGAGGATGCGAGAGGACCACGAGAGTATGAAATCATACTGGACATTCTACCCGCTGGAGACGTCAATCACAAGAACCAAGAAACTACGTGAGAACTGATATGGGGTGACAATTTTGATGAAATCATTGGAAACCCATTGGATAGAGATAGTGGGGTGCCAACCTTACCCAATCAGGAATTAGGGGACTGTACAACAGAAAAGGGATAAAAACCTTTGACACGTGGAGCCATTGGGGAGATGCCGTTGCAAACTTTGCTATGACCCAGACACTTTGTCACTCTACCTACAGACTTTGCTGTTTGGTTCTTCAAACCATCCTCGCCCTTATCTTGCCCATTCTATACTTCTCCTCCTTATGAGGGAAGTGTCCCTTCTTACCCATCTTGCTGAATCCCTTGCCTGATGGCGAATTAACTGATGTCCTGAGGACGAAGACAAACTCTGTATGCTGACCCATTACGGAGGGTAACTATATGATGATGAAATTGTAATTTCTGTTTGCCTTTCCTTTCTAGGTACCAACTGCTTCTTTTGACAGAGACCATAGTTAGATGTTTTCCAAATTAGTGTTACCAAATTGTTTTGCATGAAGCCCAACATGCCAATGCTAATTTGAGGTTAGTTAAGGGGTTCACTAAACAGACGCAAATAGACAAATGACTGAATCAAGGCTTTGTTGAATAATGCTCTAATGATACTCTGCTAATGTTAATCCATGTTGACGTCGTGCTATGTTCTAATGTTCATGATTTTTGCTTTGATTAAATCTTATTCAAGCCATATTATGACTATGTTGATGTGTTTTATGGTTTTGAGATGAATAAACTTACTGGTAGAATTGTAATCAATAGGGAATAAATATCACAAAATCGTACTAAATTGGTGTGGTTATTCATGACTGAAAGGTCATGGTGGTTTCCGAGTATTATTGATGACGTTATTGATATATTGATTGACATATTGATCAGTTATCTTGTCCTATGGTGTCTTCAATCAGGGTCAAAAGATTCATTGGCCTAAAACGAGTCCCAGAGTGAATAAATTAACTAGATTGGGACGCGTTAACAGTTCAAATACTTTACACATTGCCTTTGAGATAAGCCTGATTGCTTGTGCCAAGCTACCAAGGGGGCGAGCAGGTGTTATCTGAAGTGTGTATCTCCAATGCACTGACTAGAGTGAGGGTCCCTGCCTGGACAGAATGCAAACTGACTTCCAACCAGAGACCCCATTTCTAACAATACCTCTTTTTCTCAGTTGCACAAAGTTCCACACATGCGAAGGCAGACAAAGAAATGGATGATTAGTTTCAATGCATTTATTAAAGAAACTGCATTCTCTGATAAAAGGCATGAGCTGTGATTATTAGTAAGATGAAAAATAAAACACTTATGATTGTGACCATTCTAGTGAAACATGCAAACTGTCCCAATATCTTGACATAATCATGAGTTTAGGAATTCCTACTTACACCCTAGCATCTAGAATGAGAGCGTAGCAGTGTTAGCCCTTCTGCCCGTCCTGGTCTTATGGAAGGAGCTCTGACCCCATACCTGAAATAAAGGCAAGGGTCTGCCTGTTGTCCTGGCAATCCTCCCGGTTGGCTGGAAAGACAAGGCAAATATCAGGGAAGCTGTTGACTAAGTGATGCTCAGCATAAGATGGCTAGCTGGAATGTCCCCTCCACCCTTCTTCAGCCTGTGTGGTTTTTATATAACAAAATGCGTTGTGTTCTGAGAACAGGCCTGATGTGATTGTATGTCTATAGTCAGAAGGTTGAATGTAACTCTTGGATCTGCAGTACCCTTTAAACTATCATATACAACCTCGAGCAGGGCACAGAGTGAAATGTGTGTAAGGGACGGATAAATGTGGAACACAAATGTGTTGTAAGAAAAGCAGCTGATAAAATATAAAACAACAAGGTAAAAGCTAGCTGTGCTAAAATGTAATACAAGCAAATAAAATGTATGCATGTCTTGAAGGCACAGGCTAGGGGCTAAAATACGGGTGCCCTTTCTAGGTGCTAAGAGGAACCTACAACAAGATTGTTTATATTTTTTTAAAGTTTAGTCATTTATTGCTTAAGAATGTTTATTTTGCAGTCTACCATTTACCTCTAGTTGTATTCCTTTCTAGTTCCTCTTTCCACATTTCTGTTTTTAATCTACATACACTATTTCGTTCTTAGGATGGAGGCAATGGCGAGAGGAAAAGAAACGTGAGAGGAATAGAGAGAGGATAGGAGACAAGCAGCAAGATGCATGGATAGAGAGGAGATAACAATGGACAGAGTAAGTTAAAGAGAGATGACAGGATGACAGAAGGAGTAAGATGGAGGAAGCGAAAATGATAGATGAATACACAGGTGTAGGCAGAAAGAGGGTGAAAGAATGAAATAAGGATACAGACACAGAAAGGGCGAGTGATAGCTGGATTGAGAGGGATAGAGAGCTTGGGTATAGTGATGGCTTCCACACACAATTCGTTTTCAGTTCTTTATTGCTGAAAGTATATATCTCCGACACACAAAGAGAGGAATGTGAGGTACACCTTGTATTTACCACTCCGACAGTTAACCAACAGCTCATGACATTCCAGAATCTCCAGGAGATTACCTCATAAACCAGGGATAACCAACTATAGGGTGTCCTACAATAGACAACATACAATCTTAGTTATACATACAATTACCTACCATCACGACATGGGGAGATAGGTATGATAATGAAAGTATCTGAGACAAAAGTAGTGATTGAGACATAGGGAAAAGAATAGAAAGACAAGGTGAAAAAGACTGAGGTATGGGGTGGCAAGGAAAAGAGCAAAATAGTTGTATAAATGGATTGAGACTTGTGAGAGTAGACAACAGTGTAGTGCCGTGCATGATTCAGAACAGAACCTTTCTGGCTCCCCGAGGACTCCATATCAGTGTGATGTAATCACTGAAATAGAATGTAATAACTTGGTTTAGAATGTTGGAGTTCACAGGTACGTGCATGGGACTAAAGATGTATAATTTACAGCTCTGTGTGTGGCCTAGTCATTCAGTGGGTAGCAGAGAAGACGCTACAAACTGGTGAGGAGATATGGGATAAGTAACCCGAAAAAGAAAGTGCTCTCCTGGAGAGTTTGCCTTGGTCCAAGCAAACTGCTTGTGCATGCCACATGTGCCTTTGTCGAAGTGTCAAGTTGACGGCTGGTGTATGCGGAGTCAACACTCAGCTCCAGCTGATGTGAAGCATGTGCATGGAAAGAGCTTCATGGAAATGTTTACGCATCGTTGGTCAAGAAACTACGATCAAGATCATACAAAAAGGCACCGCACTGCCATGCAAAATAAAGTTATAAAGTATATGGAGTGTTAACGCTGTAGGGAGATTCAACTATATTTACAAAGTGCAGCTACAGAAAATTATTAGATAACAAATAACGCTGCAAGGCATAGATCAACACAGTATAAGAAAATACAAACTGAAGTTCAAAAAGAATAGAAGAGATGACTTACTGAGCTCACTAAAGAGAGTCATCGTGCCACAGCAGTCACCAAAGCGGTTCAAGGAGAGTTGCTCCAGGTGTGCTTACACAGCTGTCTGTACCCGAAGTGCCTGCTCATCAAGTTGCCATGTGGGGCTAAAACAACTTCATAGGTCTTTCAAGAGCAAAAAGATTGAAGGCAACAGTTGAATATGTGAAGCTTGAAGATGGGAACTAAGAAAGAAGATACCACTCCCATCCAAGTTAAAGCCGATCCTGAGGCTCCCATGTCAAAAGACTTTAAAGAGGATTGGCACAAACATGATCATTCAACATCATTGGAAAGCACGCTACTCTCAACATCAGTGAGATTCAGACTGATCTACAATGTTGCTACCTTCCTCAAACTACCACCACTAAGAGGACTAAGTTGGCAGTGATCTTATAAGACGCTGAGAAAGCATTTAAGTGGGTAGCCCTGGACTGTTTATGGGACACAATGGGGGCAGGCAGGCTAGGTGAGCGATTTTCTAAATGGGTACAGTCTGTGTATCAATCCCTGGCTGCTGTGTTACCTTACGGTGGCATCACTGCTACATCTTTTATTATACAGTGGGGTACCCGAAAGGGCTGCCTGGTTTCTCCTCCTCTGTTTTCACTATATATTGAGCCATATTTGCAGGTGCTACAGAAGAATGTGGATATTGATCCATTGACCTTTGGTGGGTGTGATCTGAAAGTCTGAGCTTATGCAGATGACGTGGCGGTTTTTACTACTGAGACCCTGCATAACTATGGAACCATTGTGGACGAGACTGGAAAGTTTGGTTCGGTGTCTGGCTATAAATTGAACGTATCTAAGTGCCAATATTATTAAATTATAATCCGAGTACCCAACTACCAGGTGTGGTAAATACAGTTTTGTATCTGGGAGGGCACATTTATTGCCCAAATAGATAGAAATTTTGAATTAAATTATGAGCCGCTACTACAAGATGTTATCACAAAGCTGCGGTCCTGAAATAAACTACCAATAAGTATCATTGACCGATAACCTTATTAAAATGAATATTCTCCACAAATTTGTCTATCTTTTTTGTGCAATTCCGTTTAGAGTGCATACCTTATTTTTAAAAGAAGTTACACAGGGCAATTAGTAGTTGCATCTGGGGCTACACATGAGCAAGGCTTGCTGTAGGATAGCTGAAACTACCTCATAGACTGGGTGGGCTACAACTCTCAGATTTCTGGCTATACTTTTGGGCAGCATTTGTGGGTCGCCTACGAAGTCTGTTTATTTTAGCAAAATCAGACCCATTGGCCTTTTGCTATCATTTAACCTTAGGCCCGGTCTGTCAGCTTTTCTTATATCGGATTAATGACCCCAATTATTACGAGAGAGTGCGGTTCAAGAGCGTTAGGAACTCAGTAACTGTCTGACAGGAAATTTCTTTCAAATACTCCCTAAAGCTAATCCATTAGGAAATGCTGCTCTAGGAAAATCTGATGTTTCTGGGCATTTTTCATGATTTAATTTGTAAGGGATGGGCAAGACAAGGGCTTGTTATTGCAGGGCAGCTGTTCGATATTAAAGGTTTTCGTTCATCCTCCAATCTGCAAGTCCACTACAGTCTCCCCATAACCAATTTTTTCAAATACTTGAAGCTGAGGGACTGTTTTCTCTTTATAGGGCTTGTCTGCAGAATTGAAAGGCTCCTCTGTGATGTTAAAGCTCGATAGATCCAGCTGGGAGTCTCTGATAAGTACTATGTATCAGGGTTATTGCGAACAGAGGGGAGACGATCTTTCCCAGCATACAGCCAAATGGAGTAGAGTTATTATTGTTATTAGCTGCCATCAGAGATAGGTAATGCGTTGGAGACGGTGGAGAGTGCAGTGCGCTCGGTGAAATTAAGGCTGCATCAATTTAGGACAATTTGTATGCTTTAATACACAACCACAAAATTGGTGAGGTGGGCCTTGGATTGCAGATCGGATAAAGCTAAATGCCCTAAATGTGGATTAATGGCAGCAGATATTTCATGGATATTTCCATTCATGTCCTGCCCTAAGGGAGTTCTGGGAGGAGATGCTTAGTATGATTAGGGCAGCTCTCGGACATGAGATCTTGCTCACACTCTGGGGAGGCTATGTTAGGGTACAGGCCAGATTATGACTTAGGCTGTTCTGAACTTTAACATAACAGGTGTCAGGGCACTCATGAATAATATTCAGTCCTCCATATGTGTCAAGACTTGATACACCATCAATTATGATTCGGACCGGGATGTTAGGAAAAAGTTCTGTTTAATCTTGAAATATAAAATCCATTGGAAACCAATATTTACAATCCACCAACAGCCAACACGTGTTTCGTCCTATGAGAAAGTTTGTTCTCAAAGACTTCATCAGGGCTTCATATTGGTTGCAGGGACTCTAAACAAGTGTCTACTCAAGTCCCCATCTCAAGTGAAAATCTAAATATATGTCTCAAAGATAAACTGTCAGAATTTATGCCATCCTATTCAGTATAGCGTATACTCGGTTCACTCCAGCTCCGAGGAGCGGAGAGACGCGTTCCCGTTCATAATGCTGCACTTATCCGCGTGGATAAATTCTGACATTTTATCTTTGAGACAAATATTTAGATTTTCACTTGAGATGGGGACTTAAGTGGACACTCGTTTAGAGTCCCTGCAACCAATATGAAGCCCTGATGAAGTCTTTGAGAACAAACTTTCTCATAGGACGAAACACGTGTTGGCTGTTGGTGGATTGTAAATATTGGTTTCCAATGGATTTTATATTTCAAGATTAAACAGAACTTTTTCCTAACATCCCGGTCCGAATCATAATTGATGGTGTATCAAGTCTTGACACATATGGAGGACTGAATATTATTCATGAGTGCCCTGACACCTGTTATGTCGATGTTTGGTTTCCTTTGGAAGCATTGGAGGAAAGAGGAAGATCCTCCTGCCAGGAGCACCTTGTTCTTTTAAGGATATTTTAGGTGTATTTGGTGATAGACTGTGAGCGCTGTTTCCTATATCCTTCTTCCCCTTGTTCTCAATTTTAATTACGTCAGCTAGGCTTTGCATAGCTAACTTGTTGGTGTCTGCTCATTCCCCCAGCTCTAAAGAAAGGTGAATGACCTTATGGCAAATATTTGATCTTGAAAAGGCGTTGGCCAAGGCAAGCGGGGGTCAGTTGTATTAATAAATTTAGACAATTTGGACAAGCTTTAATTGGGCTGTTTTAAGGTCTTAGGTAACCTGTAATTCGTGACAAATGATACATGAGTTCAAGCCTAACCTTAAAGTAGTTAGTGTGTTTGTTTTTCTGGGCCTTTGGGCCAGCTTACTTCTTTTCTCTTCCCTCTAACCCTAATTCTTTATTCAAATGTATTTGGACTATGGTCTATATCTTGACCTCTTCTTTGTTTGTAATATGTATTGGACTTGATTTATTCTGGCTCTAAAATCTAAATAAAAAATAAATAAATAAAACCACCACCATTTGACACCGGCAAAAAAAGCAAAATATTGGCAATAGCTGGACTACCTGGATAAATACATTTGAAGATTCACTGATGAGCTTGACGAGACTGATAAGAGGAAGATTTTCAAATATTTCAAAAACGTTACTGGTGATAGTGTAAAAGAAGTCATTTAAAAAAATGCCATAAACTGACAGGGGAGTCACATACCGTCGGATTAGGAATGCGTTGAATCTCACGTTTAATCCACAGGGATGTGGGATTTACTAAAATATCTACCTGTCACTGGGACTTGTCCTGTAAAGAAATCTACTTGTCCCTGCTAGCGTGCTTTGTCCTTAGTAACTAAACTTACAAGGGGACGCGTATAGGTCGATGAATCTTTTGGATCGCACAGAGTATCCTAGTTAAGCGGTAACCAGTGAAACCTCAATAACCATTATAATCAACATGCAATTCATAAAAACCTTATCTAAAAAAAAAAAAAAAACATCATTCTCAAAAAGGTTAATCGTTTTTATTCCCTATTTGTTACAATTCTAATCAAAAACCTTTATTTCGACTTTATTGTTAATCAAACTTTATTAGCATCATGAGCAACAAATTACCAAGATTCATTAGTAAGCAATAATAAACATCAACCCTAGTTCAGCAAATCAAACGTTGAATAATTCAGCAATGCAAGTCAGTCTGTCTGTAGTCACCATAAGTCGCCCTTATCAACCTGCCTATCTCAAATTAGCATCAGCATGTGGGTCGTCGTGCGAAAACAATTTAGTCAAAAATCGTTAATTTGGAAAAATCTATCTACGAGAGAAAAACATGTTAAAACTGCGCAGTTGGCACCTAGAAGACAAAGTACACATTAGTCAGTCAACATTTTATAGCTACCTATCCAAGATAGATCAGCAACGAGTCAGTCTTCGTCTCCAAGTCATCAGCAAGACTTGGGCTCACAGGGAGCAAGCCCAAATATCAGCACTTCGGACAGCGTCTCCTGACGTCATCAAACGTTCGCCTCTCTGCTCTGATTTCCCTTCTTGTGTCATGACTTTTTATTAGGGTCTCTCAGTCCATCCCACCTTTTGCTAATTGGTCAACCTTATCTGGGGTCATGATTCTAACCTATAGTTTTTGTTTACCACTTGTTTGCGTCGGTTCGAGCATCAAGTTCCATTAATATGATTGGTCCTACTGTCGATGAGAACATTATCCGGCTCTTCAGGTAACAAAATTGTTGCCCACAGTCTCTTAGTCAGTGGTTCCATTGTTCGAGTCCTGGGAAAGTACATTTAGCCTACTCTACACATAATTGTATCAATTTGTTCTGATCGTCTCCTGTCCGCTGGTGCATTGCAGAAAATTCTAGCAGAGCTCATTTGAACTCTGTACAGTTCAAGGTCCCTTTCTCCAGTTCCAGTCCTCGGCAGCTCATCGCGTCTCCACGTTTAAGCAAGCAAGTCCCAGCGCCGACCAGGCCTCTAGTTCGGCTAAGTTAAGGATAAGAAGCATCATAAAATATTAGAATATATCAGCAATTATGACATAATACATTTTTCACATTATTTTAGTACTGTTAACGTACACGGTGACCACTCCCCGTGGGCACATTTTACTCATTACATGTTATTTTCAATCATTAGTTTTGTTTGCAATTATTTCTCATTAGTATGTATACGCAAATCATTAGAATATTCTCATATTAGCATATCTGCTCCAAAATCCCTTTGGTGCTATGTAGTGCAGCAGCAAATTATGGCAGCAATCTCTTTATGTAAGAGTGCTGATAATAACCTCTCTGATTATGCCAGGTCTAGCACTATAGCAGGGCTTGAATACTAGCTATTTCCCCATTTTGCCACCTTTCTGCAGATCTACATACTGAGGCTGGAGATAGCAGTAAGCTCTTTTCTAATCTTTTCCCATACTGAGAAAAGTTGGAAATTTACTTCTGACAAGGGTCAGAAGCAAAACTTTCAGGGTTGGGAAAAATGTAGTTGGAGGAAAAGTTAACTTGTAAACGCTCAACAGATTTTCTCATGAGCAGATCTACACATGTCTGTTTGTTCATGCTAAAATACAGTTCACGGGGCGTGGCCAAGATGGCGGCGAGCTAGGACGTGTTGATCCGAGCTCTGCCGCCCCAGCCCTCTAAAAAGCTGCGAAGCCCGCCGGAGAGGACTTGAGGAGGCCCCCCAGGGCCCCCGATTGCTGCCGCGATCCGTGCGCTGCTACTTGAGGGCTTAAAAATGCGTCGGACGACCGCGGATCGAGGGGTGTCCCGGGCGCGCATGAGTGCGGCCGGAGACGTGTGCCGGCCGGAGCGGCCGGAGTGGCTGGAGTGGCTGGGGGGTGGGCCCTCTCTCCCCGGCGCTCCCTGGTCTTCGCACCCGTGGGGGGAGGCCTGAGGAGGCCCGGTTCCCCCTCTGCTTTTGCCTCATTGGGGCATTTCAACTCCGCTGGCCCATCGGGAGGCACGGAGATCCCGCGCCCAGGGAGCGACAGGGCTGGGAGCCCAAGTGAATCCACCCAGGTGCTGGAGCTGCGAGGGGCTGAAGACTGACCCATTAGTGTTGGAGAGCCACATGGTGGGACGTGGAGAGGCCCCACGGACTGAAGGTGATCGAGGAGGCACCCTGCACCCCCCATACAGAAAGTAAGTGTCGGCCTGTGTGGGCGCTGCACCCTGGGACGCTGCGGCTGAGGACAAAAAGGGCTGCGCACAGCTGGAGATCCCGAATGGGGTGAGACCCCAGAGCGCACCGGAAGGAACAGGCCTGGCATGCATGAGCAGTGAACCTGAGAGACACGTGCGAGGAGAAGCGCTTACTGGGCGCTGATCACGGAGGCCACTAGGCACACCTGGGTGCATTGTAACCAGCGTTGGT
Source organism: Pleurodeles waltl (assembly GCF_031143425.1). Taxonomy (NCBI): domain Eukaryota; kingdom Metazoa; phylum Chordata; class Amphibia; order Caudata; family Salamandridae; genus Pleurodeles; species Pleurodeles waltl. The sequence goes on along the minus strand of NC_090450.1, from coordinate 334,191,266 downwards.
GGTGTGGCCACATGGAAGGTTGATCCGGCAAACGGCCGGGGCCTGCGAAGCATGGGGGCGGCTAAGACAAAACGAGAGCGGTCAGTGAAAGACATGCTGGCAGGTGCTCGCTTACCTACGGGGGCATGACCGAAGACCCTCCAGCGACAAGACCTCCTGAGGGACGCTTGGAAGGGGACTCTGACGGCAGTTCGCCGGTCACGAAAGGCTTCTTGACATCCCTTTTTGATTCACTTCGTAGTGATATACAAGACTTGCGACGGGATATATCCCAGGAGGTGAAGGAGTTGAGAGGAGAGGTGGCCTCCTTGGGAGAGCGTGTCTCGCAGTTGGAGGATGGAGAGATTCCTTGCGGAGAAGAACTGGTGGGCCTACAGCAGGAGGTTGTCCGTCTTCGGGAACAGCAAGATCATCTCCAGTTAACAGTTGAGGATCTGGAAAATCGCTTGAGGAGACAAAACATCCGCATCAGTGGGGCCCGGTAGGGGTTGAGAAGGAAGACACCGGGGACTATGTGAAGGGCCTATTCCGTTATGTGCTGGGCCCAGACGAGACACAGGAGATAACTCTGGACAGGGTGCACCGAGTCAGCTGGCGCCCTCGGGGACCGTCCTCCGGACATTCTGGCCTGCCTACATAATTTTGTTCTCAAGGAACGGATTCTGCAGCAAGCCCGCACTCTTCAGAAGGTCCACTTTAAAGGTCATGATCTCCAACTATTCCATGACCTCTCAGTGCGCACATTGCAAAGGAGAAGAGAATTTAGACCGATCACAGAGCATTTGCGGGTGCACAACGTTTCTTACTTTTGGGGTCATCCGTTCCGTCTGGTCTTTCGATGGGAGGAACAACTCCGACAGGTGACGTCCACTGCAGAGGCGGCTCGGATCCTGGGCATGGAGGATGGACCCCAGGAAGCGAGTGAGGGTTCAGCCCTGTCCGGGGGTGGTCAGCCTCGGTGGCGACGAAAAGAGAGAAAGCGGAGGCCGCGACAACCGTCCCCCTCGGAGCTGAGAATGGAGAGAGGGTCTGTTCTGAGCAGTGTGGCAGCTGGAACTTCGGCGTAGAGGAGAGGGCCGGGTGGTGCTCTAACGGCTAGCGGGCCTGGATGCGAACGGCATGTCGGCCGTCGGTAAGGCTCGGGGCGGCAGAGGCGATGGAGGAGGACTTTCATTCATGGCTGGTTCTACTGCCCTTTGGAGACCTTTCCTTGTGAGGAAGAAAGTGCGAGGACTTATATACTTTTTGCACCTGTTGTGCGTGATGGTTTATTCTTGTTGGGTTTCCCTGTGGGTTTGCATGTGTAGGGAGTCTCCCCCAGGGCCTGTGGTTACAGATGGGGAGGAACTGACCCCGGAGCTTCTTTCTAGCACCCTTCAGCTTCTTTGCTTGTGATTTTCAACCTGACCCAGGCTCCTTAAATGTATGAGTCTGAATGTCCGTGGGCTTAATAACCCTACCAAGAGGTTGGCTGTTCTGTCCACCCTAGAGAGGTCAGGCTGTCACATATGCTTGCTTCAGGAGACACATCTTATACCGAAGGATGTCTACCGCATGCGCTCCAGGTGGTTCCCTAGGCAGTTCTGGTCCTCGGTAACAACAAAGCATGCAGGGGTGGCGATTCTTCTAGCGCGCTCATTCCCGGGCGAGGTGGTGTCCAAGTTCCACGAGATAGCAGGGAGGCTTTTAGCCATACGTCTGAGACGGGGGGGCTTTTCCTTCACCATTGCCTCTTTGTATGCACCTAACTCCCAGCAGGAACCTTTCCTAAAAAGAGCCTTGACCCCATTGCTACAGTCCCCAGACAGCGCTATTCTGATTGGGGGTGACTTCAATCTGGTGATGGACGGGGGGATGGATCGTTCGGGCCACAGGTGGGGGCAAACGGGGTCCATTACTGAGGCTGGTAAACACTGGCTGAATGAATGTGGCCTGGTGGATGTGTGGCGCAGGGCTCATCCCACGTTGAGAGACTACTCGTTTTACTCGGCGGCGACTAAGACGTACGCCCACCTGGATCTCTTCCTGGCCTCACGGGAACTACTGGCCCGGATTGGGGACTCTTCGATCGAGCATCGGTCTCTTTCAGATCACCCCCCGGTCATAGTGGATGTTCAGATGGGCATGGAGCGAGTGAATGTGGCGAGCTGGCGATTTAGGGACACAATGCTCCAGAACGATGTAACGGTACAAGAGATTCACAAGGCTATAATTGACTATCTCGACCGGAATGACGATGGGTCTACTGGTGAGACGACGCTGTGGGAGGCACTGAAGGCCGTGGTTAGGGGAGAGGTGATGTCGATTTCGGTTAGAGATACTAGGGCAAGAAAGGTCCTTAGAACGGACCTGGAGCGGCAGGTGGGTGAAATGGGGCGCTCACATAAACACACTGGGGCCCCGAGGATCTGGCGTGAGCTGGAGAAAGAAAGAAAACAGCTGCGAGCGCTGGACTGGGATAGGGCGGAATACGCGGTGGTGCGCCTTAAACATAAGTACTATGTTGGTAGTAACAGATGTGGGAAATTGCTGGCGCACAAGCTGCGAGCACAACGAACGGCGTCAGTGATACAGATGGTCCGCTCACCATCGGGGGTTGAGGCGCGGACCAGCGATCAAATAGCAGACGATTTCGCGGAGTTCTATAAGGCCTTATATCAGGCGGAGGAGTCTGACTCCTCATCTCCCGGAAATTTTCTGGAAGGGATAGCAATTACCCCGATGCCGGAAGGGGACTCAGCTTGTCTGGAGAAACCTATAAGACCGGAGGAGGTTATAACAGTGATCTCGCGCCTGCAGTCCGGGAAGTCGCCTGGGCCAGATGGCTTCTCGGCGCTCTTCTATAAGACATTTGCTGTGGAACTCGTTCCGGTCTTGGTGCGTCTTTTTAACTACTTCCGTCGAACAGGGTCCCTTACGCCGAGCATGCTTGACGCCACCATTGTAGTAATTCCAAACCCCGGAAAGGACCCTGAGGACTGTGCCTCGTACAGGCCGATCTCGCTCCTCAATATTGACGCTAAGCTGTTCACAGGAGTGTTGGCGCACCGTCTAAAGTACTATATGCCCGGCTTGGTGGATCCGCATCAGGTGGGATTTATACCGCGTAGACAGTGTGGCGATAACACTAAACGGCTGCTTCATCTATTGGACAAAACGGAAAGATCGAGACAGGAGGCACTCTTCCTCTCTGTCGATGCTGAGAAGACGTTTGACAGGGTCCACTGGCCATATTTGTTTAAGACGTTAGAGCGCTTCGGGTTGAGCCCTGGGTTCATGGCTTGGACCCGATGCATCTACCAAGCGCCTCGGGCGGCGGTGAGGGTCAACGGGATGCTTTCTTTGCCTTTTTCGGTTCAGAGAGGAACTCGGCAGGGGTGCCCCCTCTCGCCCCTTTTGTTCGCTTTATATATGGAACCTCTAGCCCAGCGACTCCGAGATGACCCTAAGATTGTGGGCCTTAAATTCGGAGGCGATAGACATCTTATCTCATTGTATGCGGATGATGTGATCCTCACCATGGCGGACCCCACGACATCACTCCCTGCGCTAATGCAGGTATTAGCGGAATTTGGACAAGTCTCGGGTTTCCGAATCAATATGCTAAAGTCGCAGGCTATGAGTAGGTTTATTAGCGCTGAACACGAAAAGACTTTGCGAGACCGTTTTCCCTTTATCTGGCCCTTCCGTATCTGGGAGTGGAGTTGGGTCCGACAGCAGCCCGTACGACGTCGTTGAACTACGAGAAGCTGACGCGGGAAGTACAGCACGACTTAGAGAGCTGGGCGAGGCTTAAATTATCCTGGTTGGGCTGCGTGGCGGCCGTCAAGATGACTATATTGCCGAGAGTGCTATATGTATTTCAGGCACTCCCAGTAGAACCCCCACCGCGAACAATAGCAGTCCTTCAGACGGCAGTTTTAAGATTCATATGGGAGGGGAAGGCAGCGAGGCTTCCGCGAAAATTGATCTACCGCCCTAAGCGGTAGGGGGGACTGGCTGTCCCTTGCTTTCAGCGATACTTCCAGGCCACGCAACTTCGCTTCCTACTGGAGTGGAGCCGCCCGTCCTCCGAGAGGCACTGGTGCTTCATGGATCAGGCGGTGGCGGGCTCACATATTTGGAAAGAGCCTTGGTTAAGGCGCCGACATAGAGCATGCGGATTGTATGCGTCCCTGGTCACGGAGGTCTCGATGCGCGTATGGGACCGCGTGGCCTGCCGCGCGGGCCTGACGACCTTTCCGTCCCCAATGACACCCTTGGGGGCGAATCCTGATTTCGGCCCGGGTCTCCAGGCGGAAGCGCTGCGCCGTTGGTACGAGGGGGGCTGTAAGAGAGCTGGCTGTTTCTTTGATGAACAGGGTGTGATCCCCTTTGACCAGATGAGGGAGACATATGGCCTGTTGGAGGCAGACAGGATGATGTATTATCAGATAAGACACTGGGTTCTGTCGCCCGCCAATAGACCGTCAATAGATAGGCCCTTAACGCCATTCAAAAAATGGATTATAACAAAAAAAGATGACAAGCGACTAATCTCTGAGTTATATGCTCTCATGCGAGGGGGGACGACCAACTAAATCTAAGGGTCAACTAAGATGGGAGAGGGAACTGGAAAGGGAACTCTCAGAGGAGGAGTGGGAGAGCATCTTTTTACAGAACACATCACACTGCTTATAATGCGGCTGGAACAGAGTCAGCCTTCAAGGTTGCGTCCTACTGGTATTACACCCCGGCAAGGATCCATGTCTGGGATCCGGTTAAGTCGAAATTGTGTTGGAGAGGGTGTGGAATGTCCGGTTCGCTTGCCCATCTTCTGTGGCACTGCCCTAAGCTTCACCGGTATTGGGATAATATTTTAGACACTCTTGACGCAGCCTTCGACACTCACATATCTAGGTTTCCCGCATCCATCCTCCTGGGTCTTCCCAATGATCTCACCTTCCCCCTGAGAACAATGAAAGGCAGACAGATGACCTTAGCGCTAAATGCAGCCACACAGTTGTTGTTGGGCATGTGGGGGTCTGACAAGATTCCGTCGATAACATTATGGCTCCATAAGTTATGGTTATACCCAAGGGTAGGTCGCTCCCCTGCCGCTGCAGCTCCACCAGCCCAGGCTCCTGAGACCTCCTAGCAAGCCCAGCGAATTCACAGTAAGTACCCCCCCCACCGCCCAGCCCCTCGCCCTGCCCCGCGCTACTCACCTCCTCTCCTGCTTCTTTTCTTCATCTCTGATCTTACTCTGTGCTCTTCTTCTGTACTCTTCATCTGTACTCTTCTTTCTTCCCTGCTCCCCGTCTTCCGTCTTCATCTGTGCTCTTCTTCTGTGTGCTTCTTTCTCTCTCCTCTGCACTGCGACCTGCGTGTGCTTTCTTCATCTGTGTCCCTCTTCTTGGCTCTTCTCTCTGCTGCTCGTCGCTCCTCTTCCTCTTTACCTTCTTCTGTGATCTTCCGCTCCTCTTCTTCTTTACCTTCTTCTGTGATCTTCTCTCTTCTGATCTTCCGCTCCTCTTCTTCTTTACCTTCTTCTGTGATCTTCTGCTCCTCTTCTTCTTTTACCTTCTTCTGTGATCTTCTCTCTTCTGCTCTTCTCTCTTCTGCTCCTCTTCTTCTTTACTTTCTTCTGTGATCTTCTTCTTTCACCTTCTTCTTGGATCTTCCCGCGTCTGCCCTCCTGCTCCTGACTCGTCTCTCTGACCTCCCTCACTCGCCAACCCCTCTGTAACGCCCCTATCTACCTATCTTTCTATCTTTCTACCTCACTCGCCACCTCCTCTGTAACCCCCCCTATCTTCCTATCCTTTTACCCTTCTATCTCTCACCCTCACTCACCTCCACCTCCACCTCTGTAACCCCCTATCTTCTATCTCTCACCCTCACTCACCTCCACCTCTGTAACCCCCCTCCCCTATCTTCCTAACTTTCCTCCTAACTTTCTTCCTTAACTCCCTGCCACCCTTAACCCCCCCTCCCCCATCTTTTCTCCCCTCTACCTGTCCCCCCTCCCTCCACTTTCCCGCTTTCCCGCCGCCACCTCCTGCACGCCCCGCCCCCCCAGCTCCCATTCGTCACCCCACTCCCGTCCCCCGCCCCCAGCTGACCCCTCCCCCCCCTCCTCCCTCTTATGGCGGCCGCTGCGCGACAGAGTTAGCGACCCTTGACCCAAGGGTAAGTCGCTCCCCCTGCCGCTGCAGCTCCACCAGCCCAGGCTCCTGAGACCTCCTAGCAAGCCCAGCGAATTCACAGTAAGTACCCCCCCCCACCGCCCAGCCCCTCGCCCTGCCCCGCGCTACTCACCTCCTCTCCTGCTTCTTTTCTTCATCTCTGATCTTACTCTGTGCTCTTCTTCTGTACTCTTCATCTGTACTCTTCTTTCTTCCCTGCTCCCCATCTTCTGCCTTCATCTGTGCTCTTCTTCTGTGTGCTTCTTTCTCTCTCCTCTGCACCGCGACCAGCGTGTGCTTTCTTCATCTGTGTCCCTCTTCTTGGCACTTCTCTCTGCTGCTCGTCACTCCTCTTCCTCTTTACCTTCTTCTGTGATCTTCTGCTCCTCTTCTTCTTTACCTTCTTCTGTGATCTTCTCTCTTCTGATCTTCCGCTCCTCTTCTTCTTTACCTTCTTCTGTGATCTTCCGCTCCTCTTCTTCTTTTACCTTCTTCTGTGATCTTCTCTCTTCTGCTCTTCTCTCTTCTGCTCCTCTTCTTCTTTACCTTCTTCTGTGATCTTCTCTCTTCTGCTCTTCTCTCTTCTGCTCCTCTTCTTCTTTCACCTTCTTCTTGGATCTTCCCGCGTCTGCCCTCCTGCTCCTGACTCGTCTCTCTGACCTCCCTCACTCGCCACTCCCTCTGTAACGCCCCTATCTACCTATCTTTCTATCTTTCTCCCTCACTCGCCACCTCCTCTGTAACCCCCCATATCTTCCTATCCTTTTACCCTTCTATCTCTAACCCTCACTCACCTCCACCTCCACCTCTGTAACCCCCTATCTTCTATCTCTCACCGTCACTCACCTCCACCTCTGTAACCCCCCCTCCCCTATCTTCCTAACTTTCCTCCTAACTTTCTTCCTAAACTCTCCGCCACCCTTAACCCCCTCCCCCATCTTTTCTCCCCTCTACCTGTCCCCCCTCCCTCCGCTTTCCCGCCACCACCTCCTGCACGCCCTGCCCCCCCAGCTCCCATTCGTCGCCCCACTCCCATCCCCCGCCCCCAGCTGACCCCTCCTCCCTCTTATGGCGGCCACTGCGCCAAAGGCAAGCCCGTCTGCGCCCGTCCGCGCCTGGCCCGCGCCCAGCGCCACGACCCCTGGCCCTCAGCACTCCCAAATCCCGATGCACCGCTACGACCCCATCACCCACCACGCCCTCAACCCAGGGCGCTCCAGCACCTGCTTCCAAGCTAACCCGAAACATACCCACGGACCCATCGCATGTCACACCTGCAAACTTACCTTCCACCACGACCAGCAGCCCACGCGCCATCAACCACCTCAAATGCATCCTGATCAACGCTCGATCCGTCCACAAGCACGCCGTTGAACTCTGGGACCTCCTGGACTCCACCGCACCAGACGTCGCCTTCATCACTGAGACCTGGATGAACGCCTCCTCGGCCCCCGACATCGCCATAGCCATCCTCGAAGGCTACAAGATTTCCAGGAAAGACCGCACCAACCAAGTAGGAGGAGGAATCGCCATCGTCTTCAAAGACTCCATCAGCGTCACCACCTCCACTGAAGACACCCCCCTCACCGCCGAACACCTGCACTTCCAGATCCGCACAGACCCCAGGACCACCCTCAGAGGATCCCTCATCTACCATCCCCCCGGACCGCGCACCCTCTTCAGCGACTCCATCACCGACTTCATCTCCCCGCACGCCCTCGCCTCGCCAGACTACATCCTCCTCGGCGACCTCAACTTCCATCTGGAACAGAACAACGACCCCAACACCACCGCCCTGCTCGCCAACCTCGCCAACCTCAGCCTCAAGCAACTGGTGAACACCCCCACCCACATCGCCGGACACACGCTCGACCCCATCTTCTCCGCTAGCAAACACGTTTCCTTCAGCCACGCCTCCGCTCTACACTGGACCGACCACAGTTGTGTCCACTTCACCTTCCGACGCGAGACTCGCCACCTCCGCACACAACCCATCCCACGTCGACAGTGGAACAAAATCCCCGAAGAACATCTTTTCTCCACTCTCATCGACAACCAACCCACCTTCTCTGCCGACCCCAACGACGCAGCCCTCAGCCTCACAAACTGGATCACCAACTGCGCAGACAACCTCGTTCCCCTCAGATGCCTTCCAAGACAGTCCAACACCAAAAAACCTCTCTGGTTCTCTGACACCCTTAAGGAATCAAAGAAAACTTGTTGCACCCTCGAGAAAGCCTGGCGTAAGGACCACACTGCAGACAACATGACTGCCCTCAAGAACGCTACCCGCGAACACCACCACCTGATCCGTGCAGCCAAAAGGAATTTCTTCACAGACAGACTGGACAAAAACAGCCACAACAGCAGAGAACACTTCAACATCGTAAAAGAGCTCTCCAACCCCAACGCCAATGCCATCACGCCCTCACAAGACCTGTGCAACTCCCTCGCCACCTTCTTCCATCGTAAGATCACCGACCTACACGACAGCTTCGGACACCAGACCCAGCCGACCACCACAGAACCCACACCCCCAGCCATCACCCTCAACGCCTGGACCCACATCAACACAAAAGAGACCAAAACCACCATGAACTCAATCCACTCCGGTGCCCCCTCGGACCCCTGCCCACACTTCATCCTCAATAAAGCCGACGACATCATCGCCCCGCACCTCCAGACCATCATCAACACCTCGTTTTCGTCTGCTACCTTCCCCGAGAGCTGGAAAGACGCTGAAGTCAACGCCCTACTGAAGAAACCTACGGCTGACCCAAGCGACCTGAAGAACTTCCGCCCCATCTCGCTCCTCCCCTTCCCTGCCAAAGTCATAGAGAAGACCGTCAACAAGCAGCTTACCAACTTCCTTGAAGACAACAACCTTCTCGACCCCTCCCAGTCCGGATTCCGAGCCAACCACAGCACAGAAACCGCCCTCATCTCAGTCACAGACGACATCAGAACCCTGATGGACAACGGAGAAACAGTCGCCCTCATCCTCCTCGACCTCTCGGCTGCCTTCAACACCGTCTGTCACCGCACCCTAATAACCCGCCTCTGCTCCACTGGGATCCAAGGCCAGGCCCTGGACTGGATCGCCTCCTTCCTCTCCAACCGCTCTCAAAGAGTCTACCTCCCACCTTTTCACTCAGACCCCACCGAGATCATTTGCGGCGTCCCACAAGGCTCCTCGCTCAGCCCGACACTCTTCAATGTCTACATGAGCCCCCTCGCCGACATCGTACGCAAACACAGCATCATCATCACCTCCTACGCCGACGACACTCAACTGATACTTTCCCTCACCAAGGACCCCACCAGCGCCAAGACCAACCTGCAGGATGGAATGAAGGACGTCGCAGATTGGATGAAACTCAGCCGTCTGAAACTGAACTCGGACAAAACGGAAGTCCTCATCCTCGGTAACACCCCGACCGCCTGGGACGACTCCTGGTGGCCCACGGCCCTTGGCACCGCACCGACCCCCTCAGACCACGCACGCAACCTCGGCTTCATCTTGGACCCACTTCTCACCATGACCAAACAAGTCAATGCCGTATCATCCTCCTGCTTCCTCACCCTCCGCATGCTCCGGAAGATCTTCCACTGGATCCCCGCCGACACCAGAAAGACCGTGACCCACGCCCTTGTCACGAGCCGCCTGGACTACGGCAACACCCTTTATGCTGGGACCACCGCAAAACTCCAGAAACATCTGCAACGAATTAAAAACGCCTCCGCCCGCCTCATCCTCAACATACCCCGCAACAGCCACATCTCCGCCCACCTGAGACACCTGCACTGGCTTCCCATCAGCAAAAGGATCACCTTCCGTCTCCTCACCCAAGCACACAAAGCCCTCCACAACAAGGGACCAGAATACCTCAACCGTCGCCTCAGCTTCTATGCTCCCACCCGTCTTCTCTGCTCCACCAGCCTCGCTCTCGCCGCCGTCCCTCGCATCCGCCGCTCCACGGCGGGTGGGAGGTCCTTCTCCTACCTGGCGGCCAAGACTTGGAACACACTCCCCACCATCCTCAGGACCACCCAGGACCACTCCGCATTCCGGAGACTCCTCAAGACCTGGCTCTTCGAGCAGCAGTAACCCCTTCCCCCTAGCGCCTTGAGACCCGCACGGGCGAGTAGCGCGCTTTATAAATGTTAATGATTTGATTTGATTTGATTTGGTTTATTCTCGCCATGGAGAGGCTCACTCTGTCTTCCTTGCAGAATGGTGAAGACTTTAAGGAACTGTGGCAACCATTCCTACGAATATTGTCAACCGAATTTACGGCATTGACATGTCCAACCTATTTGAGGGTTTTGAGGCTGACCTAGGGTCGGGAGGGAAGACTTGGGCATGCTTGCGCTCAGGTGGGTGAATCTGACGATAATAGTCCTTGATGCTAGCTTGTGAACCAACAGAAGGGAAACCTTGGTAGTATTTTTCCTTTCTTTTTTACTTATGTTACTATTTAGTAGTCCTCTGTTTTACTGTTGTATACAGAACTTAATGTATGATATGGCATCGGTCTCAGTCTGTGATGTTACATATGTATTGTTTATATTGAAACTATTAATAAACAGATTTGATCCATAAAATACAGTTCACAAATATTTTCGAAGAGTACGATTTCCTGGTCTTCTTCTGTAAGTTAATTGTCGGAAAGTAGGATCTTTCTGACATGGTTGCCCCCACTTTTTGCCTTATGTCAGTGTGTTTGGACTGTAGTACTCTGGGACCCTGCTAACCAGGACCCCAGTGTTGGTGCTGTCTCCCCTAAATTTGGTTGGTCTTACACCCCACAATTGACATGCTGGTGTCCCCCAGTAAGTCCCTAGTACATGGCACCAGGGGTCCCCCATGGGCTGCAGCATGTATTATGCCATGTATTATGCCATCAATGGGGGCCCATGCAAACTGTGTTTCTAGAGGCCTGCCATTGCAGCCTGCGTGAAATGGTGCATGTATCTTTCACTCCAGATACAAGGTTTACCTTATACTGGGTCACTGCACTTCAACCCTATAAATCACCCACTAAGGTAGGCCCTTCAGCCCAAGGGCAGGATGCATGGTTTTAAGTGTTAGGGTACTCCTGCACACGCAGAGGTCCCTCTACCCAGCCCAGACTCCGTTTTCTGGGCTTTGAAGTGCTGGGAAACTATTGTGAGGTATGTAGTGGACACTGGTCATTACAAGATGTCCAGCTACGTAATGGTTTCTCCGAACCTAGGCGTGTTGGAATCATGCAACTACACTGGTTCCAGTGCTAGTTGCACAATACCATGTTCCTTAGAGGATCTCCCATGTCTGCCTGTCCAGCCCTGCAGAGTCTGAGTGCAAGCCAGTGCTGCCACCGACCCAAGACACTATTCTGCCCTCCTGCTGCTGACCTTAACTTGGGCAGGAGAAGGCAGAACAAAGGATTTCCATAAAGGAGCTTGTAAATATGGCACCACACAAATGCTTCCATAATGCCACATTAGTGTAAACAAATGTTTTACTAATTTGGTGCAAAGGGCTTGTAAATATGCACCTCTGACTCCAGGAATCTCAACAGGATAGTCCCACCTTACAAGTCTGGGGATGATATCCACAAGTGGATTACTGCTATGGAGAGGGCCTGTAAAGTCCAAAAGGCCCCCAGAGGCAGTGGGCAGCTATCCTGTGGCTCTCCTTTGCTGACAAAGGTAGAGACAAACATTTAGCAGTTAGGAAAGAGGATGCAGACAACTACTAGGTCTTGAAGGAGGCACTGGTTGATGGGTTTGGGCTTACTACTGAGGAATACAGAATAAAGTTCAGGGAAACTCAGAAAGACTGGCTTGATTTTGTGGACTGCACAGTTACGGCTCTGGGAGGCTTCATTACATGGTAGTAATGTGCATGACTATCAAGGGCTGTACAATCTAATCATGAGATACCACATCCTTAATAACTGTGTCTGAAAAACTGCACCAATGCCTGGTGGACTCCAAGCTGACCTCTCCCCAAGAATTGGGAAAGAATGCAGACAAGTGGGTTCACACCAGGATGAGTAAGAAAACTCACAGTGTGGGTGACTATAAGAAAGGAAATACTTCCAAATCCCAAGGGAAAGATGGTAAGAAACCTAAGGATAAAAAGAAAGGGTCTTCTTCGGCTCCACAAACATCTTCCTCTAGGGGTGGGTCCAAATCTTCCTCTTCCTCTGGTAAGAAACTCTGGTGCTTTGCCTGTAAGGCAAAAGGCCATAGGGCAGCAGGGCAGCTGACTCCAGTTGCCGTGAGAAAAGCACCCTACTTCCCCTAGCAGTAGCACTGGTAGTTGTACCCAGGGATGTGGAATTCATTTAGCATATTGTTTGGAGTCAAGGACATCATGTTTTCATGTTTATTTTGTCCTTGGGACAAGTAGGTCCAACCCCCTCCAGCACAAACTCTTTGGCTGCTAGTTCACAGTACCACATTATGGGCCTGGGAAGTGCACTGTCTGTAGTTAAGGTAATATTTCTGTCCATATGTTAATGCTGTTTGATCTTGTACTTGTGGTACATTATTGCAAAGCCTTTATTATCAGGGTGGGCACTGGTGTGACCTGGACACCGGATCCTGCTGCTGGACTTTGCCGGTAACCAAGACAAGACTGCAACTGGTAGGAGGGCTTCTACTGCAACTTTGTCCCCGTGCATTGCAAGGACTCTGCAACTTCCGTGACTGTGCATCCTCCAGAGTCATAAGGACTCAGCCTGCACTAAGGACATAGAGAAGGAATCTCCCTTGGAGTGATGGGAACATTTCCCTGCACCCGCAATCACTTGAGTTCTACGAGCAGCTTGTGGATTCTGCTGTCCCACAGACTCCTTAAGGCTCTGCAACACAGGTGGTGGTTCTGTGGCTCTCCAGAGGTCTGACCTGTTTTTGTTTGTAACTGGGAAGACGGTGGTCCCTCGTTGGAGCCTGCTAGATGGTCCCCCTGTGCACAGTGTCTGTTGTCACCAAGGCTTGTTTGCTCTTCAGCTTGAAGACCTACTAGCTTCAAGGAGCCCCAGCCTCAAGCTTCACACAGCTCCAAGACTGACGTCCTCTCTGCAACTCCTTCACCATGGGCATCTATCTTCTTTGTGCTGCTGAGGCCTCCTCGTGACTCCCTGTCCTGATGCTTGAGGGTCCTCCTGGGGTCTCCATTGATTCCTGCTAGCTCTCCTTGCTGAGGGATGGCCCTGACTTACCAACAAAGGTTGAGTCCCTCGGATTTTGGTGGTACCCATCACTGCAACTCTTCTTGCAAAAGTTCACTTGAATTTGCCACGGCTTGTTGGTGGCCCTGCTGGCCACTGACCACTCTGCAATCTACAACTGGCATGGGATGGGTCGTGAACGACTCCTGCAATCCCTCTGCATCGCCTGGATGCCGCAGCTGCATCTTCCCGACGATCGCCACCACAGAAAAGCATCCACGAGAAGGCTTGTAACTTCCTTGTTCCAATGGGTTTCCTCAGAGTCCTCTGGGAAGGGTCCATTTCCAACCTTTTCCTAACCTTGACTTACCCAATGTTTTCCTATGGGACACCCAACACTAGGTAACACCTCTGCACACGGGCTCCTGGGGAATACCTGCTACGTACCTCTGGTGTTTTAGTACTTCCCCAGTCCTTAGGGTATCAGTCCTGGTTAGTTTTGCCTTTACTTACGTATTTTTTAAGGATATGGTTTGGCCCACCCATAGTGGCCATGTTTATATGCTTGTACCTATCTGTTCCTGAAGTATATTTTTGTGTGTTTATATCTCCAGTTAGACGATATACCAAACTTTGGTGTGTGTTTGTTGTTGGGGAGGGAGGGGAGCGGGGGGCAGGTGGAATTTGTGTTAATATCCTTGAGGGGACTTAGGTGTGACAACACATTCACGCTGTGGGGACTTGATTGCACTTCTAAATGAAAAAAAATGACTTCAGGAACATCTGTGTCAATTTTTACAACTTTTTAAAAAATTGCCTTCTGGGGACCTGTGTTTCATCAAGTGTGTTTATAGTTTGGCTTTGCTCTGCCCCTCTAGACAACAGGCGACTCCAATCTTAAACATACTTTGCATTTAAACCAGGGCCGGCTTTTGGGCGGTGCGACCGCACCGGGCGCTGACCTCATTTGGACGCTGTGTTTAGCAATAACTTCTGAAACTTGCGATTTAAAAGCACCTGCTGAAAAGTTCCTTCCGCGTTTAGCCTTCAAGAAACAATTAAAATGTCAAGATACCTCTTGTGATTAATGTTCCTGCTAGAGAGAGAGATGGGAGTTTTGCCTAGTGGCAGCTTTGACTCAACAAAAGGAGCATAGAGGGTTAATATGCTTGCTGCAGAAAACAGAACTATGGGGCATATTTAAGAAAAGTGGCGCTGCACACAGTGCAGAGCCATTTTTCTTGCACCCCTTAGCACACCCCTAATGCCACCATGTGTGATTCATATTTAAAATATGGTGCACCATGGCAGTAGTTAGGGGACTAGCATCAGAATATTTTATGCTAGTCCGGCACTTTGCAGGATTAGCGCCACAAATTTGGACGCTAATCTTGCAAAGTACCCAGTGGCCCATTGTAACCAATGGAAGCCTCCTTTTCATGCCTGCTCTGAGCAGGTGTTATAATTGCTGGAAAAAAATGACGCAAAGAAATCTGTCAGGTGCCATTTATTTATTTCTGGCACAGGCATAATGTAGTGCAAAGGGTTACAAATTGGCACAATGCCTGCATTGCGCCACTTTGTAAATATGGCGCAGCATTTTTGGCCTTCTAATGCCACATTAGCTTTAAAAAAGTACACTAATGTGGCATCAGAATGGCACTAGGGGCTCTTAAATATGCTCTATGGGGAATATTTGAAAGAAGTGGAGCTGCACAGAGTGCTGCACCACTTTTATTGTGCCCCTTAGCACTCCCCTAACACCACAATGTGTGTGCTGTATTTAAAATACAGCACAACATGGCAGTAGTTAGGGGACTAGTGTCAGACGCTAGTCCGGCGCTTTGCGGGATTAGCGTAAAAAATGTTGATGCTAATCCTGCAAAGCACCCAGAGGCCCATTGTAACCAACAGATGCCTCCTTTTAATGCCTGCTGTGAGCAGGCGTTACAGGTTCAGGAAAAAAATGACGCACAGAAATCTGTCAGATTTCTTTGCACCATTTTTTTTGTCCCTCCCTAACGGGGGAATGCCACCTTTGCATACATTATGCCTGCCACAGAAATAATGTAGAGCAAAGGGATACAAAGTGGCGCATTGCATGCATTGCGCCACTTTGTAAATATGGCACAGCATTTTTAGCCTTCTAACGCCACATTAGCGTAAAAAAATGACACTAATGACACTAATGTGGCATTAGAATGGCGCTAGGGGCTCTTGAATATGCCCCTATATTTAATGTGGCTAGCTGACTGGATTAGTAAAGCCAGCCTTTACAAGTGCTTTAAAACACATGAATGTATGTTAAAGGGGAACGATGGAGAGATGAGGGCCACATTTGCTGGGTGGTAGTGAGTGAAACTGAGAAGGAGGTCCTGGGGTGGGGGGCACAGGGCGCCACTAGTCCTAAAGCCGGCCCTGAGTTAAACACACTCTGCTTAGCAGCAGAAAAGACAGACATTTCAAAGGAAAAGCTGCATAACCATGTTTTTAGAAATAATTTCATGCAAATTAACATTTTCTCGAATTAGTAAAATAAAACTTTATTTACATGAAGTATTTTATTTAGACTTTTTGTGCTTGAATGTAGTTAATGGTTTTATAAATATTGCTATTAGTCAGTTTTGAGTCCCAGAATGCTTCACTAATGTTATTTAATTCTTAACTGCAATTAAAGAATGGTGGTGCACTATGCAGCAATACAATAATAACTGGTTTTATCATTTTGGGCAAATAACTAAGAGGCATCAATGCTTAGTGTTACATTTTAATGCTTGTACCCGGAATTTAGAGACTTTGGGGGTCATTCTAACTTCGGCGGGCGGCAGGCGGCGGAGGCCGCCCGCCAAAGTTCCCCCGCCAGAATACCGCAGCGCGGTCAAATGACTGCCGCGGTAATTCTGACTTTCCTGCTGGGCGGGCGGGCGACCGCCAAAAGGCCGCCCGCCCACCCAGCGGGAAAGCACCAGCAACGAGGAGGCCGGCTCCGAATGGAGCCGGCGGAGTTGCTGGTGTGCGACGGGTACAGTTGCACCCGTCGCGATTTTCAGTGTCTGCCAAGCAGACACTGAAAATCAATGTGGGGCCCTGTTAGGGGGCCCCTGCAGTGCCCATGCCAGTGGCATGGGCACTGCAGGGGTCCCCAGGGGCCCCACGACACCCGTTCCCGCCAGCCAGGTTCTGGCGGTGAAAACCGCCAGAACCAGGCTGGCGGGAAGGGGGTCGGAATCCCCATGGAGGCGCTGCTTGCAGCGCCGCCGTGGAGGATTCCCTGGGGCAGTGGGAAGCCGGCGGGAAACCGCCGGCTTCCCTTTTCTGACCGCGGCTTTACCGCCGTGGTCAGAATAGCCCCTGAAGCACCGCCAGCCTGTTGGCGGTGCTTCCTCCGTCCCCTACCCTGGCGGTCTCGGACCGCCAGGGTAGGAATGACCCCCTTTATGTTGATTTGTCTTTGTAATTTTAGGGTTTGGGGTGGGCAGTGGTAAAGGATGGGAAGGGTAATTTTAGGGTTTAGGAATGGTAAGAGTATTTTAGAGTTTAAGGGTGGGTAGTGGTGAATGTTAGTAGGGCAGTTTGGGGGTTTAGGGGTGGGTAGTGGTAAAGGGTGGTAAGGGTCATTTTAGGGTTATGGGTGGGTAGTGTTAAAGGACTGTGAGAGTAATTTTAGGGTTATGAGGTGGGTAGTGGTAAAGAGTGGTAAGGATAATTTCTGGTTTTAAGGGTGAGTAGTGGGAAAGGAAGGCTCAGAGTAAAGTTAAATGTATCTTTCTATCTATATTCACTAAAAAAATCAAAGGTTACAGGGACATTATAGTTAGGTGCTGAATTTACACGCACAAAACCATAGAAATTAAGCAGTTATAGTTATGGTAACTAAACAATAAAGGCCAGTTTCTATTATTTGAAATACTTGATAAATTCATTATTTTAAATCATCAGAAAACACTCCTCTCATGCACCTTAATGATTGACAGCAGCTGCAACATATCAAACAGTAAAGTGTTTAAGGGCTTGAAATAGCAGAGTATTACGTTGCTAAAACATCACTGGGGCAACACAGAACTCACTCTGTATGTTTCAGCATTCCTGCACAACATAGATGCAGTATATGTGTTTCATCAATATTCCAGGCCTTTCCTATTTTGTACAGTGCAGTACATATACAAAGTTGGAAGAAAGTGGAGGCTTTTAAACATTGTTCACTGTTAAGCTTGCAACGAAGAGCCTTCATTTTTTGTTACAAATCCCTGTCTACAAATGCTAGTAGATATGGACTTGCATCAAAACTCATTGGTGGCTGCATGGCAATGTCTCTGTACTAACCATGGTATGTCCCCTTGACGTAAAGTAGTGCAAAATAGGCCACGGTGCTACTTTGCATTACTTTAGGTAGGGCTGCTGGAATCATGCAGCAGGGGAGCACCAAATTATGAAGCAGGATTTACTAAAGTATGCAGCAAGAAAAGGCAAATGATGTTATATAAAGCAGTACAGATTTTTCTAGTATTACTTCATTATTTTGTAAGTGTTTCACATGGCAATACTGCCTAGGGAAGCGTTTTACCTCATTAGTACCGATTTAAAAACCAAGTACAGAAATAAGCAACTAAAAGATGACCAGTTAACCTTTGCAAACAGTCTTCCTCTGCTTGCAAATGTAGGTCTCAACATTTTTTGCAACGTGTTATCTGTTTGAGCTAGAAACAATTTTTTGTTAAAATCTGTAGTTCAGGATGTTGGATCATGTGGCAAATGTGGTAAATCTATGATTATGAGGAAAGTGCAGGGGCTGCAGAATTGCAGAATTCCAGTGGCCCTGACTTAAGCAACCGTTCGAAAGCAAATCATGATTTGTGTTGGAAAGCAAATCCCACCACAACACATTGTCTTGGGTTGTGTCACGTTTGAGATGCAAACCAGAAGCAAAGTGTTAGCAAAATTCAATCAAGGAGCTAAAGGTCTGATTTTGAGCTAGGTTAGGTGTTAGCAACAACTCGTTGATTTATTGAGGAAAATTGTATGTTCTCTGATGAAGACTTCTAGTACATTGAAGTATCCATAGGCAGAAATACCTCTGCCATAGGCATATTATGATGGAAGTAATCCTCTTTTTGTGAAACCTTCAACAAAGAAATGAGCATTTTGCCATATTGCCACTGAGTTCTAAATTAGCCCCCGTGTCCTAATTTAAAGCAAGTTGATAGTAATAGAAAATCCTATAATTTCCAGAGGAAAAGCTGAAGCTGAAGCTGAGGAGAGTCCTCGGGTGGAATTTTCACCATCAAATGGATAATATGGATAACACACCACTGGAATTGAGCTCTCCATAATTCATGTACAGCAGAGGAAATTCCACTGTGAACTATCCTCCAGTTTTAGCCGTGTAGCCACAAATAAGGGTGCCTGTGTTAGTTAAGTGGCAAGAAGTCCACAGATTTGTGGGAAATTTTGTAACTCCGCAGTTGGAGAATTCTCAACTGGTGGATGGATCACCCAGCAGAAATTAGCTTTTGAATAATAAATATAGTATAGGTAATTCCTCCAGAAAGGAAATTGGTACTAATTGTTTAATTAGATTTTCTGACCGCCACCAAAATCTAAATTGGGTCCAAAATAATTTGACTACAATCACACACTAAGAATGGGAAAGCTGACAATATAAACTTTGCCTTAGCAAAATTTGAGTTATGTTGGCATAATTTGTGCAAAATTGGTAAATTCAAGGTACACTTGTCACAATTATGCGATTGCATGACTTCACATAACCACACACCATTTAGTGCTAAAAAAAAATGACTGAGAATGCACTGGAGAAAAAGAACGTGGGTGGCTTTTGTTTGTGGTGCTTTTGGTTGTTTTGCACTTTTTCCCACTAAAATATAGTTCAAATGTCGGATTTGCATTTTGTATAAGTCTGTTTAAATTTTGCATAAAAGTACATTACTTGGATTTCACACACCCCTAATATAAAACAGATGTCACTTTTGCACAACATAGCAAATAACATTACTCATCCATGTTTCTTTCCTTTGTGGATTTTGCTCTATATTTGAAAAGCCACAGACAATACAAATCCATGCCCCACAAAAGCACTCTGTTGAAAGACAAAAAGGCAATTTCAGTAAGAAATAATTAAAAATAACCCTTTGAACAGAAGGTGTATTTCATGTGCTTGACTGGTGCCTAACTTGTACAAAACACCTAGTAAATGGTGAAGGCATTTTCAATATTTACCAAAATGCCTACTAATAATTACTGGAATGTGAAATGCTTAACCAATAGGGTCCCGGTACAAGCTGGTCTTGGCCTCGCACACGCTTTCTATGTGCCGAGGGCGAGACCAGCTCATTCTGCAACCGGCCCACCCACACCCCGAATTGCTTCCCATTCCACCCCTGACTCCCTCGACTCTCCCCCGTGATGTCTGATGATGTTAGCACACAATCTCGTGCTGACCTCATCAGAGGTCACCTCCCAAGAGAAATGCTCAGCATTGCGCTTCCGCTCAGGAGGAGAGGGCAGGCAGAGGCATGAAAGGAAAATAAAGGTCTTTCCTTTCATGTCTCTACAAGCATTTCTGCTGCCCGATCGAGATGTGAGCGGGCAGCAGACATGCCCACTAGAAACCAGGGATTTTTTTTATTTTCATACTTACATATAAGGGGAGCAGCCCCTTCGGCAAGGGCTGCTTCCCAGGGGGGCAAAATATTTGTAGGCCCTTTCTGCCCCCCCCCCGGGCAGATCGATTTATTATAATAAGGGCCTCCTGCCCTTCCACTCCAACACTACCAAGATCACTTGCAGAGTCCCCCAAGGGTCCTCTCTCAGCCCCACACTCTTCAACATCTACATGATCCCCCTAGCCAACATTCTCCGAGCACACGGAATCACCATCCTCTCATATGCAGATGACACCCAACTCATCCTCTCCCTCACCCGCAACCCCACCACCGCCAAAACCAACCTACACGCCGCTCTCCTGGACACCGCCAACTGGATGACCACTAACCATCTCAAGCTCAACTCAAACAAAACCAAAGTCATCATCTTCGGCCCCAACAAAACCACATGGGACGCCTCCTGGTGGCCCACCACCCTAGGCCTCGCACCCACCCCGCAACACACGCATGCAACCTCGGCATCATCCTTGACCCCGCCCTCTCCATGACACAGCAAATCAATGCTCTAACCTCCTCCTGCTTCCACACACTCCGCACCCTAAAAAAATCCTTCAAATGGGTCCCCCCAGAGACCAGAAAGACAGTCACCCACGCACTCATCAGCAGCAGACTGGACTACAGCAACGCCCTCTACGCCGGCACCACACTCAAACTCAAATGCAAACTCCAAAGAATCCAGAACACAGCCGTCCTTGGCCTCCCCCGACACAAACAAATCTCACCACACCTCAAATCCCTACACTGACTCCCCATAGACAAGAGAATCACATTCAAGATCCTCATCCACGCACACAAATCCCTCCACAACACCGGCCCAACCTACCTCAATGAAGGAGTAAACTTCCACACTCCCACACGCAACCTCCGATCTGTCGACCTCGCCCTAGCCACAGTCCCCCTCATCCAGCACACCACCACAGGAGACACGTCTTTCTCCTACCTCGCCCCCAAAACCTGGAACTCCCTCCCCACCGACCTTCGCAAAACCAAAAACCTACTGGTCTTCAGAAAGAACCTCAAGACTTAGCTGTTCGACCAGTGACCCTCCCTGGCCCCCCCCCTCCCCCCTCCCCCCAGCGCCTTGAGACCCTCACGGTTGAGTAGCGCGCTCTACAAATTTCTTTGATTGATTGACTGATTATAATTGGGCCAATCTGCCCCCATGGGGGGCAGAAACCACTACACACCAGGGAATATTTGTTTTTTAAATACTTGAGCATAAGGTGTGCGGCCCCTTGGGCAAGGGCTGCTCCCCAGGGGGGCAAAATATTTGTAGGCCTTTTCTGTCCCCCAGTGGGCAGATCGGCCTATTATAATTAGGCCGATCTGCCCCAGGGGGAGCAGAAACCCCTAGACACCAGGGATATATATATATATTTTTTACTATGTTTTTATGTATGGTCCTTGTCTAAGGGGTCGCTCCCGGGGGGGAGGGATTTATTTTAGGCAATTTCTGCTCCCCATGGGGCAGGTCGGCCTATTTCTATTAGGCCAATCTGCCGAGGGGAGGGGGGACAGAAACCACTTAGGCACCATGGACTGGTGTGTGTGTTTTGTTTGGGGGGGAAAACCCCTTGGACAAGAGTCGCTCCCCATGGTGGCACGTTACAGTTGGCCATATCTGCCCCCTTGGGAGCAGATCGGCCTATTTTTGGAAGGCCCATTTGCCCCCGGGGGGGCTAAAAGCCCACCAGAGACCAGGGAAGATATATTTTTTTCAAAATAAGAGGGTGTGGTTATGGCCATGCCTCCACCCCAAATAAATGGAGCCAAAGATGTTCTGCTGACCAGTGGGAAGATGGGGCATTTACACCCGATCCACACCCGGGGTGGGGTGGCAGAAAGTATACTAGATGCCAGGGAATAAAAACAAAAAAAAGAAAATAGTGTGGTGGTGGCTACCAACCAGTATGGGCATGGTTCTGCCCCCACCCCAACTGAAGGGGGTAACAGTCTTTCAGCTCTCCCCCCACACACTAAAACATCTTATCCCATGGCAAGCAAGAGGACAATTGATTATTTTGATTTTTGGTTTTACATTTGGGCCATGAGACCTTGGCTAACTCAAAATCATCCCACTTGGAATGGTGAGTGTTGTTCTTTTAGGACTTTGGGACGCTGCCATATGAAAAATCCACAAGACCTAGACACATCTGAAAATGAAACATCTGGGTGAGTCCAGGGTGGTATGCTTCACATGCACCCCTCACCATTTTCTTACCCACAATGCCCTGCAAACATCCAACTTTTCTGGAAATCACACATTTTTGTGATAGAACCTTCCGGAATCTGCAGGAATCCACAAAATTCCTATCACCCAGCATTGTCTCACCTATACCGAGAAAATTCTGCCGCACTTGTCAGCCTAAAAATTTCTTTTTTAAAACTGCCCTTTGTGACCCGCTCTGGTTCCCCCTCAATTTCAGCATGTTTTCGTCTCTTCCCTGTCACAGGCACTTAGCCCACCTACACAAGTGAGGTATCATTTTTACCAGGGAAACGTTGGGTGGTTGGAAATTTGGCCCGGTGCACTCATACCACATAGAAATGTGGGAAGAATTAGATTTTTTTTAGCTAAATTTGAGGTTTTCTGAGGATTGCGAGTAAGAAAACATTGGGGTATCCTCACAAGTCAAACCTCCCTGGATTCCCTCGGGTGTCTATGTTTGGGTTTGGTAGGTTTCCCTATATGGCTGCTGAGCCCAGGACCAAAAACGCAGCCCCCCTCCAGCAAAAACAGGTAGTTTAGCATTTGATAATTTTGATGTGTCCACATAGTGTTTTGGGGCATTTCCTTTCACAGGCACTAGGCCTACCCACACAAGTGAGGTACACTTTTTATTGGGAGACCTAGGGGAACGTTGGATGGAAGGAAATTTGTGTCTCCTTTCAGATTCCAAAACTTTGTCACCAAAATATGGGGAAAAGGTGTTTTTTTGGCCAAATTATGAGGTTTGCACAGGATTCTGGGTAACAGAACCTGGTGAGAGCCCCACAAGTCACCCCATCTTGTATGTCCCTAGGTATCTAGTTTTCAAAAATGTACAGGTTTGATTGGTTTCCCTAGGTGCAGGCTGAGCTAGAGGCCAAAATCTACAGCTAGGCACGTTGCAAAAAACACGTCACATTTCAATGTAAAAATGTGATGTGTCCCTGTTGCATTTCCTGTCGCGAGCATTAGGCCTACCCACGCAGGTGAGGTACCATTTTTATCCGGAGACTTGGGGGAACACAGAATAGCAAAACAAGTGTTATTGCCCCCTGTCTTTCTCTACATTTTGTCCTTCCAAATGTCAGACAGTGTGTAAAAAGGACATCTATTTGAGAAATGCCCTGTAATTCACATGCTAGTATGGGCACCCCGGAATTGAGAGATTAGCAAATAACCAATGCTTCTCAACACCTTATCTCGTGCCCATTTTGGAAATACAAAGGTTTTGTTAAAACCTATTTTTCACTCTTTATATTTCAGCAAATGAACTGCTGTATACCAGGTATGGAACAAAAACCCATTGCAAGGTGCAGCTCATTTATTGGCTCTGGGTACCTCGGGTTCTTGAACCTACAAGCCCTATATATCCCCGAGACCAGAAGAGTCCAGCAGACGTAACGGTATTTTGGTTTGAAAAATCTGACTTTGCAGGAAAAAGTTAGAGTAAAACGTGGAGAAAAATTGCAGTTTTTTCACCTCAATTTCAATATTCTTTTTATTTCAGCTGTTATTTTCTGCAGGAAAACCTTGTAGGATCTACACAAATGACCACTTGCTGAATTCAGACTTTTGTCTACTTTTCGGAAATGTTTAGTTTTCTGGGATCCAGCTTTGGTTTCATATCTGCCACTAACTGGAAGGAGGCTGAAAGCACAAAAAATAGTAAAAATGGGGTATGTCCCAGTAAAATGCCAAAATTGTG
Source organism: Pleurodeles waltl (assembly GCF_031143425.1). Classification (NCBI taxonomy): domain Eukaryota; kingdom Metazoa; phylum Chordata; class Amphibia; order Caudata; family Salamandridae; genus Pleurodeles; species Pleurodeles waltl. Next base: position 334,167,342 of record NC_090450.1, on the reverse strand, counting down.
CTGAAAAAGTGGGTTTCTGATTCAAGTCTGCCTGTTCCTGAAAACTGGGAAGATGGTGATTTTAGCACTGCAAACCCTTTGTTGATTCCATTTTCAGGGGAACAAAAACACAAGCCTTCTTCTGCAGCCCTTTTTTCCCATTTTTGTTTTTAAAACTACATTTTCGTTGTATTTTGGCTAATTTCTTGGTCTCCTTCAGGGAAACCCATAAACTCTGGTTACCTCTAGAATCCCTAGGATGTTAGAAAAAAAGGATACAAATTTGGCGTGGATAGTTTATGTGGCCAAAAAGTTATGGGGACCTAAGCGCGAACTGCCTCAAATAGCCAAACAAGGCCTGGCACCTGAGGAGGAAAAGGCCTGGCAGCGAAGGGGTTAAAAAACAAACCTTTCAATGAGCGCTTATTTGTTTGTGGGCGCTGTTTACCTGCAAGAAACTGATAAAGTACTACTAAATATCATACAAACTAAACCCATCCCGGTGATGCTTGGCTGTGCAGGCCTAGCATCTCTGCCAACTGTTCTCTGTGCAGTAAAGAAGAGGATGTCAGGTCTTAGGAGGAGCAGCTAAAGATGTTTAAAAGCGCATTTTTGCATAACAAAAGGGACAATCGCTTGACAATAAACCAGTGTGCTGAAAGCGGTCTGGTTGTTTTGTGTCACATACTGGAGGATGGAGCCGGCTGGGATAGAAAACACCTTGGTTAAGAAAGCCTCAAAGAGCCAGCATTGTATATGACCAGCCTGGTACTGATAGCTCGGGCAAAAAGATGTTGGACCATTCTTGGCTGTGGATGGCTTTAGATCACAGACGGTGACTTATAGCGTTTTAACCCTAATAAAAACAATGTATCAGTTTTAAATTCGCACTTATTTAAATGGCACTTAACATGTAAAAAGTGAACCATTATTTCCTTCTAGCTGTCAAAAAAACGTATATATACACACTGAAAGAAAACGTTATAATGCTGAACACAGAATCATGATTGAGGAATAGTTACGTTCCCTCTAACATTGTAATTATAAACAGCATAGCACGGCTCCGTCAAGGGCTGTGCGAACTTTCAGAAATACATTTTACTTCCTACATTTAATAGAAAGCGACTTATAATGTATACCTTTTGTCTCTCAAATAATTCCCTCACTGGCATTATAGTCATTGTTTACCTAAAAGGGAGGAGAAGTGAGCTGAGTTTCTGAAATTGTGTTTCTTGAAACATATTTACTATCCCAAATAAACTATTTTTTATTTGAAAGAAGGCTGGTTCTCCATGGTTCGTGTAGTTGGTATTTATTTATTTGTGGGTTGTTAAAGAAAGATAACAAACTGCCCTACCTTCAGGTTATAAAGATGAAGGATGAACTAATGCAAAGAGTGGAAGATACGTCAACATTGGATAAACAAATCCTAAGTAACACTGTTTCAAGCAGAGCAATGAATGTGTCATGGAGTATTTATATACAATCTTTTTTCTCACCCCATTTTCTTTGAATGGCCAGAGAACACCCCAAATAATTTTTATTTTAATAAATACGTTTCTTTGATAAAGATTTCTATTATAGACAATAAAATAAGGCATCACAAATGCATTGCAAAGTATTATAACATCAGATGCCCCAATCTAAACTATACAGCTGTGAATCACCCAATAGAAGCAGGAGTTGAAGCTACTGATCTCACCACATGAGATCAAAACAGCTCTGACACAGCTGCCCCTGAAGTGTTTTAAGGCATTGCAGGGGCAGCTGACTCCACGTCTTTTGAAACTTCACTATGAGGCCTGCACAAGCGAACAATTACCCCATCTACCAAAGAAACTGTGGTGGTTGTGCTGCCAAAGGTGGTTTGCAAGCCCTGGAAAGTTGGCTGTTACCTAGTGATATCACAAAGGCTCCACAGCCCCGTGGTGAGGGGGCCCTTCAGCACAGTACCTGGGCCTGAGAATTCTTGAATACGTCCAGAGGGAGGCCCTCCATGTATTTTGCATGGGGCCCCATTAAGTTTTGTTACCCCACTGCTCCTACCCCCTCCCTCCCTTTCACTACATCTTGATTGCAAGATACTGAAGAAGTCCTTGGCTAACAGGGTGGTTCATGTTCTGCTGTTTATTGTACACCATGATCAGAATGGGTTTGTTGCTGGCTGCAGCATAATACCAAACCTGAGACGGTTGTTTCCTGTCATTAGTAGTGTCCCAGCTGGATCCACCAGAGTGTCCACAGTGTCCATAGACATGGAGAAAACGTTTGACTCTCTTCCTGTGGTCAGTCCTAAAACACATGTGCTTTGAGAATGATATAATTAAATGGGTTTCTTTACTCCGCTACTGCCAGGATCCGAACAGGGAGCATGATCTCCAATTTTTGGACAGTGCAATGCGGGACAAGGCAGGGGTATAGCTTCTCCTACTTTTCTGTTGGGCACACAGTTGAGTGCTTGACATAACACAGTAACAGAAGGATGCTGAGTGTTCATATCAGTAGTCACAAACATGTCATTTCTCTATATGCAGACGACATTTTAATATTTTAATAATTGCACTAAATGTCTTGCTGGACTGCTAAAAGAACACCAAAGGTTTAGGGCACAATCTGGCACACAGACGAATGCAGTGAAGTTGTGTCTTTCCAACTGCCCAAGGAGGGTGCTGCAGTGATGCCTTTGCTTTCAATCTCAGGGCTGTTCGTAGCACTCAGCACTTTAAATACCTAGGAGTCAGAGTATAGGAGACCAACAAGATGTGCTATAAGTCGATCTTGGACAGGCTATAGTGGCTGTTAGGTCCTCAAATGGTTTTTGGTGCAAATTGCCCCACTTGGTAATGGGATGAGTAGCCCTAGCCAACATAGCGTTATTACGCAGGCGCTCCATTTTTACACAAACATTCTGATGCAGCTTTAGACATTTTTTTTAGGAACTCTCCACGCTATTGACAGAGTTGGTCTGGGGTTCAAACAGGAAGACGGTAGCAATAGACTGGCATTATTTTCTCTTGGAATGGGGAAATAGGAGATCTCTGACTTTTAATCTTATTACCTGATGGTGAAACTGCAGAGTGTTGCAGGGCGCTTCAGTCCTGGGGCGTCCTTTGAATTTTCCTGTGCAAGAGGAATTATCCCCCGCAAGCATTGTAAATATGTTCTTGATATGCATTATAATGTCCAAGCTACTTCGATCTTGCAACAGGCAGCATAAGACAGTTGGCAACAATGCATATATGTGAGGGTTGTTTGGAGCCTTTATACTCCACAGAGCCCATTGTGGGTGCTCCAAAGGTTTTCACAGGTAACACAAAGAGTGGACAGGTCTCCTCGGTCCAGAGCAGGGCAGGCCTTATTGAGTGATCTATATGATTATGGTACTCTCATGTCTCTTCAAGAAGTGATGCTTGCTACTTACCTCTCCTCCCAGGCAGTACTTTCCAAAGCTATCACACTCACATTGTGTAGTGGTGGGTCATAACCGATGTTAGACACAATAATGCAGATGTTGTGGATATGTAGGAGCGGCTGTCATTTCATCACAGTTGTATATGCAGCCAACAGGGCCACCAGATCTAAAGGTTTGACCTCACTGCAGTCTAAGTTAGAAGAGGTTTTGGAGGAAGAGCTCATAGACTCTAAATGGACCGGAGTCCTGCACCAAGTATGGCTGGTATTGCTGAATACCCGCCTTAAGCTTTCACAATTTAATTGTGTCCAGACAGTGCATTCAATGCTAGCATGCCTACAGGTTATGCATGTGAAAATGTCCTTTTGATGTCCTCATTGTAATCGAATGTGCTGCTTTCAGCTATATGGCCCTGCAGAGCCTTTAGGCATTGGTGGGTTGATGTCACAAGATGTCTTACAGACTGGAAAGGCAAATGCTATTTAGGGTTGCCTAACTATTTGCCTGCTGTGACTTCTGCCTAGGTCAAACGTTAATAGATCTTATAGTAAATTTAAATACCTGGCTTTACCTCTCACAGAGGGACAAATAGCCTTAGGACCTTGGAATATAGACCTGTACAAATTTGCCCAGCCCGAAATTGATGCACAGTTATGCCCAACAGCTGACATGCTAAGACCTAGATTGACACTGGATTTGGAGACAATTGGTAGGACTGTCAACACCAAGAGAGTTGACAAACGACTTAGGCAATGACTCATACAGACATTTATGCCTATGGATACTATTTGTAGGCTATGTGAAGGTCATTACATTACTGTACAGAACCTGTCATGCTAATGACATGAGCATGCAGAAGAGACCATGTGCCAGATGTTCTGATAATATTCTGTAATAAAATAACACTGTTGACTGTATGAGATCTGGGTGATGGTACCAGGGTAGGGGGTTCTTTTTGTTATTGCTTGTTGCTACAAGACCAGGGATTACTCACTGTTTCATGGATAGTTAGAATCGACATGTTACACAGTTGCTTTCTGAAAAGCAAATGTAGTCTTGGATACATGTAATCCTACAATGCTGGATGACTATAATACTGCATGGTTGACTATGAAAATAACGAAGAACAACTAAAAAGAAAATAAACCAAGAAAACAAAGAGAGAGATTTCATCATAGTATCTGCTATTTGACAAAAGGAATTGTGCTGGAGTCCAAGGATGACTTGCGTATGATGTGATCCATTTCAGGGCAGTGCATGAGATGCCAAGATTTGTGACAATTTGTAGAAGAATATCATGGTCAATGATCTCGCAGGCTGTCAACAGATCTAAAACCGTTAGCTCTCTGACATAACCTCCATCTATAAAGCTTCATAGAATTTTCTAGTGCTGATACAATCACCAGTTTCATGTTGAATCCAGGGAAGAGGTATGCTCAAGAAGCATCAAAAATTCCATATTTCTATTCAAGTTGTTGCAGTTAAGTAAATACTATTGACCAGCCTGATCATAGCCTTCAGTATTCTTGCAAGAAACAAGTATAGCCTGATTGAGTAACCCATGCCATGAGCACCTTAGCCAACCATTCTTAGTGGAGGAGATAACAAAATTAATAAACGAACACAGTCAAAGGTGCCGTACAACTGAATTTTACTATGAGCTTTCTGACATAGTGGCCCCTCATCTACTAGCTCTGTTTGACTTCTAGATCCTCCTCCTGTGTATGCTGGAAACACTCCTGATTACCCTACTGAAGCCAAATAAAACCCCAGAAACATTTGACTCGCATAGACATCTATCACTAATAAACTCAGCCATGCTGCTGACTAATCAGCTACTTCCACTGCTTCCTGAAATGGCACTGCCAGATCAGGTGGGGTTATGTCTTGACACTCCACAACCCATAATTTACACACTGTTTGCAGTCTTAAACCAGGTACATCAAGATACAGATGCAGCTGCAATTTTTAGATGCCACCAAGGCATTTGATTCTGGTGTATATTTGCACCTTTTCCCTATACTTCAACACAAGGGTAACTTTCAAAATTTATAACAAAGCAGGGGTTTACTTTCACAATTTATAACAAAGATCCAGCTGCATTGCACAAACCTCACTGATCGAATTCAACATAATGGTCTTCTCACAGCCCCAATTCCAAATTTAAGAGGTGCAAGACATGAATGCCAACTAGCTCCAAATCTGTTTGTACTGGCGATGGAGCCAAAGGCAGTTTAATTATGCCGATGACATGCAGAACATTTTTTCTACTACAATTTGTGCAGATTACTGGTGTCCTTGCATGCAGATGATATGACACTGTGGCCATCAATACAACTCTGGCGGTCGGTAATAAAGTGGCGGTAAGACCGCCAACAGGCCTGCGGTAAAAAAAATGGAATCACGACCATGGCGGAAACCGCCAACATAGACAGCCACTTTAACACTCCGACCGCCAAGGCGGTACAAACAAACAGCATGGCGGTCACCGCCAACAGACAGGCAGAAGACAATGTATCGCCCACACTATTATGAAAGGCCAATCCGCCACCTTTTTTGGGGTGGAACCAACAAGAACAAAAAAACAGTGGAAATAGGACCTGGAAGTGGAAACACTCACCTCTACACAACCCACGAGGAACCAGGACGCCATGGAGCAAGAACTCCAAATCCTCCCTGCGATAGTATTCCTGCTCCTCTACAAAGAGCACGATAGACGGCGGCGACGACCACAGTGAGTACTGCACCTACAACACAGGGGAGGGGGGAGGGAAAAGAGAGTGACACACACACGCAACACCCCCACCCTCACCCATAACACACACACCAATACATGCTGCAACATTAGATTTACACCCCCGACCCCCCCTGGAAGAACGCAATGACAAAAGGAAATGATTGTAACGATTGAAATCATGAAAAATCCATAAGTCAAAGCTTTAAATACAGTATAAACAATTATGTACACCAACTATACAAGTCCGACTAGTGCACCATTCATAGTCCGTGGACCACTGGGCCCAAAATGCATGGGCGAGGCCCACACTCGATACCAGACTTCAAACGGAGAGAACACTGCTGGGGCATCAGATCGAAATGAAACAGGCACCTCAGGGGGAAGGGGGGGCACCTCAGCTGGATGAGTGCACGACACCAGCTACACGAGGGGGCTCCATGCCCATTGATGTATCCTGGGGAGTGCAAAGCCACAGTCTCTCAAGTCTCTCCAGTGGGTGGGTTGCCCACTGCTTTATCCTGGGGAGTGCAAAGCCACAGTCTTACAAGTCTTTTTAGTGGGTGGTTTGCCCACTGCTTTATCCTGGGGATTGCAAAGCCACAGTCTCGCAAGTCTTTTCAGTGGGTGGTTTGCCCACTGCTTTATCCTGAGGAGTGCAAAGCCACAGTCTCTAAAGTCTCTCCAGTGGCTGGTATGCCCACTGCTTTATCCTGGGGAGTGCAAAGCCACAGTCTCACAAGTCTTTTCAGTGGGTGGTTTGCCCACTGCTTTATCCTGGGGAGTGCAAAGCCACAGTCTCTTAAGTCTCTCCAGGGGGTGGGTTGCCCACTGCTTTATCCTGGGGAGTGCAAAGCCACAGTCTTACAAGTCTTTTTAGTGGGTGGTTTGCCCACTGCTTTATCCTGGGATTGCAAAGCCACAGTCTCGCAAGTCTTTTCAGTGGGTGGGTTGCCCACTGCTTTATCCTGAGGAGTGCAAAGCCACAGTCTCTAAAGTCTCTCCAGTGGCTGGTATGCCCACTGCTTTATCCTGGGGAGTGCAAAGCCACAGTCTCTCAAGTCTTTTCAGTGGGTGGTTTGCCCACTGCTTTATCCTGGGGAGTGCAAAGCCACAGTCTCTTAAGTCTCTTCAGTGGGTGGTTTGCCCACTGCTTTATCCTGGGGAATGCAAAGCCACAGTCTCTCAAGTCTTTTCAGTGGGCTGTTTGCCCACTGCTTTATCCTGGGGAGTGCAAAGCTACAGTCTCTCAAGTGGATAACAGTCTCCACTGGTTCTGGAGGGGGCTTTGTGCCCAGAGTGCTTCATCTTGCCAAGGACTGAGGTAGTGGATGCCTTTCTCCACTGGTTCTGGAGGGGGCTTGGTGCCCAGAGTGCTTCATCCTGCCAAGGACTGAGGTAGTGGATATGAATCTCCACTGGTTATGGAGGGGGCTTTGTGCCCAGAGTGCTTCATCCTGCCAAGGACTGAGGTAGTGGATGCCTTTTTCCACTGGCTCTGAAGGGGGCTTTGTGCCCAGAGTGCTTCATCCTGCCAAGGACTGAGGTAGTGGATGTGATACTCCACTGGTTCTGGAGGGGGCTTTGTGCCCAGAGTGCTTCATCCTGCCAAGGACTGAGGTAGTGGATGTGATACTCCACTGGTTCTGGAGGGGGCTTTGTGCCCAGAGTGCTTCATCCTGCCAAGGACTAAGGTAGTGGATGTGAATCTCCACTGGTTCTGGAGGGGGCTTTGTGCCCAGAGTGCTTCATCCTGCCAAGGACTGAGGTAGTAGATGTGACACTCCACTGACGGTGGTGCAACATGCAAGCTGGCCAGGCTCCTGGAACTGACCACCAGCCTCGTACGACTGACCACTGGGGGTGGCAGCCATGTCTGCAGTGGTGCCACTGGCTCAGGATGTCGCGGGGCCGCTGGTGGTGCTGGCGGTGGTGTCAGTAGCAGTGGTGGTGGCGGCGGTGTCAGTAGCTGCGGTGGTGCGGCAGACTCTGTGGCATCGGTGCTTGCGGTGGACTCTGGCATCAGAGCTGGTGGCGGGCTCAGTGTCTGAGGTGCTGGTGGCAGGCTCAGTGTCTGCGGTGCTGGCGGCGGTGCATGTGGTGGTCTTGTTCGCCATGCAGGTTGGCATCGACGTGGACCTGCATTTGATTTTCTGGCCCTTCCCCACCTTGGATGGTGACGCAGCTGTCTTGCCACTTTCCACTTTTGTCTTGCCTGAGCCCTTGGTGGCAGGTGTTTTCGCCTTCTCCCTCCGGGATGTGGCCAACTTTTTCAGTTTTGGAGGTGGCGGAATGTCCTTACCCTCGCTCCTTGGGACGCTGGCAGCCCTGTTGCTTGGCGCACTCCAAAATCCCACTATTGCTGGCACCACTGTGCCCGGTGATGTGGTGGCTGAGATGCTGGGTTGGGACCTGGAAAGGCGGGCCCTAGGGGACTGACGGGGGGGAGGTGTCGGGAAGAGGTCAACATTTGATAGGAAAAGCTTTTTGGACACACTGGGACGGGTAGATGGAGGGGGTTTGGGAGTGGAGGAAGAAGTAGTTGTTGTAGGAGGTGTTCGTTTGCTGACTTTGGGTGAAGGTGCATGGGCTGGCGGCTGTTGTGAGGCTGGATGGCTGTTGGGTGGGTGTGTGACTGCGTTTGTGTACTTTGGGAGGAGGGCTCACAGACACACTGGGAGAGGACACAGCGGATGTCTGAATGGTAGTGGGGGTGGTGAGTGCACGTGAGCGGTGTGTGGTGATGGGTGTGCTGGTGATGGGGGTAGTGGCTGAAGGCGTAGTGCATGCAGGTGTGAGTGGAGACGAGACTGGGAGGGAGGAGGGAGACGTGGAGGAGGGGGACACAGTGGAGGCAGTGGATGTTGGTATGTCTGCATGTGTGTGATGCTTGTGTGAGTGCCTGTGGGATGTATGGTGCTTATGTTTGCCAGAGCCACCCTTGTGTGTTGAGGTGTGTGCATGCTGGTCTGATGGTGTGCTTGGGATAGGCTGAGGTCCAGGAGATTGGGTCTGGGTGGAGGAGGTTGGACGGGGAGGCTGGACACAGGGACAATGGCTGCCATCAGTGCAGAGGCCAGTGCCTGAAATGCTCGCTGTTGGGCTGCCTGGCCAGAATGAATGCCCTCCAGGTATTCATTTGTTTGTTGCACCTGCCTCTCTACACCCTGGATGGCATTCAGAATGGTAGACTGCCCAACAGTGAGGGATCTCAGGAGGTCAATAGCCTCCTCACTGAGGGCAGCAGGGCTGACTGGGGCAGGGCCTGAGGTGCATGTGGCGAAGGAGATGCCCACCCTCCTGGGTGAGCGGCCACAGGACACACGCTGAGGGGCTGCTGGGATGGCGGTGCTGGTGGGGGGGGTGGCGGCTGTACCTGTAGATGTGGGGGCACAGAGGGGCCCGCCACCACAAGGGAGCTCCTATCAGAGGAGGAGTCGGTGTCGCTGTTCTCTGCTCCTGTCCCCGCTGTGGTGCTCCCCTCGCCATCCGGCCCACTGGTGACTTCAGACTCCGTTGTCTCACCCTCCATGGCCATGTGGGATGCAGCTCCCTCCTGCTCCAGTGGTACTGCTCCTCTGCCTGATGTTGCTAATGCACACAAGAACAGGGAGACCACAAAAAGGGCGGGAGGGAAGAAAGAAGTAAGACATGTTCAGTGCATGCAATAACGCTACCGTTGGCGGACACTACAGACACAGCAGCCCTCTGCACTATGCCATGCACTGACAGTTCCCTAATTAATCACAGGGACATGGGGTACAAGGCCTATGCCCGATTGCTGCACACATGGAAGTCACAGGAGCCTGACTAGGTGTAGAGGGCTCTTACCACTGGTGGTGTTGGGGTGCCACATAGCCTGCCTCACAAAGGGTCCTTTCCTACAAAGCTCGCCCTGGCCTAGGGTAACCCACTGCCCACCTCCCCCACCCAGACACCTCGTAATGCAAGCGGAGTCAGATGGATGTGACGAAGCTCACCCCCTTGTGGCTGCTGTGATGCCCTCAAGCGCCTATTCAACTCCGGATATGCCACCACCAGGATCCGGAACATCAGGGGGGTCATGGTGCAACGGGCACCCCTCCCATGTTGGGAGGCCATCCCCAGCTGGGCCTCCGCTGTCTTCTTGCTCCAGCGGCGAATGTCCTCCCATCTTTTCCGGCAGTGGGTGCTCCGTCTGTGGTGGACCCCCAGGGTCCGGACGTCCTTGGCGATGGCACTCCAAATATCCTTCTTCTGGTGGGCACTGACCTAGAGGAATAGTACAGGGGAAAAGGATGATCTTTAACCGTCCGGACCGTCACAGTCATTGGCCCACGTTCCCACCCTTGCCCTGACGCACATACACTCACCGTCTGCTCATGCAGGCCTCATTCCCCCCCTGTATCTTCCATCCACACCACTCCAAACAGGCATTGCCCATACAGCATGCTCACAGTGTACTCACCTGTTTGTCTGGAGGACCTTAGAGTAGCGTGTACTGGGGGAGGACTCCATCTATTAACTTCTCCAACTCCTCCGAAGTGAAGGCAGGGGCCCTTTCCCCAGACACATGAGCCATCGTCGCTTCCAGGCTGAGGTCACAGCATCACTTGCAGTGTAGGTCCTTTCCTGTCGAAGGTCACGTATCAAGTGAGTGAACAGAGAGAAAGTGGCGGTCACGTCCGCGGCGGTGCGTACCGTCACCGCCGGCGTACATCGTCATTGGCTCATGGGAACCATAGGGTACAATGTTAACCAATGCAGGATTGCGCCGCGCTCTTCGACCGCCTAGCGCAACGGTGTACAACGCCAGTGCAGTTACCTAATATCCCCTTGTCCCACCTTACAGGTCAGACAGTCGCCATTTCAGTTGGCCACATGGCATTAATTTTAAATGCATCACACCTACCTAGGCCTTGCATACACACAGTGACAGGCACATTGCGGATTGACAGATGTGTGCAATAAATTATTTTTTTAATACCTCCGTGTTGGCTGAATCTGTGCTCACTGTTCTCCTCCATAGGGCATGTCCGCTGGGGCAGGTGAGGAGATGGCGGCATCCTCCGGTGTACAGACCTGGTGACAATGGAAGACAGACACATCATTATCACTCACAGACTTGATCGTGCCACAATCCAGGAACTGTGCGCCCAGTTGGAGCCAGACCTGATTTCAGCTATCCGCCATCCCACAGGAATCCCCCCTCTAGTGCAGGTCCTGTCAGTACTCCATTTCCTGGCAAGTGGGTCTTTTCAAACAACAGTGGCCATTGCATCAGGGATGCCCCAGCCTATGTTCTCAAACATGTTGTCCAGAGTGTTGTCTGCCCTGCTGAAATACATGCGCAGCTACATCGTTTTTCCTCAGGTGGAGGATTTGTCCACAGTGAACGTGACTTCTATGCCCTGGGACAACATCATAGGTGCCATTGATGGTACCCCCCGCAGGAGTGAACAGGTATACAGAAACCGGAAGAGCTACCATTCGATGAATGTGCAGATGGTGTGTTTAGCCGACCAGTATATCTCCCATGTGAACGCCAAGTTTCCAGGCTCAGTGCATGACGCTTACATTTTGAGGAATAGCAGCATCCCTTATGTGATGGGGCAACTCCAGAGGCACAGTGTGTGGCTAATAGGTGAGGACACGGACCCTACACCGTGTGAATGATTGTCTGGGGTTGTCCCTGAGGGTTAGTTTGTGTCTAACAGTTATCCCTCAACTTTTGTAGGTGACTCTGGGTACCCCAACCTGTCATGGCTACTGACCCCAGTGAGAAATCCCAGGACAAGGGCAGAGGACCGCTACAATGAGGCACATGGGTGAAGTAGGAGAGTGATCGAAAGGACCTTCGGCCTCCTGAAGGCCAGGTTCCGGTGCCTCCATATGACTGACAGGTGATTCTCTCTACTACTCACGAAAGAAGGTGTGCCAGATCATCGTGGCCTGCTGTATGCTGCACAACCTGGCTTTGCGACAACAGGTGCCTTTTCTGCAGGAGGATGGTCCAGAAGGAGGTCTTGTGGCAGCTGTGGAGCCTGTGGACAGTGAAGAAGAGGAGGCAGCAGAAGAGGATATCGACAACAGAAACAACGTGATCCAGCAATACTTCACACATCACTGCCTCCTACATCTCATACAATTGTTAGACCTATCATATGTCTGTCACTTTCACCCAGTGTATGGACCCTGACTTGTCACTTTGCCTTTCCATTTCACAGATGTGGGTCCCACTGTGTGACCTCTGCTATATTACCTCATGGACTACAGCTGTGTTACATTGGTATATGAACAAGTAAATTGACATTGCTATATTCCATAGTTATTGCAAATACACATTTGTGAATGCACAGACTGACTCCAGATTGTTTTGTGATTCAAGGGTGTTTATTTAAGTGCAAAATAGTGGAGGGGGTTGTAAAATGGTCAGGGGTGATGGTGGAGGAATGTCCATGGCAGAGTCCAGTCTATTTGTCTCACAGGTACATTGTCCAAAGGAGCATAGGAAGTGGAGATCGGGCAGTTTAAGGATGGACAGCGTGACGAAGTTGGACAGAAGTATGACATTCAGGGTGGTCTCATTTATTGGCGGGGGTCTTGGCATTGTTCTCTGTCTTGTTCCTGGATATCAGGGACCGTTTGCGGGGTGGTTCTCCATCTGCAGGGGGTGGGGTGCTGGTGTTGTGGTCCTGTGGCGGTGCCTACTATCCAGTAGCGCCGGCGGAGGTGGGGGGCTATTCATCATCGAGGCTAGTGTCAGGGGCCCCTTGTTGTGCTACAGTGTCCCTCCTTGTGTTTACAAGGACCCTCAGCACCCCTACAATGGTGATCAGGGTGGTGTTGATGGACTTGAGTTCCTCCCTGATCACCAAATACTGTTCCTCCTGCAGCCGCTGGGTCTCCTGAAACTTGGCCAGTACCTTTGCCATTGTCTCCTGGGAATGATGGTACGCTCCCATGATGTTGGAGAGGGCCTCGTGGAGAGTGGGTTTCCTGGGCCTGTCCTCCCCCTGTCACGCAGCAGTCCTCCCAGTTCCCCTGTTTTCCTGTTCCTCTGTCCCCTGAACCGTGTGCCCACTGCCACTGCCCCAGGTCCCTGATGTTCTTGGGTTTGTGGGTTTGCCTGGGTTCCCTGTAGTGGTGGACACACTGCTGCTTGACATGTCCTGGGGACAGAGGGATGGGCCCGCTGGGTGGGTGCTGTGCTAGTGTTTCCTGAGGGGGGAGGCTCTGTGGTGGCATATGCCAGTGTGTGGGGAACTGACTATCCCGAGGTCCCAGATGGGCCAGGCTGGTCATGTAGATCCAGGTGGACACAGCTGCTGTCATCACTGTGGGCCTCTTCTGTGGGGGGGTGGACATGTCTGGAACCTCCTGTCCGGTGACGTTGGGTAGGGGTCCTGGGGGGGTGTAAAGGCATGATTATTGCATCTGTGTATGCCATCACGTGCAATGGGTGGGTGACCCTGTACCCCAGTGCTTACATTCTTGTCTAGGACCTTGTGTGATATTTGGTTTGGGGATCTGTGTGGGTATCTGTAGTGGACATGCTTTGGAGATGGGTGTCCATGCTTTAGTGTTGCATGCAGGGCTTGGTGTTAGGATAGGTGGTTTGTGATAGTGGGACATATGTGAGGTGTTGGAGTGATGGGGGTGAGGGTGGGGGTATGTGATAGCATGCAGGTAGGGTGGGGGATGTAATAGTTAAGATTTGACTTACCAGAGTCCATTCCTCCTGCTACTCCTGCGAGGCCCTCAGGATGCAGTATATCCAAGACCTGCTCCTCTCATGTTGTTAGTTGTGGGGGAGGAGATGGGGGTCCGCCGCCAGTCCTCTGAACTGCAATCTGGTGTCTTGAGACCACGGAACGCACATTCCCCCATAGGTCGTTCCACCTCTTCCTGATATCATCCCTAGTTCTTGGATGCTGTCCCACTGCGTTGACCCTGTCCACGATTCTGCGCCATAGCTCCATCTTCCTAGCAATGGAGGTGTGTTGCACCTGTGATCCGAATAGCTGTGGCTCTACCCGGACGGTTTCCTCCACCATGACCCTGAGCTCCTCCTCAGAGAACCTGAGGTGTCTTTGCAGTGCCATGGTGTGGTGTGGGTGATGTGTGAGGTGGTGTGTGTTGTGATGTGTGAGTGGATGTGTTGGTGTGTGTTGTGTGAGGTGCGTGGATGTTGTGTAAGTCAGTGTTTTTCAACCACTGTTCCGCGGCACACATGTTGCCTGGTGTGCCGTGGGAAAAATTAAAAAATTTGAAAGATTTAAAAAAAAAAAAAAAAAGTCACATTTTCGCCCACTAGGCGGGCGCCGGACTGTGTCCTGGGTATGGGGGGGGTGGGGTTTTTGACCCCACCTTTGGCCAGCAGGGGCGCCGATTGGCGCTCCTCAGGGGGACACCCTCCACTTTTCTGATGTCCGGGCTGTGATTGGTCCAGACTCCAGCCTGGACCTATCACAGTAGGACATTGTGAACGGGTCGTTACGACCACGTCCACGCCAGCGCCAACCAGCTTCTCGCCAGGAAAGCCCGACGAGTCAGTTCCGCGTTCCCATGTCTCCATGGGAACGCTCCGGGCGTCGATGACGCGTTTCCCTGTTTCCAGGGAAACGCTTGAGGACTTCCGGGGCAGCGACGGTGAAAAGGGGCCGGAGCCGAAAGACGCGGAGAGGGAGAGCGCGACGAGGTCAGGACGAGACGAAGGAGTGAAGGAGGTCAAGTCAGGAAGAACTGGAGTCGAGGAGCGGGACGAGGAGGACGAGAGAGCAGCGGTAACGAGAGACAAGGAGAAGGAGGTCTACCACGGAGAAGAGCCGGAGCAGAACAGCCGAGGAGCCAGCCACGACCCAGGAGGGTCGTGGCTTGCAAAGGTACGGTCCCTCCTGGGGACGCGGGAACCTAGAGGGAAAAGGGCACTGGGGAAGGAAATAGGGGAGCTGGGAGAGGAGAAAGGTAGGGGCACAATAACAGCAACCGAGGACAGTCTTGTTTTCCTGTCCACTTGGGGGCACGATGCACTAAATTAGAGACCCCTCACCATTACCCGTTATTGCTTGCACTGGGTAACTCCACTATATACCTGTCACCCCACAATCCCTTCCCCTCTTCTACGGTAATAGAAACCCCAGAGATACCCCGTCACTTACCTTGGTATTATTTCTGTTTTTCTTGCCGGTAATACTGGAGCCACCAGAGCCCACCAGAGCCTCCAACCTAAGGAATAATCAGGAGAAGACGAAGTTAACAAAAGAACCGAACCACCTCAGCCCGCAAGACAAACCTAATAATATTCTATATTCGCACAGATTTAAATAAATATCCATACTTACCATACTACTCCATCATCTGTGCCATGCCTATTCCATCACCTGTACCATGCCTATACCATCTGTGCCATGCCTATACCATCACCTGTGTCATGCCTGTACCATCTGTGCCATGCCTATACCATCACCTGTGCCATGCCTATTCCATCACTTGTGCCATGCCTGTACCATCACCTGTGCCATGCCTGTACCATCGCCTGTGCCATGCCTGTTCCATCACTTGTGCCATGCCTATACCATCATCTGTGCCATGCCTATTCCATCACCTGTGCCATGCCTATTCCATCACCTGTGCCATGCCTATACCATCTGTGCCATGCCTATACCATCACCTGTGCCATACCTGTACCATCTGTGCCATGCCTATACCATCACCTGTGCCATGCCTGTACCATCACCTGTGCAATGCCTATTACTATAAAGGGGCTTCCACTCTAATAGGCCCCCGGCACATGCCCGTGAGTCATATGATCCGTTCTGGGAGCAAAATGTAGAAATTAAATCTTTGTCTCCTCAACCTGGGAACAAGTTGCCTTACAAAGAGGGGGGGGGCTTCATTTTGAAAGGTACCCTCGCAGTGTTAAAAGGGATGTGGCCTGGGTATGATTCAGAAGGAGGGGGTATGCTGCCACCCCATGCTCTCTGCGCAGCCTCCCCATTGGAAGGCACCTTGTCCCCACCACCACGCATTCATTCATATAATATTGTGAGACAATTTAAGATGAAAAAAAAAATCAAAAATCAAAATAGCAATAACACTTTACAAACCATTGTGATTTTTTCTGACTATTACTATGATTTTTATTATACAGTAGTTTGGAACGTTTATTATTCAGTACTTATTATTCATCGAATAAAAGTAAGGGCTCGCCTCTTGCACATGGGCGTTCCGATCAGATCCGCCTGTCAGATCTGACTGGATGCCCTATTCAGCGCTATGGAGCAGCGGATGTCAGCGTCAGCGGTGACATGTCTGCTGACACCCGCTGCCATCCGCATCCGATCCTGTCCGTGAAATCCGGACGGATGGAAACCCTATTTTCCATCCGTCCTGGGTGGGGATCAGATCGGATGGGATCGGATGAGAGCGGACAGGCGGTCCGCTCTCATCCGATTCCCCATAGAGAGCAGCGGGGCTCTGACATCTCCCTCTCTGCACACAGTGCGGAGACGGAGCTGTCATCCGCCGGCTCAGCGGGGATCAGCGGATCGATCCCCGCTGAGCAGAGAACAGTCCGCAATGTTTTTGTTTGCCATTAAAGAAAAAAATATTAAACCATGCTTGAATGTCGGAACTGGTTACTAAAATTTTTGAATCCCACCACTGATGTTAAGGACTATAAATAGCTCCGGTGTCACTGTTACACTAACAGGAGGAGGACAGGAGGAGACATCGCAGTAGATCGCCGATGAGCAGAAGAGCGCCAATGGATCTGGATTTGGAGGAAACATGAGCAGAAGAGCGCTGACTGATGGATCTAGATGGAGACATGCGCAGAAGAGTGCTGAGTGTGACGGACAGCGGCTATCTGGAGGAGACAAGCGCAGTAAGTACTGAGTGACAGTGAGATACTGCAGTGATGGACAAGTTTTTGAAAAGGAAAGAACTGGACTCTGAACAAAATTTGGAGCCAGATGAGAGCCCAAGTATGAGTGGGGATCAAAAAAAAGCAAAGATGGTTAGCTCAAGCAAATTCTCTGGCACAAGGCAATATAGCAAAAGCTATATTTCATTTGGATTTACTTTCACCGGAGATGCAAACAAACCAACTCCACTGTGCGTGGTGTGTGGTGAAAAGCTAGCTAACAGTGCTATGGTCCCAAGCAAACTTAAACACCATCTCCAAACGAAACACCCTTCGCTTCAAAACAAGAATGCAGACTATTTTGTTTGCCTGCGTGAAAACACGGAGAAACAGGCAACTTTCATGAGAAAAACCACAAAGGTAAATGAAAGAGCACTTAAAGCTAGCTATCAAGTTGCTGAACTTATAGCCAAGTCAAAAAAGTTGCACACTGTGGCAGAGACATTAATACTTCCCGCCTGCAAAGCTATTGTAGAGGAGATGCTCGGACCTGAAGCAGCTAAGGAAATAGCCAAAGTCCCTCTCTCAGACAACACAATTTCCAGACGTATTAATGACATGTCTGCAGACATCAAAAGTGTGGTTTTGGAAAAGATCCGTATCAGTGAGAAATTTGCATTGCAACTTGACGAGTCTACTGATATCAGTGGACATGCTCAACTCTTGGCCAATGTGTGTTTTGTTGATGGTGATGCAATTAGAGAAAACTTCTTTTTTTGCAAGGCATTGCCAGAAAAAACAACAGGAGAAGACATTTTTCGGGTCACATCAGAATACCTTGAACAAGGAGGACTTAAGTGGGAAAACTGCACAAGTGTCTGCACCGATGGAGCTGCAGCCATGGTCGGGCGCACCAAAGGCTTTGTAAGCAGAGTGAAGGAAAGAAATCCAGATGTGATTGTTACACATTGTTTTTTACACCGTGAGGCCCTCGTAGCCAAGACTTTACCAGCAGACCTAGTTCATGTGTTGGATGATGTTGTGTGCATGGTAAACTTTGTAAAGTCACGACCCGTGAAAACTCGCATATTTGCAGCTTTGTGTGAGGAGATGGGAGCGAAGCATAAAACCTTGCTGTTTCATACGGAGGTCCGGTGGTTGTCGCGTGGCAAGGTCTTGGTTCGTGTGTATGAGCTGCGGGAATAACTTAAAGTGTTTCTGACAAATGAGAGGTCAGATTACGCAAAGCTGCTTGCAAGTGATGAGTGGTGTGCAAGGCTGGCATACCTGGCAGATATATTTCATCATCTGAATGAACTGAACACACGAATGCAAGGCCGAAATGAAAACCTGCTTACAAGTACAGATAAAATAAATGGGTTCCGTTCAAAGGTGCAACTCTGGCATCAACACGTGGAAAGTGGCAATCTTGAAATGTTCACACTCACCAAGCAATGGCAAGGTGTTCACACTGCTGCACTGTGTGAGATAATAGTTAAACATTTACAAACTCTCGAGGAGAAGTTGTCATTTTATTTCTCTTCAGTCTCCACTGAATGCCTTGACTGGGTTAGGGACCCTTATAGCTCAGCATCAGTTGGTGGAAAGGACATGACTTTACAGGAGCAGGAGGAACTAACTGAACTGAGACAAAATCGTGGTTTCAAGCTAAGATTTGCTGATCTACCTTTGGACAGTTTTTGGTTGGATACTGCCAAGGAGTTCCCCCTTCTGGCAAACAAAGCTATTTTGACATTGCTCCCATTTTCCACTACATATCTGTGTGAGATGAGCTTTTCAAGCATGATTGCTATAAAAACTAAATACAGAGAGAGACTGAGAGCTGTTGACGAAGAGCTACGTGTGTGTCTTTCTTCGATTCCAGCCAGAATATCAGCTTTGTGTTCAGCCAAACAGGCCCAGGTTGCGCACTGAATAAAGTATTTTATAATTTTTCATATTTCTGTTTACTTACTATTTCATAATAAAGTAATTATAAAATACTTTCTTTGTGTTTATTTGATTCCTATTCAAGAGAATTACTTTATATATAGTCAATATAGGCACAGAGTTAAATTTTTTAACATTTTCTAATGGTGGTGTGCCTCGTGATTTTTTTCATGAAACAAGTGTGCCTTTGCCCCAAAAAGGTTGAAAAACACTGGTGTAAGTGATGGTGTTGTGTGTCTGTGGCTGCTGGTGTTGTTTTAGGTAGTCTCTCTCTCTGGCGTTCTTTCAAAGTTTTGGTTGTAAGGGTTTGTGGGTGTGTGTTTTATATTGGATTGGGTGTGTGGGAGTGGTGTGTGTATGTGTATCAGGTGTGTGTATTTCGAATTGTCCAATGTGGTTGTGTTTTGTAAGAGTGTGTGTATTTTGAGCGCAGCGGTGTGTACCGCCAATGGAATACCGCAGTTGAAAGACCGCCGTGTGGATTCGTGGGTCGTGATAGTGTGGGTGTATTCCTGTTGGTGTGATGGTGGAGGTTTTGTTATCGTCAGTTTATCACTGACCTTTGGTGTGGCGGACTTGTGTGGGTGTCTAGATTTTGGCGTATTCCAGCCTGTCGGTCGTAATAGCTGTAGTGGATTTCCGCGGCTGTAGCGGTGTGTTGGCGGTCTTCTGCATGGCGGTAAGCGGGATTTACCGCAAATGTTGTAATGAGGGCCTGTATCTCTGCAACTTCCAAGTGAGCCTCCATCCAATCCTTATAATGTTTCTTAGGTTTGGTAAAATTTAAGGACTCATAATTAAGTGGACTAAGCAGGTTACACCCAATACTACTGGGTTTGTTCCCGACTTTCCATTGGAATGGAACATGGGCTCAGTACTTGACCTGGCTACATGGGTCAATCAACAGATTGATACTATCATAAGTGAAAACTGTGATTGTGCAATATACCGACTAAATGATAAAATTAATAGATGGATACAACTTCCCTTGTCCATGGCAAGAAGAATTACACTGGGAAAAAAGATTATAGTTCTGCAAATGCTATTTATTTTTCTACATATTACCAGTCTGCTGGCCAGGTATTTTTTCCATATTTTGTGATACATGAAAATTAGACCCATCAGAGCTGGTAAACCGCCTAGTCTCAAATGGGAGACTATGGACTTGAATATGACCTTGGCGGAGGGGATTACTCCATCACAAACGTGATCGCGTCCGCTGAGAACTTGTCATACAGTGGACAGGATATCTGTCAAGTTTGTGATGAAGTAATCCCCTCAGCCAAAGTCATAATCAGATCCATTGACATTACCCTATGCTCAAGGTGGTTTCACTGCATCTCTCTTTAAATTATATTACTTATGCATGCAAGTATTAATCGTGTACTACTAGTTTCACCCTCAGCCCTAACAACCACATTTGGCTGTGGGAGCTTATTAATGTATCCCTGTTGAAAAGTGTTTTTTTGGTTGAACAGCTGGATTACACTTCTCAAAAAGAAAGCAGAATATCTGTCAGGCTGAACTACAAAAATCCCCAAATTATCCTGTGCTTAACCCTATGGTAGCTTGGCACAAAAGCAGTCAGGTGTAACTTAGAGGAAATATGCTGAGAATTTACGCAGCACTCAGACAGTAACCAAGTGAAAAAACAAATCCAGGCAAAATCCCACACCAATTCAGAAAAATATAGAAACACATAGTAAATATTTAGGCACCAGAGTGGCAAAAATCCAATCAAAATACCACCTGAAAAATCAAAGTGCTAAACACTGGCATCTAGTCGTGTGAGACCGGGGCAAAGTCAAAGGTTATAGCCAACCCCCGACGGAGCGCAGTTTGTATACATGAGGCAGATAGGTCCCGGTCCTGGCTTACCTTCAGGACTTAAAAGAAATTTAGAAAAAAATGTCTGTGAATGTAAAGTTCAATGGGACAAGGCAGTCTGCAGTGTCCAAGAAGGAGGCGTGGCGGGGGAGCCCATACAACGAGAACACAAACTGGGAGCACCCAATATACATTTGTAAATTGGTGGCACTCTTTGCTACCCGCCAAAGGCCAAGTTGCTAAATACTGGCACAAGGGAACGTCACAGGCTATGTGGTTATCTGATCTTACCTTTAGTAATGATCAGCTTGAGACAAATGGTTCACTCTTGCCCAGAGTTTCCTGCCCCAGAAAAACACTAGCACCATTTCAAATGTATTTATTCAACTGCACTACAAATAGACAGTCCGCTGATTCTGGACAAGTGGTGATATTGATGGACCACCAGTGAACCTCGGGAAACAAAGCTGTCTGATGTACTGAAGACATTTGAGATGACTGTCTCTTCATGCTGTGTTGGAGTGAGGGGTGCATTCTTTTAATCAAGTCTTGCATATTTGTTTTGTTACTGACGATGTGACATAAATGTCTTTCAAGTATTGCTGAATGCATTCTGTTCTATCTGGAACTGCAGTTCCTGATATAAACTAATGAATAAAGTTCCAATAAATAAATAAATACAATTAAAAACAAAAACAAACCCAGGAAAGGCAGTAGTGAAATGGTCCGAAAGTAGTTAGGGTCATCAGAGCTATGTAAGGCTTTTAGCAGTGACTTCACTTCTGCTGACTTATACATCATGATAGATTTTCTTCCCTGAGAGTTGGTATACATTGAATAAGTAAATTTTTACAAAAGTCAAATAATTATATCATGACTTTAGACGGGTATAGGTCTTTAAGAGAGAGACAGAAGATCTGCAGGCTGTGAAGGTAGCCATCAGTTGCTATTCACTTATGAGGTGGAAGGTCTTGTCATGAACCCCTCCATTCAGGCATGGCACGCCTGCATAGATCTCCTAATCAATCAATCAACTCAAACATATAGAACATGCCTAATCACCTGTGAGGGCATTCAGGCGCTAGGTTATTGATGGGATCAGAGACAGGTCATGAGTCACTTTCTGAATTCCAGTAGGGAGGATGGTGTGCGGAGGTAAAGGGGAAGGTCGTTCCAGGTCTTGGCAGCGAGGTAGGAGAAGGATAATACTCCATTGTAGCTTCGGCAGATGCAGGGCGCCTGTGAGAGGGAGGCGGAGCACAGGTGTCTGGAGGATTGGTGGAAGTTCAGTCAGTGGTGGATGTCTGCTGGTCCTTGGTCTTGGAGGGCATTGTAGGCGTGTGTCAGCATCTTGAATTGGTATCTTTTCTCGATGGGGAGCTAGTGGAGGTTCTTTAGGTGGGGAGTGATGTGGGTCCACTTGGGGCGGGCGAGGAAAAGTCTAGCAGCTGAGTTCAATATCGCCTCGAGTCTCTTCAGGAGTTAGGTGGTGATTCCTGCATTGAGCATGTTGTCATAGTCCAACCGGCTGGTGACTAGAGGTTCAAAGATAGCTTTCCTGCTTCTGATGGGCAGCCATCTGAAGATCTTTAAGTGTCACGATTCACCCTGGGCTTACCGTCGGTACTGAAGAGGGATGGTGAGCGGCCCCGGTTCCTGCAAGTCCTGCTCTGACCGAGGTAGGGGCGACCCCTTCTGGTAGCCACGGTGCTGTTGACAATAGTAAGCCACCACAGTCCGTGCCCTCCAGAAGGAGTCCCAGAGGAAAAACCCCAAGGGGAAAAAAACCTCCAACAGGAACTCCCTGAAACAGAAGGAGGACACAAGGATTAGAACTCAGGATCTTGGAAATCTGGAAGACTGAAGACAGAACAAGAACGAATGGCGTCCCAAACGAAGACCAGCCGGAGCGTGACCACCACCGCTGAAGTATTGCAACGCAATGAGAAGAAGAAATTATTCCCCTTATATACCCCTAGACAGGAAGTGATAAACAGGAAGAAGTAACACCACCATCTTGGCTTGGGAAGGAGCTATAGCTAGAGATAGAAAATATACCCTTGTTCAAAAGGAACAGGTGCATGCAGGGAAGAAGGGAAGTGCACGGCATGCTGGGAAGGAAAAGGCATGCTTCAAAACCATGCATGAGGAAGAGAAAGGCCCTGAAGGCGTGTGGCAGGTGAGTAATGCTAGGGGGGAGGGCCCAGACACCCCACAACAATGTCTGCGTCGCGCGCCGTGCGTGGCGAGGACTGCGACCTGGGTCTCCGGCCTCGCTGCGTCCTAATAACAGCGCGCGGCCGGAGAAAGGGGCCGCCGCGGGCGCCGAGGTGGCCGCCGAGGTGGCCGTGGGGGCCGCGACCCTTGACACGGGCCGTGGCTTATTGTGCGGCCCGGCCGAGAGGCGCCTCAGCGGCCCGTGTACCAACAGTAGGTCCCCCACCCGAGGCCCCAGGTTTGTGAGGTAAAAGACGGAAAAAACAACAGATCAAAAGAGGGGCATGAACCGAAGTTGTGTTTCCCCAGGAGCATTCACTCATAGGGTAGCCCTTCCAATGAATGAGGTATTGGAGACAACCACAGAAGACCCGAGAGTCACAGATTTCCTGGACCTCGTATTCAGGCACGTTATCAATCAATTGAGGAGGAGGACAGGTGAATTGTCTGCGAAAAGGATGAGGGATGTAGGGTTTGAGTTGTGATACATGGAATACAGGATGTATTTTCCAAGTCAGAGGCAAGCGAAGACGAACAGACACAGGATTGATCTTCTGAAGAATCAGGAGTGGACCATAATATCAAGGTTTAAATTTATTTTGGGTTAGTCGGAGAGGTAAGAATTTAGAGGAAAGCCAGACCTTATCGTGGATCTGATAACGCGGGGCCTCACAACGTTTCTTATCAGCCATTCTGTCAATGCGTGTTTTAGTGGCTAAAAGATTTGAATGTATGACACGTTGGATACCCCGTAGTTGCCGGACATATGAGGTAATGGCAGGAAGATTGGAGGTTTCTTTCAGAGGAATAGGAAAGGCCTTTGGATGGAATCCATAAGAACAATAGAAAGGGGAGACTTTCGAAGCACTGTGTACTGAATTGTTGTATGAGAATTCTGCAAGTGGTAGGTACGTATACCAATTACTCTGCGTAGCATTACAAAAACTACGTAAATATTGTTCAAGGCCTTGATTCAGCCGTTCTGTCTGTCCATTCGTTTGGGGATGGAAACCTGATGATAAGGCCACCTCTATTCTTAGTGTCTTACAAAATTGTCTCCAAAATCGGGAAATGTATTGGGGACCCCGATCTGAGATAATGACTTGTGGCAGGCCATGAAGCCGAAAAATCTCCTGAATAAAGATTTGACTTAGTTCCTTAGCCGTAGGTAGTTTCCTTAATGCCGTGGAATGTGCCATCTTTGTGAAGGAATCAATCGTTACCATTATTACCCGATTCCCAACCAAAGGAGGCAAAGAGCACATAAAATCAGTGGATATAGTGTGCCACGGACCTGGTGGAACAGGTAACGGACGGAGTAATCCTACTGGTTTATTACGAGGTGTCTTGGCTTGTGCACAGATGGGACAAGAAGTCACATAGTCCTCAGTATCTGCTTCGATTGTGGGCCACCAAAAAGAGCGAAGCAGGAGCTGTTGGGTAGCCTTCATTCCGCGATGACCTGCGATGGGAGAGTCGTGGCACATACGTAGGGCTTCTGTTTGGACTATCTTAGTAGGTAGAAACAAGGCTTTTTTGTAATAATAGTATTCCTGGTCTTTATGAAGCTGCAGTCGTTCATTTCAGTTATTTCAAGGATGGAATATTCAGTCTTAACCTTGTCTAGGAATGTCTGTACTAGGCCAATGATCTTATTATTTTCAAATAGGTTTTGTACAGGAGAATCGCTACACTCAGGGTAGCGACGGGATAGGGCATCTGCCAATTATTCTGAGAATCAGGGATATATGTGATGTAAAAATCATACTGACTAAAAAAAAAAGCCCATCGAGCCTGCTAACTATTTTGGCACTGAAAGTTTCTCAAACACTGTAAATTCTGGTGATCTGTCCGTGCCTCAAAAGGTTCTGTCGATCCCATA
Organism: Pleurodeles waltl; assembly: GCF_031143425.1. NCBI lineage: Eukaryota > Metazoa > Chordata > Amphibia > Caudata > Salamandridae > Pleurodeles > Pleurodeles waltl. The sequence continues at coordinate 334,142,495 of NC_090450.1, read as the reverse complement.
AAAAAGTGTCTCCATTCCGTGCAAGCTGTCTTCAAGGCGAGTAGTTCTCGTTCTAACACCGAATAGTTAAGTTCGGAGTCGGATAGTATGTGTGAGAGATAGATAGAATACAGGGTGCTCTAGCCCATCATCATCTTGTTTTTGTAGCAAGGCAGCTCCGATTGCTCTTTCTGAGGCGTCCGTGACGACGATGAACTGTTTGGTGGTGTCTGGATGCCGTAGAATGGGGGCTTGAATGAAGGCCTTCTTTAGCTCTTGAAAGGCAAATTCTGCATCTTGGGTCCAACAAAAACCCTTCCTTAGATTGTCTTTCTTAAGGGTTTGTGTAATATAACTGGTTCTCTGGGCAAAGTCAGCTATAAACTGTCGATAAAAATTGGCCAATCACAAAAAACACTGAGGGGGTGATTCTAACCCTGGCGGTCGGTGATAAAGCGGCGGCCAACCCGCCAACAGGCTGGCGGTCCAAAAAATGGAATTCTGACCCTGGCGGGAACCGCCAACAGAGACCGCCACATTAACACTCCGACCGCCACGGCGGTACAAACAAACAGCGCGGCGGTCACCGCCAACAGACAGGCGGCAGACAATGTACCGCCCACCCTATCATAACTCACCAATCCGCCACCTTTTCCGGGGCGGGAGCACCGCCGATAAAAACACGGCGGAAACAGACTACGAACGGGAAAACGCTCACCTCTACGCACTCCATGAGGACGGAGGACAGCATGGAACCCGAATTAAACATCCTACCTGCTCTCGTCTACCTGCTCATCTACCACGAGTACGAACGCCGGCGCAGACGACAACGGTGAGTACTGCACCTACGACACAGGGGAGGGGGGAGGACGAAAGGTTACGGGCACACACATACGCGATACACCCCCACCCCCCCCAATATGTACACACCAATGCAGAGCAACAACTCAGAGTGACACCACCCAAACCCCGTAAAAAATGCAATGACATAATTAATTTGTGAAGAAAAATGTATGTACAAAATAGCCTCTGATAAGTATTGGTCAACTAGCAAAAATATTTATATTAAAAAAAATCTATATACATTGCAATGGATAACCGAGGCAATTAGTCCTGCACATCTTACAAAATTCGAAGTGTCCGTGGGCCAAAGTGTAACAACACAAGGGCAAAGCCCACACAGGAGACCTGAGTCCTTTGGAGAGAACACTGCAGGGGCATCTGATGACAAAACTACAGGCACCTCAGGGGGAAGGGAAGGGGGGGGGCACCACAGCCACATGAGTCCACGATGCCAGATCCACGAAGGGGCCACCAGGCCCACTGTGCCATCCTGGGGAGTGCAAAGCCACAGTCTCTCAAGTCTATACAGTGGGTGGGTTGCCCACTGTGCCATCCTGGGGAGTGCAAAGCCACAGTCTCTCAAGTCTCCACAGTGGGTGGCTTGCCCACTGTTCATCCTGGGGAGTGCAAAGCCACAGTCTCTCAAGTCTTTACAGTGGGTGGGTTGCCCACTGTTCATCCTGGGGAGTGCAAAGCCACAGTCTCAAGTCTCTACAGTGGGTGGCTTGCCCACTGTTCATCCTGGGGAGTGCAAAGCCACAGTCTCTCAAGTCTCTACAGTGGGTGGCTTGCCCACTGTTCATCCTGGGGAGTGCAAAGCCACAGTCTCTCAAGTCTCTACAGTGGGTGGTTTGCCCACTGTGCCATCCTAGGGAGTGCAAAGCCACAGTCTCTCAAGTCTCTACAGTGGGTGGTTTGCCCACTGTGCCATCCTAGGGAGTGCAAAGACACAGTCCATCAGGTGGATTACAGTCTCCACTGGTCAAGGAGGAGGCATGGTGGGCACAGTGAACCGTGAACAGTGCATGCAGGAAGGGCCCAGCGGAGCGGTGCTTGAGATGAAGGGCCCAGCGGAGCGGTGCTTGAGACGGCGGTGCCCAGCGGAGCGGTGCTTGAGAGGAAGGGCCCAGCGGAGCGGTGCTTGAGATGAAGGGCCCAGCGGAGCGGTGCATGAGATGAAGGGCCCAGCGGAGCGGTGCTTGAGACGGCGGGGCCCAGCGGAGCGGTGCTTGAGATGAAGGGCCTAGCGGAGCGGTGCTTGAGATGAAGGGCCCAGCGGAGCGGTGCTTGAGACGGCGGTGCCCAGCGGAGCGGTGCTTGAGACGGCGGGGCCCAGCGGAGCGGTGCTTGAGACGGCGGGGCCCAGCGGAGCGGTGCTTGAGACGGCGGTGCCCAGCGGAGCGGTGCTTGAGACGGCGGTGCCCAGCGGAGCGGTGCTTGAGACGGCGGAGCCCAGCGGAGCGGTGCTTGAGACGACGGGGCCCAGCGGAGCGGTGCTTGAGATGAAGGGCCCAGCGGAGCGGTGCTTGAGATGAAGGGCCCAGCGGAGCGGTGCTTGAGACGGCGGTGCCCAGCGGAGCGGTGCTTGAGACGGCGGGGCCCAGCGGAGCAGTGCTTGAGACGGCGGGGCCCAGCGGAGCGGTGCTTGAGACGGCGGGGCCCAGCGGAGCGGTGCTTGAGATGAAGGGCCCAGCGGAGCGGTGCTTGAGATGAAGGGCCCAGCGGAGCGGTGCTTGAGACGGCGGTGCCCAGCGGAGCGGTGCTTGAGACGGCGGGGCCCTGTTCAGCGGTGCTTGTCTTCACGGCGGGCCCAGTTCAGCGGTGCTCTTCTGCACGGCGGGGCCCTGTTCAGCGGTGCTTGTCTTCACGGCGGGGCCCTGTTCAGCGGTGCCTGTCTTCACGGCGGGGCCCTGTTCAGCGGTGCCTGTCTAGTAAGTGAAGGGAGCCAGACCTGGCCTGGACTCCCTGCTCAGTCGCCCTCCGACCGTGCAGTGGCAGGCCCCTTCGGGGACGGAGTCCTGGGCCCTTTGGTGTCGTCCCTTGCAGCCGGGATGGGGCTTGTGGGGCCCTCCTGCTCCGTGCTCCTGCTGGCTGACCTCTCCGCCCTGCTGCCCTTTCGCTCCTTAGATGGGGCTCTCGGGCCCTTGCCTCCCCTGGATGTTGTGGCAGGTGAAGTGGCCGAACTTTGCTCCTTGGGGGCAGCAGTGTCAGTCCTCTCACGGCGGCCCTTTAGTTTCCGGGTCCTCTTGCCTGGGGGGGGGCTGGCTGTCCCCTTGCTGCTGATTGAAGTGTCACTGCCGCCAAAGGGTGGACTCCATAACCCACGCACCACAGTGACACTCGAAGCTGGGCTGGTGGTGGCTGAGGTGCTCTTGGGACTCTTAGCAGATGGAGGGGGTGGGTCAGGGGAGGGAAAGAGGTTAAGATTGGAGAGGTAAACTTTTTTAGGACCAAGGTAAAGGGTAGGAGTAGTAGTGATGGGAGTGGAGGAAGAGGATGTGGTTGTAGGAGAGTCAGGTGTGCTGAGTTTGGGTGCAGGTGATTGTGACGTAGGCTGTCGTGAGGTGGATGGCTGTTGGGTGGGTGGCTGCCTGCGTTTGTGTGTCTTGGAAGAGGGGGTGACAGACACAGTGGGAGAGGACACAGGGGACGTGTAAATGGCAGTGGGGGTGGTGACTGCACGTGTGCGGACTGTACTGGAGGGTGTGCTGGTGATGGAAGCACTGGCTGATGGTGGTGTGCATGCAAGTGTGAGTGTGGACGTCACAGGGAGGGAGGAGGGAGACGAGGAGGAGGGGGACACAGAGGTGGTAGTGACTGTTGGAATGTCTGCATCTGCGTGTTGCTTGGGTGAGTGTTTGTGTGTTTTGTGGTGCTTGTGTCTGGATGAGCTGGCCTTGGGTGTTGAGGTGTGTGCAGGCTGGTCTGATGGTGTGGATGGGATAGGCTGAGGAACAGGAGACAGAGACAGGGTGGAGGCAGTTAGAAGAGGGAGGCTGGAAACAGGGATAATGGCTGCCGTCAGTGCTGAGGCCAGAGAATTGAACGATCGTTGATGGGCAGCCTGACCCGAATGAATGCCCTCCAGGTAGGCACTGCTACGATGCACCTCCCTTTCCACCCCCTGGATGGCATTCAAAAGGGTAGTCTGCCCAACAATGATGGTCTGAAGGAGGTCAATGACCTCCTCACTGAGGGCAGCAGGGGTGACAGGGGCAGGGGCTGAGGTGCCTGGGGCGAAGGAGATGCCCGCCTTCCTGGGCGAGCGGGCACGGAGCGAAGGCTGAGGGGCTGCTGGGAGGGCGGTGCTGGTGCGCTGGGTGGCGGCTGTACCTGTAGAGGCGGGGGGCCCGGATGTTGCCGCCACCGCTAGGGAGCTCCCATCCGAGGACGTGTCGGTGTCGCTGGTGTCACCACCGGTCCCCGTTGTGGTGCTCCCCTCGCCCTCCGGATCACTGGTGCCCTCGGTGTCTGTTCCAGGGCCCACCGGGGCCTTGTGACTTGCAGCTCCCTCGTGCTCCGATGCCAAATCTCCTCCGCTTGATGATGCTAATGCACACATGCACAAGAAGATGAAGAAAAAAAGTGGGGGGAGAAATAAAGATAGGTTGAGTGCATGCATTGTCAACACCGTTGGCGGAGAGGACAGACACAGGAGCCTCATGCACTAAGCCGCGCAATCAGGGTACACTACTCAGTACTTCTGACTAGGGCAACAGGTCTAGGGACAACAAACGCGCACATGTGATGCAGGATCATGGATAGCTGTACTTGGCACACTACAGAGGGGGGGGGCGGTGGCACCGGGCCATGCCTAAAGGAGGGGACTACACTACAGAAAGCGCCCTGGCCTAATGTCACCCACAGCCCTCCTCCCCCACCCAGACGCCTCCACTGCGCGTAAAGATCCCAGTATGTGCTGATACTCACCCCCTTGTGTCTGCTGTGATGTCCTCAAGCGCCCATCCAAATCAGGGTAGGCCACCGCCAGGATCCGGGACATCAGGGGGGTCAGGGTACGACTGGCACCCCTCCTAGGTCGGGAGGCCATCCCCAGCAGTGACTCGGCGGTCTTCCTGGTTCCGCGGCGGATGTCCTCCCACCTCTTGCGGCAGTGGGTGCCCCGTCTGATGTGGACCCCCAGGGCCCGGACTTCCTTGGCGATGGCACGCCAAATGTCGACTTTCTGATGGGCGCTGACCTATGTGACATGTACAGGGTGGGAAAAGAGAAATTCGTCAGTTTTCTGCATTTCATATGAGAATGCCCCCCCTCCCCAAACTTGCCATGTGGCACATTCTCTCATCTGTCGTGCGTTGCACTCCTCATTCGCCCCCCACCCCACCAACTTACATCCACCCCACTCCACACAGGCATAGCCCATTCAATGTGCACCCAGTGTACTTACCTGTTGGTCTGGAGGACCGTAGAGTAGCGCATACTGGGGGAGGACCCCATCAACAAGTTTCTCCAACTCTTCAGACGTGAAGGCAGGGGCCCTTTCCCCAGTCGCAGCAGCCATTGTCACTTCCAGACAGAGGTCCCAGCAGCACTTGCAGTATAGGTCCTCTCCTGTGGATGATCAGGTCTCGAGTGATTAAGCAGATAGAAAATGGCGGTCACGCCCGCGGCGGTGCGTACCGCGACCGCCGGCGCACATCCTCATTGGCTCCTGAAACCCATAGGCTTCAATGTTAACCAATGCGCCTTCGTACAGCGGTCTTCGACCGCCTACCGCCACGGTGCGCCACGCCAGCGCATTGACCTCACATCCCATTGTCACACTTCACAGGTCAGGCAGCGGCCATTTCAAGGGCCCACATGGCTTAATTTCAACTGCGTCACACAGGCCTAGGCCTTGCATTGCCACACATACACGCCTTTCACTGCATTGCGATTCTTTTACTGTGCAAGCTGTATGAACGAACCTGTGGTTTGCCTGACTCAGTGCTCCATGTTGTCCTTCCTAGGCACCGTCCGCTGGGACTTGCGAGGAGAAGGATGAATCCTCGCGTGTACCGACCGCTGGTGGACCTGTCGACAATGGAAGAACGCCATATTATACTTAGATACCGACTTGACCGAGCCACTATCCATGAACTGTGTGCCCAGCTGGAGCCAGCCCTGATGTCCCCCATCCGCCAACCCACAGGAATTCCCCCTCTAGTGCAGGTTCTGTCAGTCCTCCATTTTTTGGCAAGTGGCTCATTCCAGACAACAGTGGCCATGTCATCTGGAATGTCTCAGCCTATGTTTTCAAAGATTTTGACAAGAGTGTTGTCTGCCCTGATGAAATACATGCGGAGCTACATTGTTTTCCCTGAGGAGGGTGATTTGGCCACTGTGAAGGGTGATTTCTATGCCCTTGGACATATCCCCAACATCATTGGTGCCATTGATGGGACCCATGTGGCTTTAGTACCCCCAAAAGACGATGAGCAGGTGTACAGAAATCAGAAAAATTACCATTCTATGAATGTGCAGGTGGTCTGTTTGGCTGACCAGTACATCTCCCATCTAAATGCCAAGTTCCCTGGGTCAGTGCATGACGCGTATGTCATGCGTAATAGCAGCATCCCCTATGTGATGGAACAGCTACAGAGACAACGTGTGTGGCTAATAGGTGACTCTGGTTACCCCAACCTGCCTTGGCTATTGACCCCAGTGAGGAATCCCCGGACCAGGGCTGAGGAACGGTACAATGAGGCCCATGGGCGAACTAGGAGGGTCATAGAAAGAACCTTTGGGCTCCTGAAGGCCAGGTTTCGGTGTCTGCATATGACAGGTGGATCCCTGATGTACTCACCAAAGAAGGTGTGCCAGATCATCGTGGCCTGCTGTATGCTTCACAATCTAGCATTGCGACGTCAGGTGCCTTTCCTGCAGGAGGATGGTCCAGATGGTGGTGTTGTAGCAGCTGTGGTGCCTGTGGAGAGTGAAGAGGAGGAAGACGACGGGGACGACACAGACAACAGGGACACAGTCATCCAACAGTATTTTCAGTAGCACATAGGTAAGACTCACCCACGCCATTTAACATTTACTTAAAGGCTCCTGCATCTCTACTTTGTGTATTTCCCCCCAGTTCTTTCTTATTGATTTTTCCTTTTCCCTTCCCTTTTCAGTGCTGTATGACCCACTGCGTTACTTCTGCTTGGTTAGCCCATGGACTAAGGGTTATTGACATCGGTATGTTCTCTTCATAAATTAACTGACCATTATTGAACATTAATGTGTAATACATTTGTAAATAATACAGGCTGACTCCTGAATGATTTAAGTGCAATGAGTGTTTTATTTTTAGTGATAGATATTGGTACATGATAGTAAGAGGGTGATGGGAGGGGGTGGAGTAATGTCCATGGCAGAGTCCAGTTCTCAGTTTCACAGGTGCATTGTCCATATGCCTGTGGAAGGATGGAGCAGGGGCAGTTTAAGGTTGGACAGGGTGACAATGTGGGACAGTGGGATGACATCAGGGGGTATGTTGTGGTGGCGGGTGTCTTGGCATCCTACTCTGTCTTCCTGTGAGATCTCAGGTTCCGCTTGCGGGGTGGTTGTTCTTCAGCAGGAGGTGGGGTTCTGGTGGCCTGACGTTGTGGTGGGGCCTCCTGTCCACTAGCGCTGGCGGAGGTGGTAGGCTGTTCCTGGTCCTGGCTAGTGACAGGGGCCCTTTGTGGTGCCACAGTGTCCCGCAATGTGGTTTCTATCCGGTTGAGGGCCTGGACTATGGTCCCCATGGCGGTAGCGATGTTCCTGAGTTCATTGCTGAACCCCATGTAGCGTTCCTCCTGCTGTGCCTGGATCTCGGTGAACCTGGCCAGTACCGTCGCCATCGTCTCCTGGGAGTGGTGGTATGCTCCCATGATGGTGGCGAGGGCCTCTTGGAGAGTGGGTTCCCTGGGCCTGTCCTCCCCCCCCTGTCGCACAGCAGCCCTCCCAGTTGCCCTGTTTCCCCGGGCCTCTGTCCCCTGGACGGTGTGCCCACTACCACTGCCCCCAGGTCCCTGTTGTTGTTGGGGTGGTGGGTCAGCCTGGGTGCCCTGTAGTGGCGGACACACCGCTGATTGACGCGTCCTGGAGACTGAGGCATGGGCCCGCTGGGTGGGAGCTGTGCTGGTGTTCCCAGAGGGGGTTGGGTCTGGTGTGGCCTGTGTCTGTGTGTGGGGAACCGACTGTCCAGAGGTCCCCGATGGTCTGGGATGGTCATCAGGTTCTAGGTCGACAGAGCTGCTGTCCTCACTGGGGGGCTGTTCTGGGGGTGGGATGGACAAATCTGGACCCTCCGTGGCGGTGTGTTGGCGTTCGGGCCCTGCAGGGGTAAAATGTTTGGTTATTGTTTTTGTGTCTGCCATGGCATACATATTGTCAGTGCCCTTGTCCCCCAGTGCTGACATTCCCTTGTGGGAGGTGTTGTGAGGGTGGTTGGGGGGGGGGGGGGATGGGTCTGTGCAGTGGTCATGCATTGGTGATGGCTGTCTATGGTTTGTGTTGGCATTCAGGGGTTGGTGTTGTTTAGGGTGGGTTGTGCTGGTGGGACACTGGCAGGGAGGATGTGTGCTGGGGGGTTTGAGATTGGGGGTGAGGGTGGGGTTGTGGGTTGGCATGCTGGTGATTGGGGGGGGGTGAAGTAATTGAGATTCGACTTACCAGAGTCCATTCCTCCGTGTACTCCAGCGAGGCCGTCAGGATGCAGGATATTTACTACCTCTTGCTCCCATTCTGTAAATTGGGGTGGAATGGATGGGGGTCCGCCGCCAGTCTTCTGCACAGCGATGTTGTGTCGCAACACCATCGAGCGCACCTTCCCCCGTAGGTCGTTCCATCTCTTTCTAATGTCTTCCCGATTTCTGGGATGCTGTCCCACAGCGTTGACCCTGTCTACGATCCTTTGCCATAGCTCAGCCTTCCTTGCTATAGTGGTGTGCTGCACCTGTGTGCCGAAGAGCTGGGGCTCTACCCTGATTATTTCCTCCACCATGACCCTGAGTTCTTGGTCCGAGAACCTGGGGTGTCTTTGGGGTGCCATGGGTGGTGTGGATGAGGTGTGGGGTGGTGTTTGTGGTGATGTGCGTGGTGATGTGTGTTGATGTGTGCGTAGATGTGGTGTGGGTGATGATGTTGTGTTCCTGTGTGTGTTGTGCTTTGCGTTCCCTGTGCTCTCTCTCAGTGTATTGCGCCTTCTCTCATATATATTTTGTTGTAGGGGTTTGTGGGTGATGTGGGTGTGTGTTTTATATTGTATTGGGTGTGTGGGAGTGGTATGTGTATGTGTCTCAGGTGTGTGTATTTCGAATTGTCCAATGTGGCTGTGTTTTGTATGTGTGTGTGTATTTTGAGCGCGGCGGAGTGTACCGCCAATGGAATACCGCGGTTGTAAGACCGCCGCGTGGATTTGTGGGTCAGAATGGCATGGGCGTGTTTGTGTTGGCGTGGCAGTGGAGGTTTGGTTATCTCCAGTTTATCGCTGCCCGCTGATGAGGCGGCCTTCAGTGGATGTCGGGTTTTTGCCGGTTTGCCAGTTGCTGGTCAGAATGACCGTGGTGGTTTACCGCGGCCGCGGCGGTAGAATGGCGGTCTTCTGACCGGCGGTAAGGGCCTTTTACCGCCGAGGTCAGAATGACCCCCTGAGTTTCCTTGATGGAAGAGGGGGATGGCCAACCCAGAATTGCTTGAATCTTATCTGAATCCATGGCAACACCTACTTGGTTAATGCAATACCCCAAGTATTTTACCTCAGTTTTGTCAAATTCGCATTTTTCTGGCTTGCAGAATAGATGATGTTGTCTAAGCCTTTCCAATACTTGTAGTACATGTTTAGTGTGTTGTTCTGAGTGAACAGAGAATATTAGAATGTCATCCAGATAGACGACCACTGTCTGGTGTAGAAGATCAGAAAAAATAGCGTTCATGAATCTTTGAAAGATGGAGGGAGCATTGGTTAGTCCAAAAGGCATCACCCGATAATCATAATGGCCGAAAGGTGTTCTGAAGGAGGTCTTCCATTCATCACCTTCCTTTATCCTTAAAAGATGGTATGCTCCTCTAAGATCTAACTTGGTGAATTTCTTAGCCCCTCTGACGGCTTCTAAGCTGTCCTTGATAAGAGGCAGAGGGTAGCGATCCTTAGTAGTAATCTTATTTAATCCTCGAAAGTCTATGCAAGGACGTAAGTCTTTCGTCTTTTTTGGTACTAAAAAGAGAGGAGCCCCTGCAGGTGAAGAGGAAGGGGCAATCAAACCACTTTGTACATTTTCCTCTAGATATTCCTTGAGGATCTTTTTCTCAGGCTCGGTTAGAGAATACATTCGCCCACGGCATCTGATTCCAAGGGAATGGCGCAATCGTATTCTCTATGGGGTGGCAGTTCTGGTCTTTCTGGTTTCTGGAATACATCGGCATATTCTAGATAATGTCTGGGTACTCCTTGTAGGACGTTGATGGAACATCCCACCTTAGGTGGTGTGAGTAAGAGACTCTTCGGGGACCAATAGTTTCCTGCTAAATAACAATGGTGTTGGCAAAAGTGGGAGGAAAGAGAAATGGTTCTAGTTTCCCAATTAATGTAGGGATTATGCCGAGTTAGCGATGGAATCCCCAGAATCATTACGTGATGCGGTGAGGATATTAAGTCGAAGGAAATATTTTCTTGATGTTTCCCGAACTGCAGACATAAGGTAGGAGTGGTATGCCGGACAAGTCCTGAGGCTAGGAGTGAACCATCCACCGTGTGGACTTGCTCTTGTACTTCCTTAGGTATTTGCAGAATCTGTCTTTCCATGGCCCAAGTTTCGTCTAGATAGATACCACTGGCTCCACAATCCAGCAAGGCCAGGTCTCTTTCTTCACGGCCATCTGTTAAGTGTAAGGTGACGGGTAAGAGGAAAAGAGCAGTTATTTCTTCCCTTGAGGAACAGATGGAAGGTATCTTGGAATATCCCGTCCTCACCCTTCTCAGAGGACGGGAGCTGGCGTTTCCCAAGGGCTTGGCTGGATGGACAGGACAGGTACAAAGTAGATGACCAGCAGCACCGCAATAAAGGCAAAGTCCTTTTCTTCGCCTGTTTTCCCGCTCACTAGTTGATAATGGCCCTCGTGCCATGTCAATTTGCATAGGCTCTTCATCAGTAGTACCTTTAGGTTCAGAACGAGTCTCCTCAGAGCGATGAGGAAGGGCACGGGACGTCATCGAGTGTGATGGTATACGACTTTTTCTTCTCCACCCTTCGCTAATTTAGACAATATTCTATTGCAAGGGTCAGATCCATTAAACCCTTGAGGTTCTCCACTCTGGCGGAGTGCACTAGTTCATCTTTGATGTCATCCTTGAGACCCCTGCGAAACAGGGTCACCAAAGTACGCTCCACCCAAGAAGTTTCAGCTGCCAACTGTTTGAATTGTGTGATGTATTGTAGAACGTCCTGACTTCCTTGTTGACTATCGCATAGAGCTTCTTCTCCTGAAGACTCAAGTCCAGGACGCTCAAACATTTGTTTAAAGGCAGCGACAAAGTTTGAATAATTAGACAGGCTGGGATCTTTGCCTGTCACCAAAGGGGTTGCCCAGGCCAAGGCTGGGCCAGATAGAGCGCTGATCAAATATCCAAACTTAGTTTTGTCTTGCATGAACTGTGAAGGACGGAATGCGAAATAGACTGTGAAGGCATCTAGGAACTCTTGCAATTTGTTAGGATCCCCAAAGAAGCGAGGTGTGGTTGCAGAGACAGTAGGAACATCAGTGGCTCTATAGGCTAAGGCTTGTCGGAAAGCCATATTTTCGGTTCGTAGCTGTTGAAGTTCTTGGGCCTGTTGTTGGATAGTCAGGAGCAAGGTTTGACTTGTTGGTTCCGTACTCATCACGGGATTCTCCATGGTTCCGGTCAGCGACTGGAGTTTTGGGCGTTGCAATCTGTCACGATTCACCCTGGGCTTACCGTCAGTACTGGAGAGGGATGGTGAGCGGCCCCAGTTCCTGCAAGTCATGCTCTGACCGAGGTAGGGGCGACCCCTTCCGGTAGCCACGGTGCTGTTGACAATAGTAAGCCACCACAGTCCGTGCCCTCCAGAAGGAGTCCCAGAGGAAAAACCCCAAGGGGGAAAAAACATCCAACAGGAACTCCCTGAAACAGAAGGAGGACACAAGGATTAGAACTCAAGATCCTGGAAATCTGGAAGACTGAAGACAGAACAAGAATGACTGGCGTCCCAAACGAAGACCAGCCGGAGCGTGACCACCACCGCTGAAGTGTTGCAACGCAATGAGAAGAAGAAATGATTCCCCTTATATACCCCTAGACAGGAAGTGATAAACAGGAAGAAGTAACACCACCATCTTGGCTTGGGAAGGAGCTATAGCTAGAGATAGAAAATATACCCTTGTACAAAAGGAACAGGTGCATGCAGGGAAGAAGGGAAGTGCACGGCATGCTGGGAAGGAGAAGGCATGCTTCAAAACCATGCATGAGGAAGAGAAAGGCCCTGAAGGCGTGTGGCAGGTGAGTAATGCTAGGGGGGAGGGCCCAGACACCCCACAACAATGTCTGTGTTGTGCGCCGTGCGCGGCGAGGACCGTGACCCAATTCTGGGTCTCCGGCCTCGCTGCGTCCTAATAACAGCGCGCGGCCGGAGAAAAGGCCTGCCGCGGGCGCCGCGACCCTTGACACGGGCTGCAGCTTCCCCCGCGGCCTGGCCGGGATACATTAAGAGCATGTAGAGAGTGCAGAAGCAGGTGGAGAAGACTGTGTTGATCTGGCATTTCATGTTGAGCTTGAGGTCTGGGCTAACGCCACGGTTGCGGGTGTGGTCTGTCGGAGTGGGTGTGGATCCAAGTTTAGAGGGCCACTACTTGTTATTCCACGGTTCCCAAAAATCAGCACTTATGTCTGGTCCATGTTCAGCTTTAGGCAGTTGGTCTTCATCCATTCTGCCACACTGGCCATGCAGTTGTGGAAGTTGGTCCTCATGGTGCAGGTGTTTTTGGGGAGTAAGATTTGAATAGGTTGTGGCTGAGGGATGAACATTGAGGGATGCTGCAGATGGTGCTTTTTGGTTTCGAGGTGAAGGGTGGTAGGCGGATTCTCTGAGTTTGTCCTGTGAAGAAGGATGCAATCCATTTGAGGGTGCCTCCCTAGTTCCCAATGTGGTTGAGTCTCTTGGGATACAGTGTTGAACGTTGCTGAGATGTCAAGGAGGATTAAGGATGCAGTTTCACCCAGATCGAGGAGGCTTCTGATGTCATTGGTGGCAGCGATCAGGCCAGTCTACATGCTGTGGTTGGCGTGGACCAGATTGAGAGGCCTCCAGTAGGTTGCTTTTCTTCAGGTGTTTGGTGAGCTGGCTGTTGATGGCCTTCTTAAGGGCTTTGGTGGGGAAGGGGAGCAGCAAGATGGGGTTGTAGTTTTGGAGTTCGCTGGGGTCGGTGGAGGGTTTCATGAGGAGGGTCCTGACCTCTGCGTGTTTCCATCCATCAGGGAAGGCACCCGTGGTGATGGATGCATTGAAAATGGAGGTGAGTTTGCTAGTGATTTCCCTGCTCCCGAAGTTGAAGAAGCGGGGGGGCATGGGTGTGTGGATGGAGTTCATGATGGCTGTGGTGTGGTGCTCTGTGTGGCAAGCTTTTCCCATGCGGTGAGCAGGGTGCGGTTCACAAGCAGGATAAGGATATTAGGGTGCGGGGATGTTCCACCCTTCTCTGTGCATTCTCAGGTCATAAAGTGCTGAAGGGGCTGGCAGTATTCCATCCTCCGTATCGGGAGCTGCAACTGGCCCAGTCTACTCAACCATCTTGGATGGCCACGCCCAATGTGTTTCCTTTCTTAAATTGGTTAAAGAATCAGAATGTATTAATCTGAAAGACCTATTATTGGCCAGACAAATTACTGTCACATTTCAGTCACCGGACCCTCACAACACTTTGGTATGTCTTTCATTGTGCTGGAACATGTACTAGGCTTGCTCTGCTTGCCTTTTTCTACCCACCAATAAAACAAAGACAACCAAGGCTACATTTGTGTCTCCTTGTGTGTCCCTTAAAATCTATAAATGACATTATCTCGCCTATTCCACATATCAACAGTATGACTATGACTGTGTCCTAGAGGATTATGAATGGCATAATGCAGAAGAGATAATTTATGGTGACAACAAATATAATATCAACAATAATTTAAATGATTCTACTGCAAGTTCCAAGTTTTGTTCTTGCTTGCTGCATTCAATATGCCCATCTCTCCAGTGACCGCAGAAGCGAAGCAGAATCTACACTGTAATTGCTATGTTTAGAAATCTTCCTTAATTCCACTGGTTTCCCTCTTTACCTCTTCTATCTTCTTTTCCTGAACCCAAGCCATACAAGATCTTATAAGTGTATATTTTAACTGTGTTTGTGTCTCTAAAAAGATTTCATTTAGCTATGATATAATGGATCCCCTATATTGAAGCATGTTATTTAGAGAGCTGTGCCTCTTTCATGTTCCAACCTTGAGTATGTGATGGTTGGCGGAACACTTTTTTCAAAGTGGTGAGTGAGAGTTTCAGTTAGCAAACAGAAAGTATATCATATGAATTGCCTTGAAAGCTAATAAGAGCAATGTCAGTGCCCCACTGCTTTTGGGTGAGAGTTAGCTGGCCCAAAGTTAATGGAACGTAAAGATACTATTCATAAATGCCCTTTGTGAATTCCTCAAAATCGTAAACTTAGACTTTTTGTCTAAGTTTAAACCAAACTTTTAAATTTACCTTTGTGAATCAGGCTCTATATCTGTGGGGGCTTGAACATCATTGGTGTCATGCTCTGCTAATGTTGAGTCTTGGACATAGTTTTTATACACTATTTCAGTGGGGACTTGAACATGATTGTCTTCAACCACTGCATAGGGACCTATAGATCACAATTACTACTCACTGTATCTGTAGTGGCTTGAACATCACTGTTGTCACTCTCACCATTGTTAAGTCCTGGACACTGTCCTTACACACTATTTCAGTGGGTAGTTGAAAATATTATCACTATACACTATCTCTGAGGAGACTTTTACATTAGAAAGATCACACACTATCTCTGCATGGACCTGAGCATCCCTATAACAACACACTAACTCTGTGGAAACTTGCACCTTGCTATAATAAAACACTATATTTGTGTGTGGGAACTTTAAGATTAACGTCACATTAACTCTTTATGGGCTACAACTTTTCTCTAATCAAACAATATCTGTTTGGACTTGAACAGCGTGACCTTCACACATTGTCTGGGGACATGGCTATTATCTTTACACACTGTTTCTGACAGCACTAGAATAAGACTACTTTAAACACAATCTTTTTGGTACTTGATCAGGATTAATTTCACACACCATCCCTGTGAAGACTTTATCAGTTCTATATTCAGACAGTATCTCTGCAGAGATTTGTGCATCACTATAATCGCACGCCATATATGTGGGGAATATAACATTCCTAGAATCACACACTATCTGTTTGGACTTGATATCATCTTCAGATGCAAACTGTGTGGGACTTGAACATTATCTTTACAAACTATTTCTGTGGGGATCTGAACAAGATGCTCTTTTAACTCTATCACTTTGGGGACTTGAAAACATTCTAATAAAATACTATCTTTATGAGTACTTGCACAAGATTAACTTTACATGACATTTCTATGAGAGCTCTAACATTCCTGTAATCAAACACTGTCTCTGTGGTGACCTGAACACCACTATAATCACACAATCTCTGTTTAGACTTGAACTTCATAATCTTAACACACATTTTCTGTGTGGACACTTTCATCGTGGACCTGAACAAAGTTATTGACATGCACTATTCTCTGGGAACCTGAATATTTCTGTAAGAAAACTATCTTTCTGGGGACTTGAGCAAGATTAAGTTCACACACCATTTCTGTGAGGGATAGACATTTAGAATTATAGATGGGTAACAGTGAATTACAGGAATAGTTTCACTGGGGTTCTGAGTGATATCAAACAGAAAATGAGAGTGAAGCTTGAGTTGTCTTTAATGTTACTCAGTACCCAAAAGTGAAAAACATCCTCAGAATTCTTCAGTTTTTATCCATCTATAATGTTATGTTATGTATGGCTCCCATAATCATCTACCACTCCTTTCAACTACTATGCAGGGGCAGAGGAGTAGTAGGGGAGCTATACATAACATGGAATCACTTCCTTGTCCTAAATGTAAAAAAGAAAATAACAATAACTAGCCTCATGTCACCCCTCACCACTCTCTGTGCATTCTCCTCCAGAAAGTCATAACTTATGTAGTTTAATCGTCTGAAATTACCTCAGAATTTCACGACATTACCCGGAATTACACAAGACGAATGATTCTGCATTTAGTGCTATTTTCTTCCCGCAAAAATGTCCTCTTGTATCCATCAAGGACGTGAGGATGCATTTTGCGTTAAGAAATATTGCTAAATACAACAGAACATGAATAGTGAGTGCAAGCAGCCAATCATTCTTGTTAAATGTGCTCTTGGGGCAGGATTTCCCCCTACTTACTCCCAGAAATTAGCTATTTTCTTTTAGTGCAAAATGTACCCTCCCATCCAAAATGGACGAGAGAATGCATTTTGCACAAGGAACATAGAGCTAAATATAACAGAACATAAACAGCAGTGTTCTCGTGGTACAATGGTTTTTCCCCAGAACTATGCTTGATAAGCAAGTGGGAGTCATTGCACTATTATCATTAGTTCTGTGTGAAACAGTCATGCAAAGGTTCTCAAATCACTCCCAGCCAGAGCAGCCAGGAATTCCCTAATGACGCAGCACAGTGCGTTACAGCCTTTGTTCACAACTATTGTTATTTCATAACACTGAGTTACTGGATTGGAATCCAGTTATGTACACTGGTTACTCTCTTCAACAGGCATGCACAACATTGACATAACTATACAGTCTCTTTGGGGAATGTAACACCACTATCATCACACAGTATCTGTCAGGCGACTTGAACACTACTATAATCACACACTATCTCTGTGGGGACCTAAACACTCCTATAATCACACACTATCTCTCTGTGGACCTGAAAGCCACAATCATCACACACTAGCTCTCTGGGGATCTAAATTCCACTATAATCACACACTAGTTCTCTGGGGACTTGAGCACCATTATAATTACATGCCATTCCTGTGGGGAACACCTGCTATCTTTCTTATGATTTGAACTCTACTATAATTATACAAGCTCTGTGGGGACCTAAACACCACTATAATCACACACTATCCCTATGGAGATGTGAACACCACTATAATCATACACTATCTTTGTGGAGACCTAAACACCACTATAATGCAACACTATCTATCTGGGGAATTGAAGATGCCGATAATCACACATTGTCTCTGTTTGGACTTTAACATCATTAACTTAACACTCTCTGTTTAGTACTCGTGCATTGTCTCAGCAAACTAATTCAGCGAAGACTTGAACACGGTTATATTTATGCTCTATCTCTGTGGATACATGAACATCTTTATAACCACACAGTACATGCCATGCCTAGGAATTTGTGATCTAATAGCTACATTGACAAAAATATAAGTGTTCGTACTTTTAATTCCACTTTACCTAATTTCATCTGCTAATTTCTCCATCTGTTCATTTCTTGTTCTCCTAATATTCTGAGCACTGAGCAATGGGTTAAATACAGTTTTAAGTGTGCTTCTGTAATTGCAATATATTTTCTGATATAATAATACCATAATCCATCACTCATGTGCATCTAGGATATGTGCAGCAAATAATATATGAACAGATTATGATTGTTTATATATATTGCAGATATAATAAATATTTAGCTATGCACCTTTGGTGATATTCAGTCACAAATGGTAATCATGCAGTAGGTCCTCATAAGGATGGTAGCACATGTTAAAGTCCCCACAGGGATGTTTTTGTGCCTGTGATTAAATAACAATATATTTGCAAATTTTAAGCAGGATCTTGTATCATGATTTTTTTCTTAATATTTGTGTGCTAATAGTATATTTAAAAAACATTGGGAATGGTTAGTCCCCACAA
Organism: Pleurodeles waltl; assembly: GCF_031143425.1. Classification (NCBI taxonomy): domain Eukaryota; kingdom Metazoa; phylum Chordata; class Amphibia; order Caudata; family Salamandridae; genus Pleurodeles; species Pleurodeles waltl. The sequence continues at coordinate 334,124,617 of NC_090450.1, read as the reverse complement.
GGCAGGTATGCACACATAGGTGGTCATTCCAACCCTGGCGGTCCATGACCGCCGGGTTGGAGGACCGCGGGAGCACCGCCGACAGGCCGGCGGTGCTCCAATGGGCATTCCGACCGCGGCGGTAAAGCCGTGGTCGGACCGGCAACACTGGCGGTCTCCCGCCAGTGTACCGCCGCCCATTGGAATCCTCCAAGGCGGCGCAGCTAGCTGCGCCGCCGAGGGGATTCCGACCCCCCCTACCGCCATCCAGTTCCCGGCGGTTCTCCCGCCGGGAACCGGATGGCGGTAGGGGGGGTCGCGGGGCCCCTGGGGGCCCCTGCAGTGCCCATGCCACTGGCATGGGCACTGCAGGGGCCCCCGTAAGAGGGCCCCTAAATGTATTTCACTGTCTTCTGCGCAGACAGTGAAATACGCGACGGGTGCAACTGCACCCGTCGCACAGCTTCCACTCCGCCGGCTCGATTCCGAGCCGGCTTCATCGTGGAAGCCTCTTTCCCGCTGGGCTGGCGGGCGGCCTGAAGGCGGCCGCCCGCCAGTCCGCCAGCCCAGCGGGAAAGTCAGAATTACCGCCGCGGTCTTTCGACCGCGGAACGGTAACCTGACGGCGGGACTTTGGCGGGCGGCCTCCGCCACCCGCCAAGGTCCGAATGAGGGCCATAGTCCCCACAAGGATGGTAACGTGTGTGTGTTTATATAAATAATACTTTTTTTTTCCAAACACTTGGTGTGGCCCTTTCTTGTGTGTAAATCACTGACTGCGATTATTGCAATAGTTTTACACCCTTTCTCATGAGCCTTAGCTAATCTCCACAGCTACTCCTTTCGGAAGCGTTGGTTATTGGAAGGCCTCTAACACTATCACTAAGGGTTGCCTGGACTCAGTGCAGGGTGCCTCATTTATAGGTGTAAACCATATACTGAAAAAGCCTACTACATTCATGAAAAACATCCATCTGAACTAATACAAAGACATATATCATGGGTGCACTTTTGTGACTTTCCCTAATTAGATCTGGTGTTAACCAAGAGCTTTTGTTGTTATTAAAATTCTACCTCTCTCTATCCATCTGTCGGTTGGCTTCACTAGGAATGATCGCAATCTGCTCTTTCACAGGGAGCATTTTCGGCACACAAAGTAGTTTTGTTCAGTGCCATGAAATAGTATTGCAATCTGTGCTTTTTGAGACCAAAAAATAGTTTTGATTTTTGCCAATGTTTTTTGCAATAGTGAGGGCCCAGCAGCTCCCACAACAAGGTTTTACACAAGCCATGTCAAAATAGGAAGCACACTGACAAAATGAAAAGATTGACCACCAATGTCCGGCTTTGACAATGCTTAGTTATTCTCATGCTTCCCATAATCTTGTTCAAACTGGTTCCACTGACTTTAAATTATGAATATGTTTTGGAAATACTAGCATACGTCAACACATTGTACTAAATGATGCTTCAAAGAAATAGTAACTAAAAGTTCAAAGTAGTTTCGCAAAACATTTTTTCCTGGTTGCATTTTTTGTGAACATTTTATTTTTAAAGCAAAGAATCACCAATCGTGCTTTCAAGCTTCTGCAAATATTTGCATTTAATCAGAGAGCATTCTGTGAGTGTTGTATGTAGCCTAATATTGATAGACTGTGCAAATGCGTGTACACATTTATTTTTCTGGAAATTCCTGTCAGTAGTGCAGACTGACTTTACAACGTTTATTTAGATCGCTCACCCTAATAATAAAGGGGTTTGCATTAATGAACAGAAGTACCAGTTCAAACAGCAATAACATATGGGCACAAATAGTACCTCAACTGCAGACAAGTCCCTTTCCTGCTGCTTTGACATGGAAAAAGAAGTTGTGCTTCAGATGTGGATTTGCGTTTCCACATGAAGGAAAGTGTCCCACCATTGGTCAGATGTGCAAAGGCTCTGGAAAGAGAACCATATTATGACAATGGGCAGAGTGAAGAAAGAACGAAGTGTGTCATCCCACGAAGATAAAATGGCCACCAGAACATTCCAGAAGCAACAGTCAACATGCACACACAAGGCCAAGGGGCAACATGAGTTAAAGCAAATACATACTAAACAAAGTGGATCATCATCTAAGTCATCGTCAAATGGTTCTTCTGCCTCAATAATAAGTGAAAGTAGAGACAGTTATTGTGCCATGCCATGTCAATGCTTACCTCAGAAAAAATATGCACATATCGGACTAGTTGCTTCTGAGGAGAAAAGTCAGTCAAAGAAAAGTCGACGTGTCAAAGCAACAAAATCATACTAACACTGTTCAAGGATTACATTGTAAACAAATGGATGCTCAATACCTTTCATTATCAATAGCAGTACATTGATGAATAGAATGCCAGAAGTAAAGCACAATGAACTGTCTCCGTTACCTCTAGTTACACTGCCAAAGACCAAAGTGTACGCTCGGGCTGCATCTACGCCCATGAAACGTCGGGGTTTGTTTATAGCAACATTGAAACATAAGAAAACAAAAGTACAAGTGCTGATCTATGTGCTTCAAGGTACAAAAGCAAGTGCCCATAGCTGCTGACAACAGACCGATTTTGGTGAATTACAACATGAATGCTCATCACAAAAAAAAGTCAATTTCCTTCATTATTTCATGGTTTAGGATAGTTAAACTATGAAACTAAAGTTGCATATCAATGAGGATCTCTGTCCTGTTGCTCCGAGACATAGATGAATTGCATTGTCATTTACAAGAAGCTGTTGAGAAAGAACTTGAATCATTATGTAAGTACAACAATATTGAACTTTCCACTGGTCCCACACCATAGGTTTCTCCCATAGAAGTAGTGTGTTAAAAGGTCCAGGAACGAGCTGTGCTCATATGCGTTGACATGCACCAGGCAAACAAAGCAATTGAACAAGAATGACATCCAAGGCCACACATTGCTGACATAACACAATTAAATGGTGCCAAAGTCTTTTCTCAACTTTATTTGATTAAAGTTTATCATCAGTTGGAAATTGAGGAATGCTAAACTGTAGATACATCACAACATTTTCACTACACGTTGGTTTGTTTAGATACAAGAGACTTAGGGGGTCATTACAACCTTGGCGGATGGCAGAGAACCGGCGGTAAGACCGCCAACAGGCTGGCAGTCTTACATAGGTGAATTATGACCATGGGGGTTACCGCCATGGTCATCCGCCGGTTCTCCGTCCCGCCCACAAGGGCGGAAACAACCGCCGGGCTGGAGACTTGGTTCTCCAGCCCTGCGGCCGTCAGTATACCGCCGGCGGTATTTGGACCCGGCTTACCGCCGTGGATTTCCTGCGGTTTGAACCGCCATGAAATCCATGGCGGTAAGCTCTATCAGTGCCAGGGAATTCCTTCCCTGGCACTGATAGGGGTCTCCCCCACCCCCCACCCCGACTCCCTCCCCTACACCCCCCACCACCCCTGCCACCCCCCAAAGGTGGCAGGGCCCCCCTCCCCACCCCGACCCCCAACATAACATTACTGACATACACCCGACACGCATGCAGGCACCACCAACACACACACACACGCACACACCCCGACATACATGCCCACAGCCACACACACAGTCAGGCACGCACACCCACATTCAAACATACACGCACACATCCATACAGACATACCCACAGACATACACACACTCATTCCCATACACACAACACCCACGCAAGCATACACTCACTCACACACCCCCCCTACATACACACACCCCCATGCACGCACACAACACCCCCCCACCCCCTCCCCTAACGGACGATCAACTTACCTGTTCCGTCGATCCTCCGGGAGGGGACGGGAGCCATGGGGGCAGCTCCGCCGACACCGCCACGCCAACAGAACACCGCCACAGCGAATCACAGGACGTGATGCACTGGGCGGTGTTCTGTTGGCGTGGCGGTGGAGGTGGAGCAACCTCCACTTCCCCGCCGCCCGCAAGTATGGCTGTTGGCGCCTCTCCGTCGGAATAACGACGGAGAGCAGCCAACAGTCATAATACGCCGAGCGGAAAACCGCCTGCACAGGCGGTCTTCCGCACGGCGGTCCCTCGGCGGTCTTGCAAAAAGACCGCCGAGGTCGTAATGACCCCCTTAGTTTTGGTGTGTCATTGACTGCAGAACTTTTCCAGGTCATTTGATGCATCATACATTCTGTTGTGAATGCACTGAATTATAGTGATGACAAGTTAGTTTTGGAGCTACCCAGAAGGAGCACTATAAAGGACTTACACAAATATGTTAATTACTCAATGATGCAGGTTTAACCTTAAATGCAGACAAGTGTGAATTCAAAAAGACAAAACTGAAATTCTTTGGCCATATATTTTCTGATGGGGGTATGACGCCTGATCCTGGAAAAGTGCAAGCTTTAACAAATGCTGAACCCGCATAAGATGTTTTAATGGTATGTTCTCTTATCAGAAGGGCGAGTTGCTGTTCAAGATACATAAAGGTCTTTGCCACTGTTATTGCTCCATTACGAGAGTTAACAAAGAAAAATGTTTCTTTTACATGCTCGCAAGAAGTGAAAAAAGTTTCAAGAGAATCAAACATGCCATCAAAAAGGCTACTTCAATCCAGAGCTTCATACAGAGACTAGTTAATTCTAGCCCGTCAGGTTATGCACTATACTTGCACAGCATAGTGGATGACCAAAATCAAGACTACATGTTGTGGCCTATGCTAGAAGAAGTTTGTCTCAATCAGAAAATGCTTATTCGCAGCCTGAGAAGGAAAGTTTGGCTGGAGTATGGGCTTGTGAACATTTCCAGGTATTCCTGTATGGAAAGCCATTTACGCTGGTGACTGATCATCAAGCTTTCCTAACCATTTTTGGCAATCCAAAAGCCACAATGAGGACTACAATTGCAAGAATATGATTATACAATTGTGCATCAACCAGAAAAGGATCAAAATCCTGCTGAATACTTTTTGAGAGTGCCTATTCACGGTCATTGTACTCCATCTAAAGTGGCTGAAGCCTACATCACCTTCATTGCCAATTCAAGTACACCAGCTGCTGTAGCGTTAACCCAGATTTTCACTCCCAGGATTCATGATGGTGACCTGCTCAAGTTAAGACATAATTACACATCAGTCATGGAATAAACACATTCAACCCCCCCAGTAATAATGGTGAATATCAAAAGTACATAAATGTTAAAGATGAATTGTCCATAACTAAGGAAGGAGTTAGACTGCAAGGATTGAAGATTCTGATTCCAGAGAGTCTATGACAAAGGGTGATTAAAGTGGCTCACCAAGGACATTGTGGTAACGTTGCTTCAAAGACAGAGTATGGTTTTGATACTTAAACGAAAGAATTGGAAAGGAACTCAAGGCCTGCCACATGTGCAACTGCCTGTCAACCAAAGTTACTCAACATCTTCTGAATATGTCTGAAACTCCCTAAAGATGCCTGGGAGAGAATAGCGATCTATTTATTTGGTGCACTTGATAATGGCCATCATTTAATGGTGATTACAGATTAATATTCATGTTTTACTTCAGTCGAGAATCTTTCATCCACAACACATAGGCCTGTAATCCAAAACCTTGATGGCATTTTTGCAACATAGGGCATACCAGCCATTCTAAAGCCTGACAATAGTCCACCTTTCATTTGTAATATGGTGGGCGGGATATCTGTCACGTTTGTGATTAAGTAATCCCCTCCGCAACGGGCGTAATCAGGTCCATTGACATTACCCTATGCTCAGGGGGGTTTTGCCTCAAATCTCTTTACATTATATTACTTATGCATGCAAGCATTAATTGCACACTACTAGTTTCACCCTCAGCCCTAGCAACCACATTTGGCAGTGGGAGCTTATTAATGCATCCCCGATGAAAATTAGGTTCTTGGTTGAGTGGAGTGATTACACTTCTCAAACAGAAAGCACAATCCCTGTCAGGCTGAACTACAAAAGTCCCCAAATTATCCTGTGCTTAACCCTATTGTAGCTTGGCACAAAAGCAGTCAGGCGTAACTTAGAGGAAATGTGTTCAGAATTTATTCAGCACTCAAACAGTAATAAAGTAAAAAAACAAACCGAGGAAAAATCCCACCCCAATTCAGAAAAATATAGATGAACATAATAAATAGTTAGGCATCAGAGTGACAAAAATCCAATCAGTAGAAACACAGTTGTGCGTTTTAGCGAAACATAGCACCTAAAAATCAAATTTCTATACACAGACATCTAGTTTCCGAGACCGGGGCAAAGTCAAAAGTTACAGCCAACCCCCACAGAGGGCAGTTCACATATATAAGGCAGATTGGTCTCGGTCTTGGCTTACCTTTAGGACTTAAAAATGTCTGTGAAGGTAAAGTTCAGTGGGGCAAGGCAGTCTGCAGTGTCCGACAAGGAGGCGTGGATGGGGAGCCCATACAACCAGAACACAAACTGGGAGCACCCAATATCCATTTGTAAATTGGTGGTAGTCTCTGCCAAACGCCAAGTTGCTAAATAATGGCACAAGGGAAAGTCACACGCTATGTGGTTATCTGATCTTACCCTTTGTAAATATCAGCTTGAGACAAATGGTTCACTCCTGCCCAGAGTGTACTGGCCCAGACAAACACGGGCACCATTTCAAATGTATTTATTCAAATGCACTACAGATGGACAGTCCACTGATTCTGGACAGGTATCCTTACTGATGGAACACCAGTGTACTTCGGGAAACAAAGCTGTCTGATGCACTGAAGACCTTTGAGATGACTGTGTCTCTGCATGTGGTGTTGGATTAAGGGGGGGCTTTCTTTTAATTGATTAATCTGTTATATTTGTTTTATTACTGACAATGTGACATGACTGTCTTTCAAGTATTGGTGAATGTATTCTGTTATATCTGGAACTGCAGTTCCTGTTATAAACTAAAGAATAAAGTTCCAATAAATAAATAAAATTAAAAACAAAAACATACCCAGCAAAGGCAGTAGTGAAATGGTCCGAAAGTTGTTAGGGTCATCAGAGCTAAGTAAGGCTTTTAGCAGTGACTTCACTACTGCTGACATATAAATCATGATAGGTTTTCTACCCTGTGAGTTGGTATAAATGGGAAAAGTTCATTTTTACAAAAGTCAAATAATGATATCATGACTTTCGCTGGGTTTAGGTCTTTAAGAGAGAGCGGGAAGATCTGCAGGCTGTGAAGGTGGCCATCAGTTGCTATTCAGTTATGAGGTGGAAGGTCTTGTCATGAACCCCACTATTCAGGCTTGGAATACCCCCATAGATCTCCTAATCAATCAATCAATCAATCAACTCAGATTTGTAGAACGTGCCTAATCAACTGTGAGGGCATTCAGGTGCTAGGTTCATGCTGGGAGCAGAGACAGGTCTTGAGTCCCTTTCTGAATTACAGAAGGGAGGATGATGTGCAGAGGAGAAGGGAAAGTCGTTCAAGGGCTTGGCGGCAAGGTAGGAGAAGGATAGTCCTCCACTGTAGCTTTGGTAGATGCAGTGAGCCTGTACGAAGGAGGCAGAGCGCAGGTGTCTTGAGGGTTGGTGGAAGTTCAGTAGTGGTTGATATATGCTGGTCCTTGGTCATGGAGGGCATTGTAGGCATGTGTCAGCATCTTGAATTGGTGGGGAGCTAGTGGAGGTTCCTGAAGAGAGGAGTGATGTGGGTCCACTTGGGGCAGTCGAGGAAAAGTCTAGCACCTGAGTTCTGTATCCCCTGGAGTCTCTTCAGGAGTTGGGTGGTGATTCCTGCATAGAGTATGTTGTCGTAGTCCAACCAGCTGGTGACTAGAGGTTCAAAGATAGTTTTCCTGGTACTGACGGGCAGCCATCTGACGATCTTTAGGAGCATGTAGAGAGTGTGGAAGCCGGTGGAAGAGACTGTGTTGATCTGGCATTTCATGTTGAGCTTACTGTCTAGGATGATGCCAAGGTTGCGGGTGTGGTCTGTCGGAGTGGGTGTGGATCTAAGTTCGATGGGCCACCAGGTGTTGTTCCACGGTGAGGTGTGTTCCCCAAAAACAGCACTTCTGTCTGGTCCGTGCTTAGCTTCAGGCAGTTGGTCTTCATCCATTCAGCCACACTCATCATGCAGTTGTGGAAGTTGGTCCTCATGGTGAAGGTGTTTTTGGGGAGTTGGAGTTGAACAGGGTGGGGATGAGGGATGAACCTTGAGGGATGCTGCAGATGGTGCTTTTTTGTATCGAGGTGAAAGGTGATAGGCGGATTCTCTGAGTCTGTCATGTGAAGAAGGATGAGATCCATTTGAGGGTGTCTCCCTAGATCCCAATGCGGTGGAGTCTCTTGACTAGTGTGTGGTGGGATACAGTGTTGAACGCTGCTGAGATGTCAAGGAGAATTAGGGCCGCTGTTTCACCCAGATCGAGGAGGCTTCTGATGTCATTGGTGGCAGTGATCAGGCCAGTCCACGTGCTGTGGTTAGCGTGGACCAGATTGAGAGGCATCCAGTAGGTTGCTTTTCTTCAGGTGTTCTGTGAGCTGGCTGTTGATGGCCTTCTTGAGGACTTTGGTGGGGAAGGGGGGCAGCAAGATGGGGTTGTGGTTCTTGAGTTCGCTGGGGTCAGTGGACGGTTTCTTGAGGAGGGTCCTGACCTCTGTGTGTTTACATCCGTCAGGGAAGGCAGGCATGGTGATGGATGTGTTGAGAATGGAGGGGAGTTTGCAGCTGATTTCCCTGCTCCCTAGGTTGAAGGAATACAAGGGGCATGGGTCTGTGGGTGATTCACAAGGGATGGAGTTCATGATTGCTGTGGTGCTCTGTGTGGCGAGCTGTTGAGCTCTTCCTATGCGGTGAGCAGGTGGTTTGGGGTGGCATCCAGGTTGCAGAGATCAGTTGGTTGGAGTTCGAAGTTACTGTAGATGGTTAATATCTTGCTGTGGAAATAGTCCAACATGGTTTGCAGAGTTTCTGAGAAGGGGAGATTGTGTTCTGTGTGGATGATGGGCAGGAGAACTCTCTGATAATGCTAAGGAGTTCCTTGATGTGGTTGGAGGTTGATTCGACACGGTCTGCCAAGGTGCCTTATTTTGTTTTTAAGGTGTTGGTGGTATCTGTTGATGGCTAACATGAAGGTGGCTTGGTCTGTGGAATCTCTGCTGGTGCCCCATCTTCTTTCTAGTAGTTTGCAGTTGTGTTTCATTGGCCTGAGTTCTAGTTGTACCAGATGGCTTGTTTGTTGGATCTGCAGCACTTGCCTGCTTTGATATGGGTGAATCTACAGCTGCAGTCAGTGATCCAGGCAGAGAAATTCTGGACGGCATGTGTCAGGCTGGTTGTGGAGTTAGGCTTGGTGGTGTCAGCACTCTGAGTGTACGATCACCGCCAGGTCTGCCACTCTTTGCCCCACCACCACTGCAGTGTGCTGCCTCCTTACCTTATGTCTTCATCCTGGCTGCCTAGCAGATCCCAAGGAATCCTCTAGGGGTCTTGTCCAGGCTCTCAGTGTGGGCCCACCGTGAAGCAGTGTAAACGGCCCTGGGTCACATCATGCCTGGGTACACCACACTGTCGTAGGCCACAATCTTGGCCCGGCCACTTCAGGAGCTTTCTGCAGTTGTGTCTAGTGGGAGGGGGTGCATTTCACAGGGAGGATAAGGATACTAGGGTGCGGGGATGCGCCACTGTTCTCTCTGCATTCTCAGCTCATAAAGTGCTGCAGGATCTGGCAGTATTTCGTCCTCCATATCGGAAGCTGCAACAGCGCCTGTCTACTCGACCATCTTGGTTGGCCATGCCCTGATGTGTTTCCTTTCTTAAAATGGTTAAAGAATCAGAATGTATTTATCTGAAAGACCTACTATTGGCCAGACAAATTACTGTCACATTCCAGTCACCGGACCCTTCCAACACTTTGGCATGTCTTTCATCATGCTGGAACATGTACTAGGCTTGCTCTGCTTGCCTTTTTCTCCCCACCAATAAATCAAAGACAACCAAAGCTACATTTGTTCCTCCTTGTGTGTCCCTTAAAATATATGAATTAAATTATCTCGCCTATTCCATATACCAACAGAATGACTATGACTATGTCCTAGGGGATTGTGAATGGCATAATGCGGTAGAGGTAACTTATAGTGACAACAATTATTATATCAACAATGATTACACTGCAAAGTTCCAAGTTTTGTTCTGGCTTGCTATATTCAATATGCCTATCTCTCCAGTGAGCTCAGAAGCAAAGCAGAATCTACATTTTTATGGTTATGTTTGGAAATCTTCCTTAATTTCCTTAGTTTCTCTCTTAACCTCTTCTTCCTTCTTTTCCTGAACCTGAGCCATACAAGATTTTATAACTGTATATTATAACTGTGTTTGTTTCTCTAAAAACGTTTTCATTTAGCTATGTTATAGTGGATCCCCTATATTGAAGCATGTTATTTAGAGAGCTGTGCTTCTTTCATGTTCCAACCTCGAGGATGTGATGGTTGGCGGAACACTTTTTTCAAGGTGGTGAGTGAGTTTCAGTTCGCAAACAGAAAGTATAACATATGAATTGACTTTTTGTCTAAATTTAAACCAAACATCTAAGTTTACCTTTCTGAATCGGGCTCTATATCTGTGGGAGCTTGAACATCATTATTTTCATGCTCTACCAATGTTGAGTCTTGGACAATGCTTTTATACACTATTTCAGTGGGGACTTGACCACGATTGCCTTCAACCACTGCATAGGGACCTAAAGATCACAAGTACCACTCACTATATCTGTAGTGGCTTGAACATCACTGTTGTCACGCTCTACCAATGTTAAGTCCTGGACATTGTCCTTACACACTATTTCAGTGGGGAGTTGAAAAATATCATCATTATACACTATCTCTGAGGAGACTTTTACAATAGAATAAACACACGCTAACTCTGTGGAGACTTGCACTTTACTATAATAAAATACTATATTTGTGTGTGGGAACTTGAGTAAAATTAACTTCACATTATCTCTTTATGGGCTATAACTTTTCTCTAATCAAGCAATATCTGTTTGGACTTGAACAGCGTGACCTTCACACACTGTCTGGGGACATGGCCATTATCTATGCACACTGTTTCAGACAGCACCAGAATAAGACTACCTTGAACACGATCTCCTTGGTACTTGATCAGGATTAATTTCACACACCATCTTTGTGGAGACTATATCAGTTCTATAATCAGATGGTATCTATGCAGGGACTTGTGCATCAGTATACTCAGATGCTATATATGTGGGGAATATAACATTCCTAGAATCATACATTATGTGTTAGGACTTGATATCATCTTTAGACGCAAACTGTGTGGGACTTGAACATTGTCTTTACAAACTATTTCTTTTGGGATTTGAACAAGATAATCTTTTAACTCTACCTCTGTGGGAACTTGAAAACACTAATAAAATACTATCTTTATGAGTACTTGCACAAGATTAACTTCACACAACATTTCTAGGAGAGCTCTAACATTCATGTAATCATACAATGTCTCTGTGGTGACTTGAACACCACTATAATCAGACAATCTCTGTTCAGACTTAAACTTCATCATCTTCACACACATTTTCTGTGTGGACACTTTCATCGTGGACCTGAACAAAGTTATTGACATGGACTATTTATTAATAACTTGAATATTGCTCTAAGAAAAATCAATTTTTCTGAGCAAGATTAAGTTCACACACTATTTCTGTGAGGGCTAGACATGTAGAATTATAGATGGGTAACAGTGAATTACAGCAATAGTTTCACAGGGGTTCCGAGTGATATCAAACAGAGAATGAGCAAAGCTTGAGTTGTTTTTGATGTTACTCAGATCCCAAAAGTGAAAACATACTCATAATTCTTCAGTTTTTACCCATCTATAATTTTATGTTATTTATGGCTCCCATAATCATCTACCGCTGCTTTCAATTACTATGCGGGGGCAGAGGAGTAGTAGGGGAGCTATACATAACATGGAATCTCTGCCTTGTCCTAAATGTAAACAAAAAATAATAATAATAACTAGCCTCATGTCACCCAACACCACTCTCTGTGCCTTCTCCTCCAGAAAAGCATAACTTGTGTAGTTTAATTGTCTGAAATTACATCAAAATTCCATGACATTACCCAGAATTACACAAGAAGAATTCTGCATTTAGTTCTATTTTCTTACCGCAAAAATGTCCTCTTGTAGCCACCAAGGACGTGAGGATGCATTTTGCACTAAGAAATATTGCTGAATGCAACAGAACATGAATAGTGAGTGCGAGCAGCCAATCATGCTTGTTAAATGTTTTCTTGGAGTACGATTTCTCCCAACTTACTCCCAGAAATTAGCTATTTTCTCTTATTGCAAATACGTACCCTTCCATCCAAAATGGACGCGAGGATGCATTTTGCACTAAGAAAATATAGCTAAATGCAACAGAACATAAACAGCAGTGTTCTTGCGTTACAATGTTTTTCCTCCAGAATTATGCTTGAATAAGCAAGTGGAAATCATTGCGTTATTAACAATAATTCTGTGTCAAAGAGTCATGCAAAGGTTCTCAAGTTACTCTGATTACTCCAGCATAACTGAACATCTGCTCAGGCCTACTAGAGAGCCCAGCCAGAGCAGCCAGGAATTCCCTAATGACCCAGCAACAGTGCATAACAGCCTTTGTTCACAACTATTGCTATATCATAGCAGTGAGGTACTGGATTGGAATACAGTTATGTACACTGGTTACTCTCTTCAACAGGCATGCACAACATTTACATAACTATACACACTCTCTTTGGGGAATTTAACACCACTATAATCACAAAGTATCTCTCAGGGGACTTGACCACTACTATAATCACACACTATCTCTGTGGGGACCTAAATATCACTATAATCACACACTATCCCTGTGGGGATTTCAACACCACAGTAATCACACTCTATCTCCGTAGGGGCCAAAACCCCATTATAATCACACACTATCTGTTTGGGGACTTGAACACCACTATCGTCACAAACTATCTCTCTGGGGACTTGAACACCACAATAACCACATACTATGTTTTTGGGATCTTAGCTCCACTATAATCACACACTATCTCTCTGGGGACTTGAGCACCACTATAATGGCAGACTATATCTCTGGGGATCTGAACTCCATTATAACACACACTATCTCTCTGGGGACCTAAACATCACTATAATCACTTGCTATCTTTCTGAGGTCTTGAACTCTACCATAATCATACACAATCTCCGAGGGGACCTAAACACCACTATAAACACACACTATCCTTGTGGCGACGTGAACACCACTATAATCACACGCTATCTTTGTGAAGACCTATACACCACTATAATGCAACACTATCCCTCAGTGGACTTGAAGATGCCGATAATCACACATTCTCTCTGTTTGGACTTTAAGATCATCAGCCTCACACTCTTTGTGCAGGGACCCGAGCATTGTCTTTGCAAACTAATACAGTGAAGACTTGAACACTGCTATCTTTACCCACTATCTCGATGGATACATGAACATCTCTATAACCACACAATACCTTTGAAGGGAATGGGATGTGATTCCCTTCACACACTATCCCTGTGAGGACTTGAATATAATTATCTTCGCACTCTACATCTGTGGGTAATTTCATCAGAGCGGTAAACACAAGCTCTGTAGAGGCTATGGTGCTACTACGATCACATACCACCACTGTGAGCATCGTCACACACTATCTCTGTGTAGTGATCACCTACAACCTCTATGGGCATCATGGCACACCATTCCTATTTGGTGATCACTTACCACTTCTGCAGGCATCATGACTCAGCATGTCTCTGTGATAAGCACATATCACTGCTCCGGGCATCATCACACAACATCTCTATGCATATATTAACATTACATGCCATGGCTAGGAATTTGTGATCTAACAGCTACATTGACAAGAATGTAAGTGTGCAGACTTTTGATTCAACTTTACCACATTACCTAACTTAGGCCCTCATTCTGACCTTGGCGGGCGGCGGAGGCCGACCGCCAAAGTCCCGCCGTCAGGTTACCGTTCCGCGGTCGAAAGACCGCGGCGGTAATTCTGACTTTCCCGCTGGGCTGGCGGGCGGTCGCCTTCAGACCGCCAGCCAGCCCAGCGGGAAAGAGGCTTCCACGATGAAGCCGGCTCGGAATCGAGCCGGCGGAGTGGAAGCTGTGCGACGGGTGCAGTTGCACCCGTCGCGTATTTCACTGTCTGCGCAGCAGACAGTGAAATACATTTAGGGGCCCTCTTACGGGGGCCCCTGCAATGCCCATGCCAGTGGCATGGGCCCTGCAGGGGCCCCCAGGGGCCCCGCGACCCCCCCTACCGCCATCCGGATCTCGGCGGTCGGACCGCCGGGATCTGGATGGCGGTAGGGGGGGTCGGAATCCCCGCGGCGGTGCAGCAAGCTGCGCCGCCGCGGAGGATTCAATGGGGCCGCGGTACACTGGCGGGACCCCGCCAGTGGTGCCGGTCCGACCGCGGCTTTACCGCCGCGGTCGGAATCCCCATTGGAGCACCGCCGGCCTGTCGGCGGTGCTCCCGCGGTCCTCCGCCCTGGCGGTCAAAGACCGCCAGGGTCAGAATGACCACCTTAATCTGCTAATTTCCCTATCTGTTCATTTCCTGTTCTCCTAAAATTCTGAGCACTGAGCAATGGGTTAAATACAGTTTTAAGTGTGCTTCTGTAATTGCAATATATTTTCTGATATAATAATACCATAATCCATCACTCATGTGCGTCTAGGAGATGTGCAGCAAATAATATATGAACAGATTATGATTATTTATATATATTGCAGATACAATAAATATTTAGCTATGCACCTTTGGTGATATTCAGTCACAAATGATAATCATGCAGTAGGTCCTCACAAGGATGGTACCACATGTTAAAGTCCCCACAGGAATGGTTTTGTGCGTGTGATTAAATAACAATAAATTCGCAAATTTGAAGCAGGTTCTTGTATCATGATTTTTTTCTTAATATGTGTGTGTTATTAGTATGTTTAAAAAACATTGGAAATGGTTAGTTTCCACAAGGCAGGTATCCACGCACAGCCCCCTCAAGGATGGTAACGTGTGTGTGTGTGTAGATACTAACTTTTGTAAGCATCCTTGAGTTATTCGACAGAATTGAGTCAGCATAGCAATTTCTACATAACTTAGAAGACTGTGTGACCCGGTACAAACCTTTATGCATGTTTTACTTGAGAAGATGGGGTATCTGTAGAGTTTTTTGTGACATTATAAAGGGTGCAGGTAGTGGGATGTCTAAAACCTTCAGATCTAGGTTATTTTTAGAAAAGTCTTTTTTGACAACTGTTGCAGAGTGTATACTATTCTAAGTAGATACTTTTTAATACTATGTACCTTATGAAAGTTTCACTGTTTGCAAACAGTCGGATAACAGTAAACTCTTTACAGTACCCGGTTCTCTACTGATATCAACTTAATTTCTCAATGTAGGTTTGGTGAGTTTCAGGTGTCTGATACAGGTAAAAGCTATCTGTAGTTAAGTTATTTGTTTTGGAACTGACATTCACTATTTTTAGGAACTTGCCTTGCTCCGAACAGTTATATACAGATTGAACACCATGCTAAATGAGGGTTTCCTATATATCTGTGGTTGATTGCTAAGTGTGAATTACGCGAGCTGTAAAGTTTATTGCATGGGGTCAATGTTGCAAATAATGCATGCTTTCTGCACCTAAAGGAGTTGTATCTGTTATGGCATGAATGATAGGTGATATTCTCCTGAGCTATTTTGTACTTACTGTAAGGCTTCTAATGCCATAGTAATTTATAGACTAATATGTGTCAAAGCGAAGCTTGGATGATATCATCAGTGATATAATCAGTGATGGTCATGGCGGGGGTGCAAGTTATAGTCAGCGCTGCTAACTATAACTGCTGAATTTCTGTGTTTTTGTAGTTCAAAACAATGTTATCATTCACATATTCACCTAACTATAACGTTATTTAACCTTTAGTTTTTTCAGTGAATTTCTAAGTTTAAAAAAAAAAAAACAAGTGATCTTTTTATCACACCTAATTATTACACTTTTTCAGTGAAATTTGATGGTTTTTTTTCAACATAAATGAAAAAATACTTAATTACCATACGCAAATGCAACTCCATGACACGCACGGCCTTTGGCCATGTGCAGCAGGGAGATGGCCACTGGGCCAGACCTATGGCTAACCCCTGCAGCCAATCCCACCCGTAGTTAGCCATTGGGCATGGAGGGACCCTCCCCTGGGCAACCTATTCAAATTTGGCCCCGGGAATACCAACCCCCACAGCACGGCAATACTTGTCGGGGGAGAGGGTATGCAGTCCCCCTCTCCATTTTGGCCCCGGGTACCCCGTCCCTCAGGGCCTGGCATGCTTGTTTGGGGAGGGGGGTACACAGCCCCCCTCCTCTGGCTGATTTCACCCCCCCCGTCCCCCAGGGCCCAGCAATATTTGCAGGGGTAGTGAGCAAGCACTTTCCCTCTCCAGCCAATTTCAGCTCTGGGACCCCATTCCCCAAAGCCCGGTGTGCTTGTCTGGGGAGCACGGTACACAGCCCCCTCTCTGGGCTGATTTCGGCCCTGAGGATACCGGCCTGCTGCAATTTTTATGGGAGTGGGGTGAGTGGCCCCCTCCCCTGGTCTATTTCAGCCCCAGGGACCCGATCCCCAGGGCCCGTCAATATTTGTCGAGGGGGTTCTTGCGGCTCCCCTCCCTGACTCATTATCAGCCCCGGGGACCCCAGCCTGTGGGGCCACTTAATTAGATTAAGTGGTCAGGAGCATGTGGCCCCCCTCCCCGGGCTTGATTTTGGGCCCACTCGGGCCTCATTCCCCAGCATGATTTTTCATGGGGAGGGGGGCACACTGCCCCCCTAGTAGGGCTGATTTTGTCACTGGGAACCACAGCTCCCGGGGCCTGGAACATTTTCACAAAGGGCAGGTGTACGCGACCCCCCCCTCTCAACGGGCCGGTTTGGCTCAGACCCAGGCTTTATTAACAGGAGGAATGGGGCACGTGGCCACCTCCCCAGGCCAATTTCAGCCCTGGGGACTCCATCTCCCAGAGACCAATGTGCTTGCTTGGGAGAGGGGGACATGTGGCCCTCCTATGAATTGATTTTGGTCCTGGTGACCCTATCTCTGGGGCCTTGCATGCTTGTTTAGGGAGAGGGTATGTGCCCCCCTCCCCAGGCTGATGTCAGACCCAGGGACCCCATCCCCAGGGGCCTGCAAAGGTTTTTTAGGGCGGGAGGTCAAGTGGCCCCGGGGACCCTATCCTATGTGGCCTGGTGATATTTGTAGGGGAGGGGGGCATATGGTCCCACTCCCCTGACTGATTTTGGCCCTGGGGATCCCATCTCCCAGGGCCTGGCATGCTTGTTTGGGGAAGGGGCATGGAGCTTCTCCCTCCGAGCCCATATTGGTTCAGGGACCCATCCCCCGGGGTCCAGCAATATCTGTAAGGAGAAGGTGTACGCAGCTCGCCGACCCAGAACCTGCCATAACTTTTTTTAAGATGAGGGGGAAAGTGGCCCTCTTCTCTGGGCCGATTTCCACCCTAAGGACCCAATTCTATGGGGCCTGGCTATATTTGTCTGGGGTGAGGGCCCCCTCCGCAAGCCATAAGAAGTAATGTTGGCCCCAGGGTGGAGCTCATTGGGTCCCTAGCAGCTCAGGGAGGGGCCGGCGCATCCCCTCTCCCCATAGCAGCAGTATTTGCCCCCCGGGCTCCCCTTGGCCTCTGGAGGGTCTGGTAGGGGGCCATGCAACCCCCTCCCCTATATGAAACCAGCCCAGTGGGTGGGCTCCCTGGGGAATTAACCATTGAAATGCAGCCTGGCTGCCATTTTGTATCAATCCAGCAAAAGGATCTGCATTTTTTGCCTTTGTTTTTCTTTTATGGCCCTAGGGGGGCCCTCTAAGTCCCACCATGGGGCCTAGGAGGTCAGGGTATCCCTACGCTGCCCTATACATTATTTTTCACAACTTCAGGACAGAGGGACTAAGTGTCCAGGTTGTATAATGGTTGCCAGCATTAGATTTCTCATGTTGCTGGCAGCCAATCAGAACGCGCTCTATCTCTCTCTCTGGCGTCTGACTCCAGTGGGAGCGAGGTGGCCCAAGGGTAATAAAGCTACTGTCTCGAGCCCAACTGACAAAATATACAATTATTTTTGGTCCTTAATTTCTCGAAAACTACTGAACGGATTTACAACAAATCACAAAACGCACAATCCTTGGACCAAGATCTAGCTTCGGACATATTTAGTGAAATTCCATTCAGTAGTTTTTTCTGTAGCCCATTTTAAAGAAGTCTATGGAAAATGTGTGGGGGATTTTGTGCTTTGGCCCCCCCCTTTCTTCTCGCTCCCTACCTGACGGATCACCCCGAAATTTGCCAATCACAAACTTTTTGGAAAGCTTTTTGGAGACTCATCAAACAGTGCCAAGATTATTAGCAATACAATAATGCCTTTTCTTTTTAACATTATAGTTAGCTGCCTTTGTCAGTAAAAACATTAACGTTTTGAAGTTTAAAAAAAAGACACCAAAATTCAGTTATTAGCAGAGCTATTTACCTTGCACCCCTACCAAGCAGTGCTTATGACCTCACATATTACATCATGAGAATATGAGGCATTATTAATGGCATCACAGATACAATTCTCATAGGTGGCCAAAGCATGGGTTATGTGCATCATTGACTATACATCTAAGTTAAAAGGGGAGGGGGCCATGTGGCCCCCCTCCCTGAACCTCTTTAGGCCCTAGAGACCCTATCCCACAGGGGAATACATATAATTTAAAAGGGGAGGGGGACCAGGCGTCCCACCCTGACCCACTTTAGACCCTGGGGACCTCATCCCCAAGGCCTTTTTTTATATTAAAGAGGAGGAGTGCCACAGAGCCCTCCTCCCTGAGCCTCTTCTGGCCCTGGGACACCATCCCCCCAGGCCATACATATATGTTAAAAGGGAAGGGGGCTGCAAAGCCCCCCTCTCAGAGCCTTCTTAGGCCATGGGGACCCCATCCCCCAGGGCATTTTCTAAAAATAAAGGCTGCACTGGTCCTCTTGTTGAGCCATTATTGGCCTTGGGAACACGTCCCTTGGGCCACTTATTTAAATATAGGGTAGGGGGCCACGTGGCCCCACTCGAAAGGCCATTATGGGCCCCAGGGAACCCATACCCAGGGCCCTGCACTGTTAAATGTGGTGTCCTGGTGCTCACACAGGGTACCCACATTAGAGTCACTGGGTCCGCAGGAGGCCCCATGGCCCCCGCAGCCCCACCTGGCATATGCAGTGGAAGCCGGCATTGCTCTCGCCAGGAGAAGGCTGCTCCCTCTGGGTGCAATATTTTGATCTATGAAACAGATCAAAATTTTGCTCCCAGTAGTCAAGAGCATTTTCAAAGCTCCCGCCTGTTGGGAGTAAAAAACTTTGCACTTGTATAGTGCACTACTCACCCGTTAGGGTCTCAAGGTGCTGTACGCATACCGCTGTGGAACCCCTCCTGGCTTTTCCCTGTAAGGCGCCCACTCCTGGACAGCCCCAGGGTGAAGCCAAGCATCCAAGCGCTGTGAGGGCCGTTGTGGAGATTAAGCAAGCTATTGCCCAGAGTTACAGAGTGGGACCCATTAATTAGATTAGGCACCGAGGTGAGAATTATCTGGTCCAAGGGAATTGAGCCCAAGACCCGCTGAGGTGGGAATTGAACCCTGGTCCCGTACCAGATCTCTGTATTGAAATTAAAAAATGCACCAGCACGCAAGAGCAAATATGCCTGCGCCCGTGCGGGCATGGAAACAGCTATTTCCCCAGGGGTGGGATCTTGGGACATAGTTACTTAGCAGGCCTGGGAATGGGGTACCAAGGCCATTAAAGGCTCAGAAGGGGGGGCACATGCCCTCCTCCTTATTTACTGTAATTTCAGCACCGGGGTGGGCTTCTCTACCCTATATAAGCTTGGGAAAGGGATCAGTGTGGCCCACTCCCAATTTTCAATAATTTCGGCCCCAGAAGTGGGCTCCCTGGGGGCCTCTAGAGGCTCAAGGAGGGGTGCTACATGGCCCTTCTCTCTGTTAACAAATTTTAGCCCTGGGAGTGGACTCCCTGGAACCTCTAATGGCTTGGAGAGGGGAGCCACAATGCCAACCTTCCCTTTATTACGAAAATCAACCTATGGATGGGGTCCCCAGGGCCTTTGGAGGCTCAGAGATGAAGACTATGCAGCCCCTCCCCGTTTTTTTATATTTACAGCTTTGGGGGTAGGCTTCCTGGAGCCTATAACTAATGAATGCAGCCAAGCCGCCAGTTAGTTTTTTTCTGCAAGAGTGCAGCTTTTTGCAAGTTTATTTTTCCTTTTTGGTCTCCAGGAGGGTCCCTTAGGGTCCTCCCATGGGGCCTATTGGGTCAGGGTATATCTACCGTGCTCCATTATATTATTACTTTTTTCTAACTTTAGCACAGGGGACTAAGATGGTCATTATGAACATGGCTGTGTGGCCCACCATGCTGGCGGTGGCGGGAAATTTCACCACCCAGCATGGCGGGCCACACCCCACATAATGAACCGATGGAGGGCCCCCATAGCCGGTCCTCACTCACTGCCAGGCTGCCTCCGTCAGGCAGCCTGGCGGCGGTCGGCATCATCATCCGACAGGGCAGCGCTGCTGCCCCTCGGATAATGATCCCTCAGGCACCAGCCTTTCCCTGGTGAGTTTCCCCGCCAGGGAAAGGCTGGCGGAAGGGGTGCACCAGGGCACCCCTGGGGGCCCCTGCACTGCCTATGCACTTGGCATGGGCAGTGCAGGGGTCCCTGTGCAGTGCCACATCGTGCATCGTTTAATTTCATCGTCCATGTGGAGCTGCCGTCAATGTCCCGGCCAGGCATACCTGTGGGCCGGCAGGCGGAAACAATGTTTCCGGCCGCCGGCCCACAGGAATGTTCTTTATACGGCGGGGAGGTTCCAGGGGCGCTGGTGGTCAGTAGTAAGACCGCCAGTATGAACACAGTGGTTTCGACTGCCGTGTTCATAATGAGGCCCTAAGTCCTGAGTCTTGTAACGGGTGCCAGCAACACTGTTCTCATACTGCTGGCAGCCAACCAGCAGGAGAACCAAGTGGCCCATGGGAAATAAAGCTCCCTGGGCCTATCAGAGTGCTCTATTTTTTATACTGCCGCTCCCACGAGAGTCGGATCCAACCATCCAGATAT
Organism: Pleurodeles waltl; assembly: GCF_031143425.1. Taxonomy (NCBI): domain Eukaryota; kingdom Metazoa; phylum Chordata; class Amphibia; order Caudata; family Salamandridae; genus Pleurodeles; species Pleurodeles waltl. The sequence continues at coordinate 334,103,403 of NC_090450.1, read as the reverse complement.
ACAATTATTTTTCAAACTTAATTTCTTAAAACTACTGAATGGATTTACACCAAATCACAAAAAGCACAGTATGTGGACCAAGATTTAGCGTCCTGTAAATTTTGTGAAAATCCATTCAGCAGTTTTTTCAGTAGCCCATTTAAAATAAATCTATGGAAAATGCGTGTGGATTTTGTGTTTTGGGACCCCCCGTTTTTCTTGCCCCTCACCTGACAGATCACCCCAAAACGTGCCATGCACAAACTAGTCACAAAGTAGCATCTTTTTGGAAAGTTTTGATTTGCCAAACAGTGCCAAAGTTATTAGCAACACAAAAAGGTTTTTTGTATGGAGCAGCAAACCTAACTATAACTACCTAGCTGTGACCGTAGATATATATACATATTTAACATTCTAACTTGCCTGGGTACACCCATTCAACTATACAGTTTCAACTCTACAAACTATAGATTAAACAGGGTGAACTATAACAATTACTGGGGACTCATATTGACTGCCAGATTCAATACTACCATCATAATATCTCAGAGTAATAACTTGGGCATTCCAGCTGATGTGACGGCAGATGATGCAGCTGATTTTGTCTTGAGTTCTGACAGCTTGGCACTAGACCAAATTTTGCAACACTAAGGCCAGAAGATTATTACAGCCTCACTGGACTCCACGATGCAGCAACTTAAGTCCTTTCTAACGGGACTATCACAACCCACTCTTCAGTTGCCTTCAGGAACTAACACAATTGCCCAGAACACCAAAAGATCTCAACCCAAACTGGACGCTTTTGACAATTTATAGAAAGCATATTTAGATTCCCTGGCGAATGACCCAGGAGAGGCGGACAAGAAAGACAAAGTAGAGAGTATTAATAATTTTCCAGACATCAACAAGGCTGAAATGGACTGTGATGTCTCAGATGACAATAATATAAGATCATGGCTTCCTGTGCCCAAGAAAAGGAGCATGAAGACTGAAGCAGGGGTGGGTCCCTTTGGATCCCAAGTAACCGCCCCTGTACTACGGGGAACCTTTGGCCCTTAAGGCTTAATTCACCTGCATTCTTCGGAGTGGACGCCCTCCATGAAGACAGAGACTTATGTGCACAATTGACTTCTTAAAGCCTTCCTCAAGGCTGTCTGTAACAGACTCCATGCAGAGTGTCTAAGGGCCAGATGTAGCAAAGGTTTTTACCCATTCTGTGTCTATGGGAAAAAGTGTTCGTACATATGGCCCTAAGTCTCTCCCTAATGGGCGAGGATACCTTGACTCTAGACATTGACACCAAGTTGTCCACCTTCTTGGGAAAATGTGTTAAAAACCCTGAGAAGGATACAATAGATATCGGAAAGCCTGCCCAGACAAGCTCTTGGACTTGTCTGGTCCACTTTCCACAATTTTGGATTTGGCTTTTTTAGTCAAGGATCAAGGTACTCTGATTGATCCAGATGTTCTGGTTGAATGGGCTCAGATGGACAGTTGCCTCTTGGGCAATTCAAATTGTGTCCTATCCAGCTAGCACCCCTCCTTTCTTTGTAAAGGAAGAGGTACATTTTGTCAATACATTCACTTCCATTGATAAGGCCCAATTATCTCTCAAGATGGTACTCCAATCCTAACTTTTCATCAGGGCTGGCATAGATATGAGCCACTCTGTCTGCTTTTTCTATACCAGGCTCCTTTCCTCAGATGAACTTCACAGTGACAATCAACCTGGAATGATCATCAAAGGGGATCCACTTTTTCCTTTCAAGAGCCAGAGGATTTAGAGGTAATTTCCAACGCAAAGGGTTCAGATATACACATTTAATTCTTCCTTTGAGGGTAGGTGATCTCCCTTCTTCCCTTCCAGATTTTGGCAGGAGAATCTGTCACTTTTTCACAATTGGAAACAACACACACAAGACGCATGGATACTCAAGCCGGGGCTGGGTTATCATCTAAAGTTTCACATAACCCCAATTCAGTATGCTCCTCCCAAGCAGATTCATTTTTTAGTACACAGACTGCATTTCAAAGATCAAAAGATCTCTACACTACTCCAAAATCAAGTTATAGCTCCTTGCTGTCCCAACAGGGGTTTCTTGAGCAATTCTTCCTTTTAGGCCAAAGAAAGTGGAAGATTTTGCCCTTTGGTTGATCTCAAGGTATTCAATACTTTGATCGGTAATAGACTCTTGAAATGGAGGTTTTTTTTAGTTGAGAGACCGCTTAAGAGAAGTTGACTTCATGGTCAGTTTATAACCGAAGTATGCTTATTTACCAGTTCCTTGCTGACCTCAGCCTTGGCCTCTTGCCCCGCTCGCCCTGTTTCTAACAGTGAGACAGCGAGGAACTGAGCAGGCAAAAGCAGGACCGAAGAGGATCACAGACTGTGGATTGAGGTGTGGTGAGGCAAGGTGTGGCTGCAGCGCTATCCCCATAGCTAGAGGGTTGAGCCGGAGAAGCAGAATGGCCAGGTTAAGGCCCAGGTGCGGCTTGCACCCCTCCATGTGTTGCCTCACCCACCACCAGCTCTACCTGCTGGACCTTCCCCCTTGACCTTCAGAAAAAACTGGGCTCCAGGGGGACTTTGTCATTGTCATCAGTGATGCAGCACTGGAGCCGTGCCAAGGGGGGATAGGGGTGGGGTCTACACAGCTGCGACAGAGGCAAATGGGACAAGCAAGACCCTGCGTTTGTGCGGGGCAGCACGGGGCCGGGGAGTACTGAATACTCACGGTGCTCAGCAGCTGCTGGCTAGTGGCTGGCCTTCCACCTCAACACCATCTCCTCCAGCAACACACCTCTCTGCCCAATGTGGCATACTGTGGTTGCCGTCTGCTGTCTCTTGCTGTTCGCCTGCTGGTGCAACACGATTGGCCTCCACCAGTATTTCTGCCTGCGGCTCGCCAACCTCAAAGACCCAAAGTATCCAGATGGAACTGCAACGTCCAACAGAGGCAAGATAAAACTGCAAGCCCCTTGAAGGGGTGCAAGAAACCAGTGATGGGGGAGCACTTCAGCCCAGACTCAGGGCCAGGACCAAGTAGCCCTTTGGGGAGTGCACACCAGACCAGATGTGTCAATGTCACCTCACCTGCGCATAAAGCCTGCCCTTGCCTTTAACATCTCTGGCCTTCTGCTTGCCTGTGGCATCAAGGGACTCAACCAAGTGGATAAACAGATAAGGGACAACCCAGGAGGGGCAACAGAGGGCAGTCTACCTAATTTTTTATTACCAACCAGGATAACTGAAAGTGGGCGGTTAGAGGACACTTGTGGCAGGACTCCCCCTTCCGATCCTCCCCTCGCTTGCCCTGCCTGGGCTCCACATTGGTTCCCACTGCAGACATCCACAAGCTGGAATATGAGATCCTGGAAAGTTAGAGCCTCCCCTAAGTCAATCACATGTAGTTGTCATCAACTGCCCCATCACTCAAACATACTGAAACTAACGTGGCCCAAGATAAACAGTGTCTATTCTCTCTCATTGCTAGGATGTTTGCAAAGAGCTCAATAGACACCTTTACATTTCCACGGCTCAAAGAGACATAATTTTATCAACAACAACCAACAAGGCAGCAGGGCTGTCTTCCCCAATTAGTCCAATCATAAAAAGTCTCTCACATATAGCTCCAAAATCATCTCTGACAGCTGAGCCAAATACCAACTTATTGCCAAAGTCCTGGTATCATAATTCAACCTCACACAATTGGGAATAGCTTCCCCAACAACCTCTACATCAGCATCCATATACTCAATAATACCTGACAACTTGGACAGTGTCCACCCTTGGAAAACCCCATTGAAGAGACTTTCATTCTCCATTGACAATCACTAGTGTAGCCACGATTCTCCTGTGCCAGACACCAGAATATCTCTGCTCACTACGGAAACGTGGGGGTAGACCAGCCAAACTGTGACATTGTATGCTGCTCTACTTTTTGAGCCTTCATTTGAGTTGCCACAGGATCCTGACCCAGATACTGAGCAGGTTTACAGGGTGGCATTTGTGGCTCACACAATTCACTCGCCGCTCATACTTACTCGATACTCAAAAGAAGGAATGATGCAGCTATCCCCCCACCAATGCCAGGGATCTATTGCAAAAAACGTTCCAGTCTACGGTAGATGCTTTAAATTATCAATCAGACAAAATGGGCCGACAAGATGATTTCCTGAACACATTAGCTGTAGTCGTTGCTGGTATAGACACTAAAGTTGGTGAGCTAAAAAATCGAATAATCTGCACTCAGTAAGAGCATTTGCCACAGCAGACAGCTCATTTATAAACAAAGCCCCCTACCCTTAGACAGTTTCACCAAAGAAAATAAAGCAAACATGAGACCCTTACTCAATACAAGCAGCCTAAGAAATCTCCCACAAAACTGCTTCCTAATTATTCACACCATTTATGCTCATCAACTCCGGCTGATAGCTCAGCTCCTTCTTGTCAGGGACATGCAAAACCACTCACTCAAAAACTCTTGATGGGGAGTCAAGGGTCAACTTGGAAAATTTCCAAGAGGCCCTTTACTATAACAGTCAGGCAAGAAAAATGCAAGCGCCAAACTCCAAAGCAGATTTAACCCCATTGCCTAAATGCCATAAGGCTGATATCACTCCTGTAATAGAAATCTCTAAAAAACAAAAGACGAAGTAAATCCAGCAATAAGAGGAGTATCACAGTATTTACTAATTAAAACAAATTCTCGCCTCAATGCCCATAAGATTCACACTGACTGGCTCGAGGAGGAGCCATGTAGATCTACTCCCGACGAGCATAAACAGTAGAAAGGACCAAGTCGAAACAACAAGCTCACATGAAGTAACAACTACAAGGTTTTCTCCAATCTTTAGGCCTGCACTAAATAAACCGGACTCTGCTGGCATCTGTAGTGCGGGTACTGGGCATAAGTAGTAACACACGGAGACCAGGCTGGTTTGCTGACACACATGAGACTGCGTCACCGCAGTTCTCTCTTTATTATATACTCGTGCTCCGTGCCCCTCCCGGACACGCAGAGCACGTTGTACAAACAGGGAGAGCCCGCATGGCTCCCCGCTTACTCTCTACATCCCCCCCATGTTTTACTCCACATGGATAAGGATTAACTGATAAACTTAAACAAATAATTTAACATTACCCTACAGCCCTCCCCCACAAGGGAGAAAGTGAAAGAAAACAAAAGAAACACCAAATAACCATAACTGCAATTCCGTAACAACCAGCGCACCATCCTTGCAAACACTGTCCTCTTTAGACGTCCGGAGGCCTTCTTACACTGTCACCATCTGTCTCCAACAGTGTTATTGTCATAAAAGAATGATAACGACATACAGTTTATGACCAATCGACTTGACAGATAAAGGCCCTCATTCTGACCCTGGCGGTCAAAGACCGCCAGGGCGGAGGACCGCGGGAGCACCGCCGACAGGCCGGCGGTGCTCCAATGGGGATTCCGACCGCGGCGGTAAAGCCGCGGTCGGACCGGCACCACTGGCGGGCTCCCGCCAGTGTACCGCCGCCCCATTGAATCCTCCACGGCGGCGCAGCTTGCTGCACCGCCGCGGGGATTCCGACCCCCCCTACCGCCATCCGGACCGCCGGGATCCGGATGGCGGTAGGGGGGGTCGCGGGGCCCCTGGGGGCCCCTGCAGTGCCCATGCCACTGGCATGGGCATTGCAGGGGCCCCCGTAAGAGGGCCCCTACATGTATTTCACTGTCTGCTGCACCCGTCGCACAGCTTCCACTCCGCCGGCTCGATTCCGAGCCGGCTTCATCGTGGAAGCCTCTTTCCCGCTGGGCTGGCGGGCGGTCTGAAGGCGACCGCCCGCCAGCCCAGCGGGAAAGTCAGAATTACCGCCGCGGTCTTTCGACCGCGGAACGGTAACCTGACGGCGGGACTTTGGCGGGCGGCCTCCGCCGCCCGCCAAGGTCAGAATGAGGGCCAAAGTCTTTTAGCTGACTACTTGGTGCAGGATTGGGGCGTAAGTCATACCTCACATTCCTAGTACGCACACTTCCATGCTCAGGAGCACACACAGGCTGGGTTTGTTCAGTTACTGCTGGTCCGACGACACTCTCCGTCTCTTCAGATGTCGTTGATGGACCACCATTAGTGTCACCTATCTCGTCTTCTTCTTCAGCCGACTCTCTCAGGCCAGCCCTACGAAAATGCGACACGTTTCGGGTCACTCTCCGTCGTCCTCTGGACGCAGTTATCATCGACCCCTTTACTCCAATGACCTCCCATACCTCAGGCTCAAACGGTGTCCTAAACGTCCCTCCTCCTCGCCGACATCTCACCACCACTCGATCTCCTTCTTGAAACCCTCGATATTTGGCTCTTCGTTTTACGCTGGCCTTCTGATTAGTAATCGCTCGTCGTCTTTGAGTGGCCTTGACATCCAGCACCGGAGGTTTCCACTTAGGACCTGAGGGAATACAGTCACGTGGAGACACCTTGAACATCAGAGCAGAGGGGGCACACCCAGTGGTGCTATGGGGTGTTTGACGATACGCACTCAAGAACTGGTACAAACACTGTTCACTGTCTTCCTTCTGCTCAACTCCAATTCGGAGAGCCCTATTCAAAGTTCGCATAAACCTTTCAACGTCCCCATTTGCTTGAGGCCAGTAGGGCATTATCTTATGGTGATGAATCGCTAACCCATCGAGATACGAGCGAAAGTCTTGCCCCTGGAATGGGGGACCATTGTCTGTTCTAATTTCGTCGGGCAGACCAAACAATGCAAACGTCTTTTGCAGAACTGGCCTTACATTTTCAAACGCTGTTGACGATACGACCTCGACCACAGGGAATTTTGTGTATGAATCAATCAAAACAGCGGTCAACCTTCCATCCGGAAAACTTCCAAAGTCCATGCTCACCTTTGTCCAAGGTTTCAAAGTAGCAGGTTCGGTTACCACTGGGCAACTCGGAGGTTCCATCGATGTGATAATACAGGAGTGACACTTCCCTATCATGTCGTCAACTTGCTTATCCATACCAGGGAACCACACTTTGGCACGTAACCTTGCTTTGGTTTTAGCAGCCCCTTGATGCCCTTGATGAGCTAACTCAACTACTCGAGACCATAAACACTGCGGAAGCACAATTCTTCTTCCTCTCAGAACCAACCCATCATTATCAGTAGACAGTTCATCACGCACCTTCCATATACTTTGCATAGCCAACTTCTGATCTGGGCATGACACATTGGTCTTCTCTAGAAAATACTTCCATTTTTTGTGGCTCAACGCCTCTTTGACATGACTCAGTACCACATCATCCTGGGTAGCACTTACAATGTCAGTTACAAGAAGAGCATTGGGACATGCCGACTGTACGACCATGCTGACGAAAACCTCGGTACTTTCTTCATCATGTTCTTGGTGAGCATCAAATACTTTCGGAGCAGGATGACGAGATAGATAGTCTGCAGGATTATTTGCCCCAGGTCGATAAACGACCGTAAATCGATACGGCTGAAGCAGAACAGTCCATCGTTCAATTCTCGGAGGTGCCAGACGCGGGCTGCCCGCAAACAACGAAACTAAAGGCTTATGGTCAGTGACTACTTGAAACTCATGCCCATACAAATACAGATGAAAATGGCGGCACGCCCATCGAATAGCTAGCGCTTCGCGCTCAATCTGTGCGTACCTGGTTTCAACCGCTGACAAAGCCCTGCTGGCATATGCAACAGGAATCCATTCTTGATGCCCTTGTTCTTGCAACAGAACGGCTCCAAGCCCGACGGGGCTCGCGTCTACCACCACTTCCGTTCTCCTGCTGGGGTTGAAATAAGCCATAGTCGACCTGTCTAGCAATGCAGCCTTAATGTCCACAAACGCCTTGTGTGCCTCCGGAGTCCAGTCCCAACGGTGTTGCCCTTTCGTGAGCTGTCGAAGAGGTTCAGACATGGTGGCGAGTTGTGGTATGAACCTTCCACAATACGTGGCCATTCCTAGAAAACTGCGAACTTCCGTGGGATTTTGTGGAACAGGGGCTTGACGGATTGCCTCAGCTTTCCTCGGGTCTACTTGCAGGCCATCTTTCGAAAAGATATAACAGAAGAACTCTACAGATGTTTGGTAAAAAGCACACTTCTTTTTGTGCAGCGTCAACCCTGCTTCAGCTAACCTTTGCAACGTTGCTCTAAGATGGCAATGATGCTCCTCTCTCGTCCGGGAGTGTATCAAGATGTCATCACTCAGATTGATTACTCCCGGTAATCCAGACAATGTCTCTCTGATTGCATTCTGAAATACCTCAGCAGCCGAGGACACCCCAAAACTGAGTCTCTTATATCTTCTTAGCCCCACATGTGTCGAGAAGGTGGTGATGTTCCTACTCTCAGGGTCAAGTTCCAGCTGATGATACCCAGCGTTAAGATCCAGTTTTGAGAACCACTGTGCCCCATTCAGATCTGCAATAATGTCATCCATAGTGGGCGTTATGTGCCTCTCTCTTCGAATAGCCTTGTTTGGCAACCGCATGTCAACACAGAGACGAATCGCTCCAGGTTGTTTAGGTTTTGGCGCGATCACCAATGGTGATACCCAAGGTGTAGGCCCGTCTACCTTTTCAATGACTCCTTAGTCTTCCAGCAGCTGCAATTTTTTCTCAACGACAGGGCGCAAATGGAACGGTACTCGACGATGTCTTAGCGCCACAGGAACCACGCTGTTGTCTATGTGCAGTTTGATAGGCTTTCCTTTCAATCGTCCCAGACCCTCGAAAAGCTGCGGGAACTCACTGAGAAGCCGTTCCACCTGAGTGTCATAGACTTGATGTGCAAAAAACACCAGTTCTAGCTCTTCTGCCGTGTGGCATCCTAACAAAGTACCACGGTCTCCAGCCACCACATAGAACTTTGCCTCTGTTGACTTGTCCCCACTATTCACAGCCACCTCCACAGTTCCTTTGAGAGGAAGGGGGTCTCTTCCTCCATAGTTATATATCTTTGTAGTCGTCGGAGTAAGCATCAGAGCAGGTATTAATTTCCGGAAAAGAGTTTCATCCATGACGTTGACAGACGCCCCTGTGTCAATGAGTACTGATACGAGCATGCCGTTGACATGAACATCACTCATGGGAGGCGGTCTTTTTTTTTGTTGTCTCCCTCCCGTGAAAGAAATTACAAAAATGTCCTCTTCTTCGTCTTCATCGAACACCGGGCCACTCGCCATCGGGTAATCCCTTACCTCTTCCATACTATTGGATACAGTTCTAACATTAGCATCCTTTCCTTTCTGATCTCCTGGCTTATTCCTCCTGGATCTGCATACTTTAGCGAAATGGTTTGCCTTACCACAGCGGTTGCACGACTGTCCTTTTGCCGGGCACCCCATATTCGCTCTATGTTCATAGCCACAGCTTCCACAAGCCCTATCACTGGGTTTAGCGGGGTTTGGTTTGCGCGGTGTTGCCTGGCGCGTCTGGACAGCGTCCACCTGTTCCTCCTTTACCTGAACAGTGCGAGTCGATGACGCTGCAGCTAACGACTGACCCCTTACGGCTGCCATCGCGTCTGCTCATACCGCAGACAGTTCATGCGATCGTGCAAGAATCAAAATATCATCAAGGGACATACCCTGCTGTCGAAGAATAAGCTTTCTTAAGGCATTGGACCTGAAGCCTTGAATGATCTGCGCTCGGATCTCTTCTTGCTGATTGAGCCCAGTGCACGAGCTCACCAGCTTTCTCAACCTTGCGTAAAACATATCCATCGACTCAACTTCTGTTTGTTGCGCCTGTCTCAATTTAAAACGTTCATAATCAGAATTAAGTTGAGGATTGAAATGCCTCTTTAAAGCAGTTACCACTGCATCAAAGTCAGACTTGTCTCCTGTATCAGGGAGAGAATCAAAAAGCTCCTGTTGTTCGTCCCCTCCCATCAGCAGCATTACAGACCTACGTACTGCCCCATCCGTTTCTCTTGTTGCGCAAAAATAGTTTTCTAGGCGATTTATCCATAAACGTCATCTGGGCGCAGCAGTGGCCGGGTCAATCAGTTGGCTAAACGGTGGTAATGATGTGATTGAGGAGTGAATACTATTATTTAACTGTGCTGGGAGTTGGGGATTCCCTGGTGGTGGTGGTGGTGGTGGATTGGCATTGTCTTGGGGTGGGGCACTCATATTTGCACTCTCACGCTTCGCTGATTAACAAAAGTCAACGTTTTACTCTTATCAGTCTTGTTATTTGAGCGCTTTATCTGTATTTTTTTTCCAGAACATCCTTTGTAGAGAATGATAGTCAACCACTACTTATTTGTGTTTATTGTCCACGAGAGAAGAAAAAAAAAATTATTCTTTTTTTATTTATTTATTTATTTGCAAACCTCTGCCTGCCAGCTGTGCCTCCGACTTTCTCTAGCACCATTCTCCAGTGTTTTCATGCAGAGACCCGCCTTCCCCACGTTGTTTTTTTTTTTTAAAACAGTTCCCCGGCCCCGGGGAAAACACTCGTTGCTGCTCTCCTGCAGCGGCAGAATGCTCACAGGCGGAGCGCCGGATGGGGAAAACACTCCTGCGTCACTGTTGCTTCCCTAGCAACAGGACGCTCGAACTCGGAGTGCCCGACGGAGCATTCCGCTCCACGTGGTTACTCTTCCTGGGGCAGGCAGGCTGTCCCGGCAACAGGACGCTTTCCGCGGGCGCACTCGACGGAGCGTTTTGCTCCACGTGTTCTTCTTTTTTTTTCTGGGGCGGGGCGCGGCTCACCGTAATCGGCCTCCCCGGGCAGGGAGTCAGGCCGCACACTCCCCGGGCAGCACACCAGGCGATCGGTCTCCACCAAGCCAAGGCCGTCAATCGCCTTCGTCTTCAAAACTATGCCGCATGCCGCGTCTCCCCCTTCACAGCGGCCGACTCCGCGCCACGTGCACACTGGTACGTTTATTCTTTTATTCTTAGGATGCGTGGCATATCGATATCCCGCTCGTCGCCAATGTAGTGCGGGTACCGGGCATAAGTAGTAACACACGGAGACCAGGCTGGTTTGCTGACACACATGAGACTGCGTCACCGCAGTTCTCTCTTTATTATATACTCGTGCTCCGTGCCCCTCCCGGACACGCAAAGCACGTTGTACAAACAGGGAGAGCCCGCATGGCTCCCCGCTTACTCTCTACAGCATCAAAGGTAAAGTGGAAAATAATATACAGCTTCTGGCTGCTGTAAAAAGGGGTAATTGCAGGCCCACACATACTAACACCTCGGGTCCAAGCATCCATAATGCTCCAAATGCAAGCACATTCCATTCCAACAAAGAGCATTGGGAGATGGCAAATCACAGCGATCATAACAAATACAACTTTCCTCAGCTAACTTCTCTCAGCCAAGGCGACACTTCATAAATGTCAAAAAACGACAGTCTCCTCTGCAGTGGCCGCGTCCAAGAAACCAGTGACGACAGTTCAAGTGCCATAAGACCAGTGGCGTAGCGTGGGTTGTCAGCACCCGGGGCAAGGCAAGTAATTTGCGCCCCCCTAACCCGTGGATTTTAGCACTCGAGTCTCTTCCAAGATGTTGCGCCCGGTGCGGCCGCCCCCCCCTGCACCCCCCACGCTACGCCACTGCATAAGACTGGTTAGGCATGAATAGCCAGGTTACCTCAAATCACAAACCCACAATCTTGCTGGGATACTGTAACGCCCAGTTTGCCACCTGCTTTTTTAGACCCTCTGCCTAAGGTAGGTCGTTATAAATGAGTATATGTCTCCAAACTGTTCAAATAGAACAATGGCATAAGATTTGCACCAACAGATAACACCCCCATGCTAGCAGTTGAGCTAAAACCTTAGATGCAGTCAACAGGCAGGCCATCAAAACACACAAATAATAATCAGCCAGCCCATGAAGACCAATACGTCAACACACACTACAACAACGGTAACTCTTACCATTCTGGTGGGATTAACCTCCTCAAACATTGAATGGGTTGAATTTCTCCTGCTCCAGGTGAACCATATCAGCGAGGCAACCCTCATCACTTTGACTTCGTATGAAGTAGTGCTTTTATTTCTTCAGGAAAAAAAACTGCGTTTAGTAACTGGGGAATTAACATTACTCTATACACCACCCAGGCTATCTTACTGTGCTAGCCCCAGGAGAAGTGATTTGCCATAATAGCTCCTTAAATGAAAAAAAGAGAGCTTAATCTGTATTAAAGAATGCCCTGGGCAGAGACCTGCTTTGGTGAACAAGAGATACGATAGCAACTAACTATAGTGGATGGGTTCCCTGGCTCTCTGCATACACTAAATTTCAAGAAAATTAAATGGTCAGATAAATCAGTTAATTCCATAGAAGCCACAGTGGTGCAAGTGTTGGACTCTTGTCCAAGAGCAGGTTTTAATACTCTTGAAAACTGGGTACATTTCACAAAACTATTGTCACACAAGTTTACTAACTTCACACTACACTGGTCTAGAAACGGTGATCAGGGCCAGGCCAGTTTCAAACTAAGAACACTAAAGTTACCACCAGCCTGTGAGCGAATAAAGCTCTGAGAGCTCTAAGGAAATCTCCATGTAATACAGCACTGTTCTTACACCCAGAACCTCAGGAAATCATACAGAAATCTACTTTGGAACAAGAAGTAGAAATCTGATTAAGCAAACAAATTCAAAAAGCTTCTAGAGAGAAGTCAGCTGCATCAAAAAAAGCACCTTTTCCAATTATCGAATTTAACATTCCTGAAGCAAAATGGACTGACAGCCTCGCTACTCATCTCAACTGTCCAGTGGGAGACCCGCTAAGAGGCCTCACCGGGGTCCTTAGCACAACCCCAACAAAGGATAAATTATTACTGCCAATAAACCTCCTCTACTGTCAAACGTTCTCCTCAAACTTCCACAAATGAAATAACAAGATATAGACCATCTCAAATTGAGAAATAAATTGTGCAAGGACATTGGGTTGGAGCTCTCGGGACAAATTGCATTTCCCAGGCAATAAATAAAACTAGCTATGGCTACTGGGCAAGGAAACTGACCATGGTCTTCAGCGCCACCCTAAAAACGCAGACTATCCCAGACTCCTATAGAGGCTTGACAGCCTATATTTTCAAAGCGGGATGATAGGTCTAAGCCATGCAATTATCAGCTAGCGGCCCTACTTGATGAAGAAGCAAAGTACTTTGCATAACAACCAATGAAGGATCTTTGTACGTGGACCGGGGAACACAACATAATTCCGCGAAATCAAACTGACTTCCCAAGTGGAACTGGGACCACTATTAACAATATGACATTGCCTTTAGTCTCCGATCACGATATTTAGGTGTCATCCACTGTACTTATGCTTCATCAATTTGAGGCGGTTTTTGACTGTGTACCATAAAATCTTCTTTGGCTTAAACTAACAAACTGGAGCATACTGCAACACCTTCTGCGACCAATACAACAATTATTCATGGACACGGGGTTGAGCACTAAGGGCCAGATTGAGACTTTGGTGGATGGGTTTCTCCATCACAAAAGTGACGATATCCTGTCCGCCGTACTGTGATTCTCATAGGATATAATGAGATCGTAATATGGCGGATGGGTGATATCTGTCATGTTTGTGACAGAGTATCCCATTTGCCAAACTCTAAATCAGGTACTTAGATAGGTGAAAACACTCAGCTGTCAATGAAAATCCCCACGCATCAGGGTCTTAAACAGGGTTGCGTGCTGGCACCCCAATATTTTTTATCTTTTTCTGGCCAATAGGCCCATTTCAGTGGACCAAGTCAACTCTCATGCGCCAAAGCTTGGAGACTTTCATATCTCACACTTCCGATATGCTGATGATGTGATGCTCCTGCGTCAAAACCAATGTCAGCCTCCAATGTTTACTAGATAAATTAGACTTATATTCTACCACCAATGGGATGTAAAAAAACAGGCCAAATCCAAAGTCATGGTAATTACCAGTCAAATTATAAGCCATCATAGATGGCGCTTACAAGGTCAGCCCTTGGATACTGTGCCTGAATACAAATATTCGGGGTGTTATTTAATGAGAAAGTCTCTTTCTAACCTCAAAAATGACAAACTTCACAGAAAAGTGATACCCTGGCATAGGCACTCCATTCCCTGTACTGAAGGGCTCAACTTTCGGCCCCTTCTTAAAGATCATTAATGTCAAACTACTTTTAACCGGGAACTATGGCAGTGAGGCATTATGTGGCCACAATGCCACACAGCTGGATATCATACTTTCAAAGGTATATGGGAGTGTCTTTAATTTGCCCAAAATGCTTCACCAGCACAAATTAGTTTAGAATTTGGAATTGTTAAACAATCCCTAGCTAGACAAGGAGACTATATTAAGACCTGCTATAGACTAAAAAGCAGAACCAACTATCCAACTGACACAATTTTATGGTCTACATTAGCTAACTGCACTTCAATGCCTGGCAGGATATATATGGACTCTGCTGTGCATGCCTTTGGACTGGGGTCCTTTTGAGTCTTAAACTTAGCATATATTGCCTTAAAACAGTGATCAATGGTACCACAAAGAAGCTGTCAGTAGAGGGTGACAAAGGATCATTGTTCAACAGATCTTATGCCTGGATGGTGTTACAGAGCCACAAGATCCTAAAATCACAGCCCTACCTTTATTCTGGATACTCAGTGTTCCTATAATGAAAGTTTATGCTCATTTGCTTTGTTATTTATCACCTCTTCTTCATAGACTTCCTTGGTTAAGGACCAGCAAATCAATTAGTTGTTGTTTATGTGAAGCATGTAAAGAGGACATGATCCACTTTGTTTGCATATACCCTGCTCTCCTGCAGGATAGAAGGGAACTCTTGAGGGCGGACTTTATCACACGTAGAATCCATTCATGCCGCCAAGCAATCCTTGCATGTTTTAACCCAACTGATCCAATTTTAAATTGTTGTTTTACCAAATATTTACTATGGATTGATCGAAATAAGAAATAACTATAAAATTTCAGTGGAAACAAATTAGATACAAATTTTTAGCTCTGTCTTTCGGACTCTCCTTAGCTCCTTGGTGCGAGATCCCATCCTCTAGCAGAGATTGCCAAGGATTTCTGGCAACACTGCCTGGCCTACAACTTCTCTGTATTGGCTCTCACCTTCCAGGCAAACATAATGGGAAATGGGGCACTTGTCATATGGATCTCTTTGCGCTTCAGTTGACCTAAAAATTACTGTTATTCTATAGCTGGAGACTGGACCCACTTGGCAGTGGTGACAAAAGCTTCCTTGGAGAATGGTAAGGGTCTGAAATATGTCTTCCACTCGATTTCCAGGATCTTGAGAATTGCTCCCCAGGTGAGGAAACAATCTGTGGCATTGGTCCTGATGTAGCCGTTGTGCAATACACAAAGTTGGTTTCCTCTCCTCCTAGAACTATCTTGTGATCTCTCACATTCTCCCTCTCATTCCAACCCTGCCCCTTTACCCAGTGGGCCAGCAAAATACTCTGGTTATTCATCACCTGCTGAAACTGGTAGACTGGAGACTTTCCAGAGATGCGGGAAAGTGCCAGGACTTTCAAAACAGGCTCTTGATCAACAAAGCTTGGTCTGATTCAATACACAAGAGATACAAATTGACAGGAACATTTAGTCACAATGATGCCTGAAACGAAGTTTGGATCCCGTGACTGCTGATATAACATGTGTGACGAATTTCTTTGGATCTTTACTGACAAATAGCCTGTCTTACAGAATGTATTCTTTTAGTTCGGCATTCTCTGTAGGACATGTTCCAATTGCTGATTGCTCTGTTGGTGAACACCCCCTAGTTTCCCAATATTTAAGAGCTATAAGATTTTCTGCTGCCCCTCAATCAAGGTACTCATTCTTTCCTCAGGGATGTGTCTCTGGTCCTGAAATTTCTTCAGTCTTGGCCTGATAATGTACTAATATGAAACTACTTTCTGCCAAATTGACCTTCCTCCTCTGCTTGGTTTATTGCAAGCGGGTGTCAGCTGTTTGAGCCCTGGAATTAGCAGGTAGAAATGTTACTTTAGAAAGAGACTCATTTGTAATTGCCAAAAGGACAAAATCACAACTAGACAAGTCTCCTTTCCAGGAGTCCAAAATCTCAATGATGCTCGGTGTCTTCGGAAATAAGAATGGGTCAACTCTTCTCTCAGTGTCAGAGATTCTCCATCTGGCCAGCAGCTAATCTCCTTAGTAAATCCACACGGCCCTGTTTCCTATCTGAAATAAGCTCATTGGACCAAATGGATTCTGTCTGAAACGGGCATTGACAGCTCCATATTTAGTGTCTTTTCAGTCAGTGGACTTCAAAATCTTTCAATGCTAAAGCTCGATTGGAGGACATCATCAACATGGAAGATTGGTCTTCAAACGTAATGTTTAAAGAGCTCTATTGCAAGCCAGTAAATAATCCATTCTCCATAGTTGTGATACCCTTTGAATTTACAAATTCTGAATATTTCACACCTGTAATAGAATTTAAAGTTTTATAGCATAAGCAATGAAGAATTTTCAATTCTATTAAGAGCACCAAGGCGAGGATTATCCCTCTCATTTTTTCTTGATTGAAATGGCCTTGCATCATGAGTTGATATGTTTTATCTCTTGATCCTTACCAGATTTAATTAATAAAGTTTGATGAAATAGATATTTAGTATGTTGTTTTCAGAGTAGAAACAAGACTTGCTTCCCTAGACTGTTTGTGCAATGTAAATGTTCTTTGCATCAAGAAGAGGTGGTTTACATGTCTCTGTCACTGTTTATAATTGTCCCAGGATCGTGATTGGTGGATGGACTCTGGTGTTCAACAAAGATGTATTTTTTTAATCTGTGGTAATGGGTACTCTAGTCTTTGGCCTCCTCTACTTATTGGATGGTTTATGCATTTATATGTCTGCAGTTATGATAAAGCAGAGAAGAGAATAAATATTTTTCTAGCTAATGTGGGAATCTTTTTTAGTTCTATTAATGACATAGAAGCAAGGATTATGCTCCTCAAACGTTACTGCTCTCAAACACAGCAGCAATGAAAACACATTATTGTAATGGGCTTCATTTTCCATGAGTACTCTTTACATAACAGTGTTCCCAAACACCAATTAACACCATGTATCCACATACTTTTGGGTGCTGCATGTGGAAATAATGCACTGGGGGTATTTATGCACACTGAAGTGGACCAACTAGTCCTAAAGGGAGGTAGAAGAGTGTGAGAATGGAAAGGATATCGAGTTGGCTAACCCGACTCCAGTATCATCTAGCACAGCGGGGGCCACGTCATCCCCCTCCGGTGAATCACAGTCAGAATTGTCTCCCAGGGATGTGTTGTGATCACCCAGCTTGTCCAACATGACACCCATGGTCATGTTGGACACTCAAGGTATCTTTCTGCGCTTTCATCAGTGCAAACCTTCCTGAGCCTGCACTCCTCTGCTACGCTCGTTCCAGGAAATCAGCCCGCAATCTGGACAGAGTCGGAGTCGTCAGGGTAGCCCAGTGCATGGTTAAATACAAAAAAGGGGGGTGTTAGATATGGGAGAAATTTGGTGCTCAAAGACCCAGTTGGCTCATATTAAATTGCGTGTATAACAATAAAGCGGTGCTCTTATAAGGGAAAACACCCTCACCCTCTAACCTGAAAAACTATGTTAATCAGACAACTCTACAGATATAGAGGCATATGCTAAAGTAAATAGGTATATATCTTTCGTTTGTAGTAATATAGAAATATCTTAATCATGTAAAGAAAAAACATCAAAGTCAAAAGCACACTGATATGAAGAGAATCTGGTCTTATGACCGGTAGATAGAATACGTCGCAATTCTTCTGTGTAAGTTAACCAGTCCGTAGTTTATTTGTTTCTAGTGCAAATCTTGTTTCAAATACACCACAGCCATCTGAAAGCTATCAAGACTAACGCCTGATCTTTTGATTATACCCAAGTGCAAAGATAATTTTACTGTATAATCCTTACTCATTAGTTTTGTATACTACTACTTATATAGCAGTAACTTATTAGGAATGCATTTCATTAATAATATGAATGTCACTGTACGTGTTTATACAAAGTGAATATTGTTTTTGATTCAATGTTACTATTTGGATTATTATTGCCATATACATATTAGAGCCAGTTTAATAATTCCCTGGTTACTATTTGGACTTGAACACACAAGTTCCTGGAACAAGCTCAGATTGATATCAAGTAATGATTATTACTTTTTGGCTCAGTATATGGCTATGCTAGTACTAAGCCCAGTTCAGTGAATCTATACTGCATTTTTCCCCTTCTTTGGAAGAGGCAACAATTCCAGTGAGCAGTGTCTGGTTATGAATTCTACCTTCACCTTTGTCACTCTGTGCATTTTACACAGTACCTCCCCTCAACATGACCAAAATCTTCTGGGATTACACCACATCTGGCACATCCCCCAGGTTGTGTCGAATATGCCCTATGTAAGCATTGTGATGTCAAATGTGCTCTGTGACGTAAATAAAATTGCACCAACTTAGATGGGGCATTGCTGGCTACTTCTCTCACCTGTGCAAAAGCTGTTTCATTCCCCATCAGTGAATGGGGTCGCCAACACTCTGTCCCAGAGAGCGCGCATCAGTGCAATATTCGTTAGCCTATCACATTTTAAGGCAGTATTTAGCAGTGAAATAATACTTTTGAAAAAGCCAGGATCTAGAATCACCTGTAGAACTTGGGACTGCTCTGGCTCCTCTGGGAATGAAGACCAGATCTTGCAGACGTGCGTGATATACTCGCATATTGCAAAAACTGTCCTCAATCTACTCGGAGGTGAGTTCCATCCTCCTTTATGGACATAAAATTGCCATTTAGAAATAGGTCTCCAGCTGTCTGGCAGCCCCCTCCAGCCATTTAGTAACATCCATGAAAGCTTGAATGTGAAAGAAGGGGCGCAGCCACCAAATCGGAAGGAGCTTGGCATAGGGAACTCGCTTTAGAACCCTCCAGCCCTGTCAGCCTTTTTCCATGCTTGGGCCACCTGAGTGACAATAAATGAAGTCTTCCCCAGGAGCCTATTGCAGCTCATGAGCAGCTCGGGAATTGCAGTGGTACCTGAGAGTAATTCCTTCTCCCCATTAGATCTGTTGTTGCACCACACTGCAGCGTATTGCAATAGCCCTGCCAGATAATACAGGTCAAGATCTGGGAGACCGAGCCCACCCCAGCTGGGATCTAATTTAAGAATCTCTAGTCATACCCTACTCCTCTTGCCTGTTCACACTAGGTTCACTAATAATGGCTCGATCTGACTGAAAAGCATGGGTGGCAGCACACGGAATGAGTTCTGCATTGTATAAAGGCAGCCGGGTTCCTGGGTCAACTTGAACAGTAAATTACAATCCACCAACCCCTGCAACCTCCTGACCAAAATCACAAACCCCAATATGTTCCAGACAGGTGGTCTCCAACCTTTCTGTAATAAGAGCTACTTGTTTTCAATGAAAATCACCCTGAGCTTCTAATATAATAAGTGTAGTAACAGTGACCAAATCAGACATATTACGTTCAAGACCAGGCCTCAAAAAATCTACTCGCCCACTCGCTACGGAAAGTCATATTTTATCCAGTATTGGATCTTTAATAGATTCACAAGCTTGGATCTCTCACATCCTCGACGTGGGAGTCCCACGGTATCCTAAAATGCAGTACATAGCAATAACCAAACTGACCATAGAGTTCATAATGCAAAACAGGCCTACATTTGACTGTCTATGTCATTATATAAGATGGACCCTATAGAACACTCCCAAGAGAAGCTCCCTTCCTCAGATTTTCACCGCACGTCAAATGTGAAGGGAGTCAGTTATTTTCACAGTTTATTCTTCAGAGAAGGTTTGGATTTTCTTATTTCCAAAATTATGTCTGATTTTAAAGGCCTCTTTCGTCGCTGCAAGACCTGGGGGAAAAAGAGAGTTAATGTGGATGATCCACATAAAAACTCTATTTATTGCCTTCATGCCACTCATAAGGCAAAGGACTGTAAGATCTGTTGTACTTTCCTACCAAAAACTCTGATAGACAGAGAGGGAAGATTGTTATTGTGGCTACAGAAAACAAAAGCTCAGAGAGCATCATCTGATGAGGACAGTGACTCTGCTCCTAAATTCCATAGGAGGGCTAGATCTCTTGAAGGAGCTTATGAGGAGAGCAGGAAGTCCCTAAAAATGCATCATCACTCTAAGGAATCCAAAAAGAGTGAAAGAGAAAAGCAACCCTCTTCAGAGGTAGCTTCCTCTGCTCCAGCTACCCCCTGTAAACCACTGAAAGAAAAGGGGCACAAATCTCCAGTTGTTTTGTCATCAACAACGAAGCCACCGTCGATGGCAACATCGTCGACGAGACTATCAGGGTCGACGACGACTATGTCATTCTCCACGCTGACGCCCATTTCGTCTGCGAGGTCCTCGGAGACATCCAAGACTTCACCGGATGAGTCATTGACGGCATCACCTCTAGTGACGCTTCCATCATCGACCCTTTCATCGTCGACGTTCCCATCGACGTTGTCCTCAGCGGCAACGCTCCCGCCGTCGACACTTCCAACATTGACGCCTCCGTTGTCGACGGTACCATCCGTCGACGGTTCCTCCGTCTACAGTTCCATCAATAACGATACCGTCGTCGACGCTCCTGTCGACGAAGACAATGTCTCTGAACATCAAAATTAGAACTTACCACAAGCCTACCATGACTTATGCAACAAACACTTCACCTCTTCTTCCACATCACCTTTCAGACATGGAGGACTTGGATGAGGAAGGACCTTTTGGACAGGCTCATAGTCCCTCGGAGCTCCATGTGAAATATCAGGACGAGGAGAAGGAAGAAGAATACTATGACAATCATATTCAACAGGTTGAGGGATCCTATCGCCAACTCTCTAATCAGAAGTACGCAGAACACTACTAGTATACGGACTACCATCATCCGCAGGAGCAGGCGGTTATGCCTTGCTCACTTATAGAGAATCTTCAGAGCATGCTGGCGGACTATATACGCCGTTTAACGCCACAGACAGAAGTACCACCATCTACTCCACCAAATACAACTTCTGTTCCGCTCCCAGACATTCCACCTCCAATGGTACCCAGAATGACGCCACCTCCTCATGCTGTTCCTCCGCCTAGAGATGATCCTTCTACATCGGAGGACGAAACAAGGGAAGAGGGTGAATTACCATCTCAACATGACAAATGGCAGGATTATGTAATCCTTACCCCATCCCTGCCTCAATATCCTACAGCAGACTCCCCTCCTGAAGACATTGGGGGGGGTTCCACACGATTATGGAAAGAGCAGCAGAGAGGTTTAATTTAGCCATTACAGTAAAGCATTATGATTGCTTCTTGTACATCTTCAATGATCAAGCGCGAAAATCGATAAGATCAATTCCGATCATTGAACATTTATGGAAGGCGGGTGTCATGATCATGAAAAATCCTGCTACGGTGCCAGCGGTCCTGCCATGGATTGATAAGAAATACAGGGCTCCGGATGATGCTCCTGTATGTCTCACGGGGCATCCTCGGCCAGACTCTGTGATATCCCAGGCTGCACAGAGGCATTCTAAGAATCCAGCAGCCCCTATATCAGTGCCACCTGACAGGGATGGTCGACGCGTTGACAAGATTGGGAAAAGGTTTTCTCTCATGTCGGCCGTTACGGTAAGAGCTGCTAATGCCTTAGCCATCTTAGCACGTTACGACAGGAAGATGTGGTCAGATATTAAGACTTTCCTGGATCTCATCCCTGAGGAGCAGAGGCAAAAAGCGAAGAAGATTTTACAAGAGGGGGAGTGGACCTCTTCTGAAATCATTGATAATGCCATGGACATAGCCTCAACCAGATTTCGGCAATTGGCAGGCTCTGCTGTTCTGAGACGCCTAGGATGGTTGAAGGCCACTTCATTTCGCCCGGAGGTACAAATAAACGTTTTGGACATGGCATACGTCAGAGACATGCTTTTTGGCAAGCATATAGATGAGGTTCTTCTTGCCGTTAAAACTGACACTGATACCGCTAAGTCCCTTGGTTCTTCACAATATAGGAAACTGCCATTCCGAGGGGCAAGGGGGCGTGGTTCTTCCTCCTACAGAGGATCATATTTCCGTTCTCAACAGTTCCAGCCGTACCAACAATACAGACCATTACAATCGTTTAGACAACCAACTACAGTTGGTTTCTCTAGACAGGGTGCCCGTCGAAAATCTTCTCATCAGCCCAGAGACACAGGATGTAAACAAGGACTCTGCAGTAGTACCAGCTACTCTCCTATCCCGACACCAAGTAGGAGCGGACATAACCAGATATCTGCGCAATTGAAAGTCTATCACCTCGGACCAATGGGTTTTGGACATTGTGGCTTACACCCTAGAATTCACTGTCAGGCCACTCAGAGGATGATTTTTCTCTGAGCTATTCTGAGTAGAAGATGAACAAAGCATTCCTTACGCAGGAACGCTAGCATCATCTAATATCCCTGGCACAAACAATATAATAAAGAAGGTCCGTTTCAGTGAGTTCATACAAATCGCTCCTGGGTATGATATCTTTCACCATCAATCTGGTGCCAAATGTGCATCTCAAAATGAGGCCGTTACAAGAAGAACTGGTGGTTCAGTGGAACCAATCACAAGGTTCGTTCGAGGATCGCATTCTGGTAACATCAAGAACGATAAGGACATTGGGTTGGTGGATTTGCCAGTCTCATCTTTCTCAAGGTCTCAAGTTAATTCCGTTAGTCCCACAATTTATCATTACTACAGACACCTCCATGGAAGGTTGGGGAGGACATCTCAAGATCTCTAAGTTCAGGAGAAATGGTCTGATCGCCAAAGGCTAATGCATATCAACAGCCTAGAACTCAAAGCCATTTTCTTCACATTGCAAGCATTCCTTCCGAGGATAGAAGATTCTCGAGTGCTGGTGCGGACAGACAACACAACCAGCATGTATTATATAAACAAACAGAGACGCACAAAGTCTTTAACACTTTCATAAGATGCCCAGGAACTATGGGACTGGTTTACAAGACACAACATTTCTCTGAGAGCATGTTCCATGGGTGCGCAACACACTAGCGGAAGTGCTCAGTAGAACCCACAATAATTGTCACGAATGGGAGCTGAATCAAGTTCTGCTAGACAACATTTTTGCGACATGGGGGAAGCCAGCTCTAGACCTATTCACAACGAACAACAATGCCAAATGCCGATTTTACGCAAGTCAGTATCCCCTACCAGGGTCTTGGGGGAATGCCCTTTTGATGCGATGGTCCGGGATCTATGCCTACGCTTTTTCCCCCATCTTATTGATACCCAGGATTATAGCCAAGATGAAGAGGGAACCCTGTCGCCTAATACTAATCGCTCCCATATGAACCCGGCAATGCTGGTACACGGAGCTTCTTCTAATATCAGAAACCGCACCAATACACCTTCCTCCAATGCCAATGCTACTTTCAATGCGTCGGGGAGAGATTCTACATCCGGATCCAATGTCACTACACTTTCATGCATGGTTCCTAAATTCCACGAGTTTCCATATCTTAAAATAGACCCAGAATGCAGAGAAATAATGTCTAACGAATCCGCACAAACAAAACGTATCGACTCAAATGGAAGAGGTTCTGTTGTTGGTGTCAGCGGCACAACCTACACCCTTATGAGGCTTCTCCAGGGCAGATTCTACCATACCTGTTGTTTTTGGCAAAATCTGGGCTTATGCACTCTTCAGTTAAGGTGCATCTGGCAGCAATTTCGACATACAGGCATTCTTCGGATACGGCCTCACTTTGCCCGACACGTCTAATTAAGCAGTTCATAAGTGCGTCTATTCAGAGTATTTCCTCCAGTAATGTTGCCTCCTCCCGAATGGCATCTTAATGTGGTGCTCTCTCAATTAATGAAGCCTCCATTCGAACCCATACATAAAGCGGATCTTAAATTCCTTACTTGGAAGGTAGCTTTCCTTCTAGCGATCAGGTCCACCAGAAGGGTCAGTGAAATTCAAGCCTTCACAATACAGCAACTTTTTCCGCGTTTCACGGACGATTTCGTCATTTTTAAAATGAATCTAAAGTTCATTCCTAAAGTTCCTCCTCAATTTAATCTGAATCAGCCAGTTATTCTCCGCACATATTTTCCTAATCCGACATCTCCTGCGGAAAAGTCCCTCCACACATTGGATGTGAAGAGATGTCTTAAGTTTTATCTCCAGCGAACTAAGACTTTTCGCAAATCTGATCAATTATTACTTTCCTATGGACCTGGGTGTCTGGGTTCTTCAGTGACAAAGGCAATGATAGCTAGATGGCTATCGGCAACTATTCAATTCTGCCACTCTGCAGCAGAGAAACCCCTTCAAAGGCAACCTAGAGCGCATTCAACGAGAGCATTTTCAACCCCTGCATCTCTGTTTACTGGGGTGCTGCTGGATCAAATATGCTGTGCTGCTACTTGGAAGAGTACCCACTCCTTCGCGAAGCACTATTGCCTTCAGGCTACACATAAGACGGATGCGACTGTGGGCCAAGCAGTTCTCCGTCACCTGTTCCAGTAAAGGTGAGCCTCTTGGTAATGTAGAATTTTGTTTTCTACTGTTACTATCATTATATCTCTTGTTCTCGTATTTATCTGTTTCTTCTCTTCAAGTTGAACGTCTATGCTTCCGCCATAGTCTTGATATGATTTGTATACTTACTTACCTCTTTGTTTAAAAAAAAAGAAAAAAAAAAGAGCTTTTATGTATAAATATACCATGAGTGAGAGAAAAAGGGAAAACGCAATGTTTTTTCATTCCCTCCACCCATGTTAATGTTATGATACTGCTTGTTACTCTGATTCAAGCATGTGAATCTATGAGAGATCCAATACTGGATAAGAAATTCGTTATTTACCTGTAACTGCAGGTATGCATTATTGGTATCTTTCATAGATTCACATGCGACCCACCCTCCTCCCCTTAGAGACTCAGTTTTTACTTACTCAGGTTATTAACTTCATTCTCACACTGAAAATCTGAGGAAGGGAGCTTCTCCTGGGAGTGTCCTAGAGGGTGCTGTCGCCTGATTGGCTGTGATTCAAGTTTGGTCCATCTTATATAATGACATGGACAATCTGTCAAATTTAGGCCTGTTATGCATTACAAACTCTATGGTCAGTTTGGTTATTGCTATGTACTGCTTTTTAGGATACAGTGGGACTCCCACGTCAACGACGGGAGAGATTCAAGCATGTGAATCTATGAAAGATACCAATACTGGATAACTGCAGTTACAGGCAAGTAACTAATTTATTATCAGGTCAAGCTATTTTAAGGACCTACTAGCCAACAGGTGTTCTGTTCAGTCAGAAAATGAAAAAGATGCCTTGTTTCATTTGCTCTGTGTTCAGAGACAGGGGTCAAAAGTCAGTTTGTCTATTCTTTCTGACTTCAGAGCACTGGGATTTTTTAAGGTGACCTGTCTGGTCTGCTGTAAAAAATGTGAAATGAAAGGCTGTATGGGTTTTTTCTAAAACACAACATTTAAATAACTTAGTTAACTGTACAGACAAAATACATGTCAGTAGCTATGAAAGACCATTTTTTGTTCTTCAGTTTGATGAAGAAAATATTTTAATAGGATGAAAACAAATAAGACCACTTTATTTGGTGATGTGCAAATGCTAAATATGTTTCCTGAAACCCAGTTTTCTCAGATTATCAATACACTACATAGTTTTATCAGTAAAGCTGCAAGTTAGTGGGAAGGTTTGTGGACATTTCTTGGAAATGTACTATCTGTAAATGACAGTGTGATAACACATCATGCTACAGTAATGTATTTATTAAAAGTGAGTGTTTAAACATAAACTGGGAAATACTTCTGCCCTAATGGCAATGCTATTAGTAAACTAAGACAAGTCACAGATCATTCTAGGACCGTGTCACTCATTCAGTGGGTGTCCCCCACCCTTTGATCCTCACAGGTCAACTGTGCTTGGTGGCCTGGAGGGTTTCGGGAGACAATGGCACATGCCAGGCATTTGCAATAGGCTTCTTTCTAGCTCCAACAGTCTTGGTCAGGTAGTATGCATAGAAGATATTCTTCAGCCTGGAGATAATGTACCCTATATGTGGGCTAGATTCTTATTATACATGGAGCAAACGTTTGGCCTGTTTAATCAAACAAAAGTGTTTTTTATACAGCAGAAATGCTAAACTCAGATACTCAAAGGTGCACTCAAATGTGAGAATAAAGGAAAAGGTGACTCTGTAAAACAAAATATTTGCCTAGGATCACACAATTTGAGACCCATTTACAGGTCATGTACATTGCAGTTAGGTAGAGTAGATTATTCAGGTAACTCGACCTGCAGGGTCTAGTAACAATCTTATGGTTTTTCTAGGCCTGAAGACTATCATATGTATAATTACAAACATTGATCACCTAAGTGCAACAGCAGCAGTAAAAATAATTAGAATAATATTGGGAAAACGCCTCTTGAACCCTGCATGATTTAACATTCAAATATCAGCTGTAAAAGTATTTTGAAAATTCAGCCATTGTTCTGCAAAGATCAGCTTATGATTGCTGAAAATAGTATGTGTTTCACTTTTCAATGTAGCTATACATGTATTAATTTAACTAACCACAAGCCTCTAATTGAATAGGCTGTGCTGCATGCAGGAGAGCTACTTACAAGCAGGTGGTGAGCTAACGGTAGCTCACCAGCTACTTGTTGGAGAAGCCTGTTGCAGACAATCTCATGGCTCAATCAGACTGCCGATGAGGAAGCTTTCGTCCGAACATATCAGCATCCATGTCAACTGTCTGTGCTGGGGAAACAGTGGCTCAATCCTGTTTTTGATCAGAGCCTGTGAAATAGAAAACAAAATCCAAAGCCGTAACCTATCATAACAATCAATTTTGCAAATCAAACAATTAGGGAGGGCAAACATTATAAACATTTGCATGGCAAGCAAGTTTTGTTGCATATTACATACATATTTTTGTGAACCAAATGCATTAAATTCATTGAAGTCTTTAAATCCATTAAACTGAATCATATTCATTAGGGAGGGATAATCTTCGTCTCTGTGTCCTTAAAAGGGTTGAAAATTCTTGACGAATTAACTAGAAAATGTTTTATTCTATGCCATGACCGTAAGCTCGGAATATGATTATTTAAAGCTGGCCCGTAACAACTGAAGCCACATCTACAATAGGTTTATGGTAGAATGTTTTAAAGGTCGACTCATAGAGCCAGTCTACTGCTGACATATCTTCCAAGCAAGATCCTAGAGAAAATGTCTTTGATGTAATGGCATCTTTGACAATGTGCCCCAAATGCTAAAATAATCAACTCCCGCTTCGGCTAAAAGCCATCATACCAGCCTGGCCAAGGTACCTGAAGTGACATTTAAAAGGTCTCAACAGTGTTATTAACAGCTGTTCTTATGACTCTTGTTGCAATGCTCTGGTAGTATCCTCTTAGACCTTCGAGCGTTGTGCGACATACAACTTGTGGTTATGTGGGAAAGCCAAATAAGATATACATTGGGTATATTGGTTCTGGTTCTCTTACAGTTCATAAAGAAAACCACAAAAAGGGCAAATACTCTGCCTGCTAAATTGACAGACTGCACCTCCTAGTCTCTCCAACAGGAAATCAAACATAAAAGCACTGCCAATTTTGCTGAAAGTGTTTTTTCTGGTTGAATCCTCATTAGCTGGCCATCTTTCAAAGTATCTTAAAAGAGGTTAACCTCCCACAAAACCCCATACTGAGGTTTGTGGGTTGTACCAATCTAATACTGCTCAATAATTTAAAAATCAGACAGTATTGAAAATAGGCTTGCCTTCACTGGGGTGATGACCAGCCAAAATAGCTTATCAGCAGTTATTTATGGACCTGTAAGCCAAACTAATATCTAGTAAGTGAAGTGAAGTAAGATAGTTTATAATATAGTGCAGTTCTGCTGCCAGGGGATCCACACCCTGTTCATTGCACGAGCTAACCCATTGTCTCCAGGCTGAAGAATATCTTCTATGTGTATTAGCTAACCAAGACTGCTGGAGCTAGTAGGAAACCTGCTGCAAATGCGTGGCATGTGCCACTGTCTCCTGAAACCCTCTGGGCCACCGAGCACAGTTGACCTGTGAGGACCAAAGGGTAGGGGAGACCCACTGAATCCGTGGCACGATCCCAGTATGTCAGAATCCTCATTGGATTGTTGCATGACATCTCCAGTAATACTGGGCACCATGTCTTAATTTTTTTATCCAAGTTTTACCAGAACCAGCTCTGCCACTTGACATCTTACCTGAGAGATCACCCTTGGTATCATGACCAATGGTGTGGATTGTCCCCACCCCAATGTTGCACGAACGCATCAGAACTCATGGCTAGAGGGTCTAGCCTCTAGCTGAAGAACACTGGTAACTGGGTGTTCAGATGCAAAGCAACTACAAGGACCCCAAAGCGAATTGAGGGAACTTAAAATCTGGGGATGTACCTTCCACTCACTGTTGTGCCACAGATAATGGGAGTTCCGGTTGGGGATCACATTCTTCTGCCCCAGGATTTACTTTGCAATCATGGAGCTTTGATGTTTTAGGCAAAAGTGTAAGAAATCCTTTACTGTTTCCAGTAAGATTCAGGATCGCGCCCCCCCCCCCCGTTTGGTAATATAGTGCACGCCAGAGATGTCCATCCAAAGAAGCAAACAGTTTGTTTTCTGGGGAGGGAGTCTTGATGGCAAAGGATCCAGCAAGTAACTCCAAGCAGTTGAGGTGGAGTTGTAGTTCCAAAGGGAGCTATCTCCTTTTCCTAGAGTTGCAGCCACATCTCACTCCCCAGCCACATCTGCTGGCATTAGATTCAATCACCACTTCTGGCACACTGGTAAAGATTGCTGTGCCTTTCCATGCCTTGATGCGAGTGAACCATCAGGGCATTTCCATCCTAGTCTCCTCTGACAGGGTTATATATTGTGAATATGATAGCGTCTTCTGAAGAGACAGGATTCAGAGGTGCTGTAGGGCTCAGTGGTGCAAAGTACCCAGGGAAAATGCCAGTAGGTCTACTATCCTGGCCAAGGACCACAATGAGTTTGTCTGAAGAAACAATTCAAGTCTCAATTTTCTCTCAATCACATTCACTTTCAGCATTGGAAATTTGAGTTGAGTCTGAACCGAGTCTACTTGAAATCCCAGGAACTCTGTAATCTTAGTCAGGATCAGAATCGACTTCACAACACTGATAATGAACCCCAGCTCCTGGAGCAACTAACCAGTTTAAGAGGGTTGAAGTTTCACTGCCTCTTGATCTTGGGCCATGATTATCAAAACATCCAGATAGACTACAAGGCAAATGCCTTTTGCTGTGAGAGCCTCGACCACTGGCCCGATGCATTGGGTGAAACACCATGAGACAGATGAAAATCCTAATGGGAGAACTTTGTACTTGTACCACTTGGGACCCCATTGGAAATGTAGGAATGTCCTGCGGGATGAGAAAATGGGTAAAGTGAGATAAGTCCCTTTTATATTAAGACACACAAGCCAAACTCCATCTGATAGAAGGTCTAGCAATAGATGGAAGCCCTTCATCTTTGGTGTGTTGGTACACAACCTAGGGACTAAAATCAAGAAGCCTTAGAACTAATCTGAAGCCATCGCCTTTTTTCTGCACCAGAAAGATTGTGCTGAGAGAACCCTGAAGGTGAGGATGCGCAACACAAATTGTGCCTTTGCGCACCAGTATCTGAATTTCAGAGTCTAAGATAATTTTCTCTTGTTGGAAAAAACTCAAGGGGCTGGGAAGAAACTGATGAGTTGGGGTTCCATAGAACTGAAGTTTGTACCCTTCTCTAAGACCCAAGGATCATGAGTTATTATGTACCAGTTGTGTATGAAATGCCGAACCCTACCCCCAGGATATTTCTGGGAAGCTGGATAATGTTCACCTTTATAGGATGAACTGGTAAATCCAGAGGCGTTGCCTCTGCAGTCACCTCTTTTGAAGCAGCGTTTTCCACCTTGTGCTCTGGAGAGGAAGAACGTGCCTACTTTACTGACAATGGCCCATCCCCTATGCCTGCAGCTGATAAATTCTCTTTGAGAGGCCTCATCCTCAATACCACCAGACCATGGCAAAAATGCCAGTAATGAACACTTTTTAAAGAAATAGCTGGGCCTTATCAAGGCAGAGAAAGTAGAGATGAACTTTCCAAGGTCTTTTATTAAAGCATCACCGAAAAACAAAACACTGGCTAAAGGGCCAGCTGCAGAGGATGCTAGATCAGCCAGGTTAGCTAAAGATAGCCTTCACCGCTCCAAAGAGAATGCAAAATTTGCTTTACCAAGCTAGAATATTGCACGTTGCGCCAAGACAAACCGGGTGTCAAGGTCAATGGAAACATTAGAGTCCTTGACTCTGAAAGCTAGTTCCAATATCTTTGTAAGAGAGTCGGAGATGTCCAAAGGTTTAGCTTGACATCTGTGCCACAAGTGGCTGGTCCATTACTTAGGATCTTTTGAGAATTTGCATAGGAAACCAACATACTTGGGTCAATCTCTGGTGTTTTTGCCACTTTACCAGTGAACAAGGGTTGGGGCACTTGGCCTGAAGCCAGGTTCTTCACTCCCTATCAAAACACTTGCAGAGACTACCATGCCCGTAGTCTGCTACTTCCAGAATAGGAAGCTAATCAGCTGACCTAGGGTGGATAATTTTGTCTGAATCAAAGTCGAGGACTCTTTTGAACCCCCCAAGAGATGGGTTAACACCCTCCTCATGGACTCTGCATTTGTGTTTCACTCTGGTAGGTTGAGGATCTTCCTGAGAGTAAATGCGAGGACTGAGAGGAGGCATCATCAAAACTTTGTTTGTACATCAGAACCAACCCTGAAGGAACCAGTCTGACTTGAGTTCCGGACCCATGATCCATTATAATGGACTGTGAGATCTTGTCTAATATGCAGAATGAGGCCTCTTTGCTTTAACATTGCCTGCAGAAGGCCATACTTCTTCAGGGGTCTTGTAAAAGGTCATAGAGTCATGACTAGTGCTTTGTTTACTGTCTCCTGAATGGAGTTAAGTCTTCATCATATTCCATATACTCTTCGCTATCAAAGGATTTATCGTCTGACATTGCTGTGGCGTTCTTAGATGTCAGATGTCTTGATCCCGCAGGGATGTAAATAGTGGGAGGTACCCCCAAATACAGGCTCAAGATTTGCCTGGCTGATAGAGAGTGGAGGAAGTGGCCTGTAACCCCTAGGGCAGTACCCTGTTTTCACAAATTTTATACTCTGACAAGGGATGTGGAGAAGTAGCTGTGGGCTATGAATGCTGAGAAGAGGAACATTTCTCAGGTTAATTGGATGAGGGATTACTTTGAAGAGTATGGGCTGGCAGTAAAATGGAGCAAACAGTATGAAGCTCAATCCAACTGCCAGCGCCCAATCGGCCCAGGCCTTTCAAAATTTGCAGGCACCTGAGCAGCAGTGTGTCTGCAGTGGAAAGAGGACTGCGCCCTCAGCGAGAGCACTCTGGTGCAGGAGCAGTCCCTCTCTCAGAAGAGTGTGGGGCCATTGTAAGCCCCATAAATAAAATACTAAGAAAGAAAAGAAAGAAAGGGTCAGGAGGCAAAATGGTGCAAATGTGACCACAGTCGCAAACGGCTTGCAGTAAATGATCGCTACTTTCAGAGGGCACACATGGTAGTCGTATCTAAATAACATACACTAAAACCACGTAAAGTTACTTCATAACCATGCCAAACAATGTTAACTACATTGCCTGAGGAAAACAATACTTTAGCTTAGCTGCGAGCAGCAAATAAAGAGGACCGATTATCATGTTCTCTGCTCTTACAATGATTGGGGTGTCCTGACTGGTGACACTGTTATGTAAAGAGTACTCATGTGAAATGGGGCTTCTTATAATGTGGTTTCAATTGTTGCTGTGCTTTAGAGCAGTAAAGTTTGAGAAGCATAATTCTATGTCAGGACCGGGGACTCAGATTATGCTTCTTTCTCCTTACTGCATAAAATAGCAGCAGCCAATTACAACAATATAAAGTAAAAAAACTACATGACCCATGAACCCCTAGTGTAATATAATCACATGGTCTAAAACTATCAACCTCCTTCTATGAAGGTCATCTTATCAATTTCAACCTTCTCTTTCTTTGCTTCGTCACAGCCAGTTAACTGATATTGGTCTTTCCGTGTCTTATGCATTTGGTAGTGTTACAAATTATTGGAGCATCGTGTGAACACTCTGCCTGCCGAAACGAGGTCTCGCGCAGTGAGTTGGCATCTAGACTGTTGTGAGCATAATTATGTAAGTTAATTTCTGCAGTTTGAGATAAATATACTTGCATTGTGTTGTGGGACAAGTGTGTTTCTGCTTCAGTCAGGACATTGCCCCACTGATTGTTTCCTTCCCTGGGGACAGGTGAACAGTTTTGGGAGTGCATCTTGCCTCCCTGCCAGCCGTACCTCCATGGGTTCAGGTTGTGGAGCAGGAGCGAGACATGAGCGTTGGAATCGACGCCCGTAGTCCTCTTTCTAGTCCTTTGGGATGGGCACAAGCTTACATGCCAAACGTCTTGTGAATTCAGCGGCACACTTGCTTATAAGCATTAAGCGGCGCATTTTCCACTGGAGTGTTCTGCACCTCAATTGCCACGCATTTGCGCCCTAGTGCTTAAGCACCTTTTGCTCCCTAAAGGCCCTGGTACACAAAAATGTGCCACGGTTTGTAAAATTCCAATATCAACTCTTCTTACAGTGCTTGTCAGGCGGCGCACTCCACACATTAAATATCCTTTCACCTGTGGGGTGAGCACTCCCCACTTATTATTAGTTGCCACTACTACCTTAACTGCAGGCTACTCTGCCCTCTGTGGTTCCAGCCTCAGTGAATGATGGCACAATATGATCAGTATGAAGATGGCTTGGAATCATATGGCGAGAATTAACAAGTTTCCCTAGAGGAGAACCAGGTCAAAGCGCTAGATAATAGGGTGCAAATGTTGATAAACAATGCTTTAGTTAAGGCTTTGGGGCACCTCACCCAATATTTTAAGGGCTTTGCCTCGACAAAAAGGATGGTACCTCCTCTCAAACCCCACAGTTGATTCCCATACTTTGCTTACTAAGTCTGGCCAAGGGAAAGGGAAGGCTAAATGATGGGCCCATACAGACAGACAGAGAAGAGCATGGTTATATCGTGTCTCAACCCCTCTACGCTATTCCTGATCAATCGCCTAAACCCACTGATCTGTCTGACTCCGATTCTCACTCCAGTGGGTACAGTGATAGAGAGGGCCCAGTAAACAAAGGTGTGCAGAATGCCAACCTGAAAGCCATTCCAAGACTCCCAAGGTATTGACATTCAAATCTACAGAATTCATCCACCCACTTAAGTCCAATTGGACTCCCCCTCACAAAGTTGCAGAGTATGTCCAAAGCATTATCATCCAAGCTTTCGACAAAGATGTCTGTGCTGGACTACATGCAGAATGTCCCCTGACCTGGTGGGTAAACCTACAGAGACCCCTGAAGTAGACCCCCACCATGGTCAATTTTATGAAGAAATAGGCAAGAACCCCCAAGAAGGGCATAGACAGGGCTTGATGTAACTGCCAGGATAAAGTCCTAGACATCTCTGGATTCCTGAAACAATACAAGGATTCATGAGATGACCTTTCTGGCCAAGGAGTCTGGCGAACCCATTAAACCCAATATTTGGTGGGTCGGGTGCAACGCACAATATGCCAACTGGTGAACGCAAACGTAGCCATCTCCAGAGAGAGATGATGATCCATTCTGTTATGCATAGAACCAAAACTCAACGATGTACCCTCTTCAGAGTCTGGAACAGCACTCTGGGCCTCATGTTTGGCGGTCCTTCGTTAAGGACTTAGCCAAGTTTGCAGCGACATATACCATGCTGGACAAAGCTCACCTCTCATTTGAAAAAGTGTTCTGCAGTACCCTTTTTGGCAGGGACGGACATTATAAGAGCTGTTTGTCAGGCCAAATTTATTTGCAAGGCCCTCAAAGGGAGTCCTCATTCCGCAGTTGGGGATACTGACAAGAACAGTCATCTGACAATACATTCAATCCCATGTGCCCACGTGGGGGCCGATCACAATTCTCGCCTAATCTTGAACCTAAAAGATTTCAATACCTGGAGCATGTACAGACATTTCAAGGTAGAGGGTATACATGTACTTTGAGACATTCTTCAGGAGGGCGACTGGATGGGCCGGCTTGACTTGAAAGGCATTTATTTAACAAACCCTATTTTTCCTCCACATCGGCGATTCCTCCAATTCTTCTGACTGGGTTGTAGCTTCAAATTCAAACCCCCCACCCCCTCCCCCCTTTTGGTCTGTCATCAGCTCCTTGGTGTTTAACAAACTGATGAAGCCAATAGTGGAAAGCTTGCAGGCCAGAAGGGTAAGACTAATCATTTACCTCAGGAACCTGATCCTTTTAGCACAGGATCCACAGATGGTGACATAGGACCTGTCTTGGACAATGCAAATCTTGCAGGATCTGGGTTTTGTCATAAATCAAGTGAAGTTATGTCTGGCCCCCTCCCACTAGATGGAGTTTTTGGTTTCCAGATAGACTCCCTCTTGTCTCAGTTAATTCTCCTGACGGAAAAAAATCAGAATATCAAGGAGGAATTGATGTCTGCATTGAGCAGACCAACCATATTCTCAGTCGCTCTGTGTGGGTCTCCCGGCCTTTTTGAACCACACCATTTTTGTGGGTCCTCTCCATTACAGGGCTTTACAGAGACTAACAATCCAGCATCTACAGAAAGGTCTCTCATATTCAGACCAAGTTCGCCTCTCAGAGGAAGCCAAGAGAGAGATAAATTGGTGGATTGAACACATGGATGCCTGGAATGGCAAAGTGATCTTCGGCAGCTCCCTGGATACCAGACTGGAATCAGATGCCAGCAGGTGGGGCTGGGGATCCAGATGTGGATCCCTCACCATGGGGAGGAGAGGTCGGTGGTTGGAATCTGAGCTCCAACTCCACATCAATTGTCTGGAGCTCCTTGCAGGCTCTTTTGCAAGGAGCAAGAGTCTATTCCTGGAACAGACAGACTGTTAAATATTGTTAAGAATGGACAGCATCTCAGCAGTCCGATATGTCAACAAGTTTGGAGGAACTAAGTCTCGGATGCTGGTGGTGATTGCCAGGGATATTTGGCACTTCTGTCTCCAGAATCGCATTTCAGTCTTAGCGGAATATCTCGCCACGGAGATCAATTCAGTGGTGGACTGAACTCCAGATACCTCCGCGACTACAGCAATTGGAGGCTGCATCTGAAAGTATTCTTCAGCCTCAATCACAAGTGGGTCCCTTGCTTAACAGATCTTTTCGCCTCTCGACTCAATCAGCAGATCCTTCAATTTTTCAGTTAGCATCCAGATCCGAAGGCAACGGCGATGGATGCCTTCTTGCAGGACTGGTCCCACCATCAGAGTTATGCCTTCCCTCATTTAAGCATGATCCTCAGAGTCCTGTAGCAAGTCCAATGACAGAAAGTGGAGGTTATCCTAGTAACCCCTCTCTGGAGGGCTCAACCTTGGTTTCCCTTGGCTCTAGAAGAGTCTTGCGACATTCCTCTCCTGATCCCACCTTGCAGGAAACTGTTGCTAGACCCAGTAGGATTGCCTTACCCGCTAATCCTTTCAAACTAGTAGCATGTAGGGTTTCCGGACTACATAGCAAATGCCAGGTATTTTACAACAGGCTTCTGCCTATATCAGTGAGGTCTGTGCTT
This sequence comes from Pleurodeles waltl, assembly GCF_031143425.1. Lineage (NCBI taxonomy): Eukaryota > Metazoa > Chordata > Amphibia > Caudata > Salamandridae > Pleurodeles > Pleurodeles waltl. Next base: position 334,067,598 of record NC_090450.1, on the reverse strand, counting down.
TGGGTACCCACAAGCGTTATGTGTCAGCTTGGAGATGATGGGTACATTGGTGTAACAAACGGGGTTCAAATCCCAATAGAGAGATGTCGGTCTAGGGAAAATAAAAAACACTACAATAGCTTTGCCTGTATTTGCCCTATGCAAGAGGGCAATAACAAACACAGGCTACTGTATAATGTACTTCTGCGGTATGTTAAAGAGTACCAAACAAAATCTCCTACATTACTGCTTAATCTGTTTTTTCCCTTAATATATCCTAATAGTCAGATATTATTTCACTCCTTTATTATTTCTTATTGCCTATTTTTTTATGTAGAACCCGATTTATTTTGTACATGTGAGGCTTTTCCCAAACAAATCCTTATATAAATCCTTTGTGAATTACCTGGATTAAGTCTAAAAAAAGGTCTCCTGCCTATCACCATTATTGTTGTTACAGCGTGAAAAAGCTTGCAAATACAAATGCCATTGCTGATTTTGCTTTTAGAGCTCAACATTTTTGCATATTTTATTATGCCTTCAGTCATTGAGCTACTTGTACTTCCTTTTGGTTTTTATTTAATACACCGAACAATCAATTTATACTGACAGCATGTGTTTGTTGTTGTTTAATTATGTAGTGCAAACATGTATGAAGGTATATAGTGTTTTATATGAGTCCAGTCCATCTGAAGTGAAGCTTGTGATCAGCCCATCCTTGTTACTGCTCTTGAAACTATGTTGCCTCTTTTTACGAGCAGCAGAAGGGACGCGCTGATCACAAACATCCCCTTAGATGGCGGTTGCTTATAAAAAGCACTACAATACCTTATTTTGTATTTGCAGTACTTAATGAGGTAATAATAAAATCATGATGACTTATTAAGTGCTTGTTCAGTATGTTTAAATAAAAGGAAAGTACAAGTAGCTTAGTTAGCTGAACACTTAGTGATAAAATATGCAAAGATTTGGGGAGGAAAAAACAAAGCTGATATAGGCATTTCTGTTTGAAAAGTATAAAAATGAGCACAATAAGCTTAAATATACTAAAATACAAACAATGGTATTGTGTTGTTTTACATGTGCACACTCCAGCTGCAGTGATGTTTGTGATCAGTCCATCCTCATCACTACTTTGAAACTATGCAGCCTCCTTCCACAACCAGCAGAAGGGGCACGCTGATTAGAAACATTCAGATCGAGAGTGCTCATAAACTCCATTACATACCTTAGTTCATATTCGCACTATATAATGAGCCAATAAAAAAAACACATTTTGTCAAATGAAGTGTTTGTTTAGTTTGTTAACAAGAAGTTAAGTACAAGTAGCTCAGTGAGCTAAATGTTTTGTGATAAAATATACAAAAGTATTGTACTGTTTTACATGAGCACATTCTGTCTGAAGCAATGTTTGTGATCAGTTTGCGCCTGTTATTGCTTTACAAACTATGCACATTCCTTCTGCAGGTTTGGAAAGGAGGCTGTATAGTTTTAAGAGCATTGACAAATACAATTTTACCTGCTGTGCATTTTGTTAGAACAATCAGCCATTGTGTTTTGTTGTTTGAAGAGGAAGAAGCTTGTCTTTGTAATTAATCGTGTTTTTGTCTGTAGGACTTTTTAGTTTATATTTTTTATGTAATTTGTGTGAAAACGTCAGTTTATTTCCTAAATATGCCACATAAATGGACAAACATTTGCCATGAACTATATTATTGTGCAAATAAATAATACTTTTACACAAGTGGCAATTACGTGTCCAGCTGGAAGATCTGAAAGGGTAAAAGTGCATTTAAGTCTCGGCGTCACCCTAACATATGGTGATCTTGGGCAATTTACACTGTTAAAGTTCCGTTCACTGTGGAGACTTTATGGCCTGTTAAAGTATAAGATGAGGTCTTGTTGCACAGGAAAGGCAGCCAGCTTTTTACACTAATTCGGGAATGCTAGCTTTTTATTACTTAGTTGTGTAGTTAGTGAACAGGTCTCTGCTACTTTCTTTTTTTAAGGGAGTTGTTGCAATATTGGATAAATGTATTTTCACTTTGCCACCTGAGTTGGTTAGTTTATTTATAATCTTCCCAATCCATTTTAATTATTTTAATGAATTGCACACATAAACAAACTTGGTTTGATGCTACATTAAGAAACCACGTCTTTAAATATTGTGCTTGAGACTGTGTTTGTGTGATTGCTATGTTCGGCAACTTTTATGTTTTAACAATTACATTTACTGTGCTTGTTGTACTCAGTTTGCAAAGATAAGTGCTTGCGTTGGACTTGCTTTTTGCACTTAATATTATCGCATATTTTATCATGTAGCGTTGAGCTCACTGAGTTATTTGTACTTTCCCTGGTTTTGTTTGCATAAAACGTTTGAAGGGATCTCGTACATTACTGCTTAATCTGTGTTTCCTTTTATATAGGCTAATAGTCACATACTATTTAACTCCTTAATTATTGATTGTTTATTTTTTAATGTATAAGCTGCTCTATTTTATGTGTGTTGCTTTCCCAAACAAATCTATATATAAATTCCAATACTTTGTGAATTATCTAGATTAAGTCTAAAAAAAAGGTCTCCTACATATCACCATACTGTTGTCACCGCATAAAAAAGCTTGCAAATACAAATGCCATTGTCGGATTTGATATTGGAGCTCAACATTTTTGCGTTATTACTAAGGATTCAGTCTCTGAGCTATTTGTACTTTCTTTTGATTTTTTAACATACTGAACAATCATTTTATATGAAAGTGAGTCAATGCTGTTGTTTAATTATGTAGCGCAAATATGTATGGAGGTGTATAGTGCTTTATATGAGTCTGCTCCATCTGAAGGGAAGTTTGTGATCAGCCCATCCCTGTTACTGTTCTTGAAACTATGTTGCCTCTTTTTACAACCAGCAGAAGGGACGCGCTGATAACAAACATCCCTTTAGATGGAGTGAGCTTATGAAAAGCAAAGAGGTTCACGACATATACATGAATTGTTATGGATTAAAAATGCTCCACAATATGAAAAAACAAACTATCAAGAAACTATTCGATTTATTAATGCATATATAACTTGCACTAAAACCATAGATGCAAAACTAGAAAATGTAATAACATTTCAAAAGCATGCCCATACACAAAACTGTCATCAAAAACATCAAAGACCATGCAAAAATACATTCCTAAGATACTCCATGTCACATACTATGATCCTTAGTCAAGACACATGGCAAAAAACACAGTTAAATGAAGAATATAATACGAGCCTTAGATCAATGATCAAAAAAACTATTTTTTTTAAAGAGAGCTATCAGAGTGCCTCATAACAATTATAATTGTACACTTTTACAAGCATTGAGAGCAAACATTGATTTAGAATGTATATTAAATCTCTATGCTTGTGCGATACACATTATATCACATACTAGCGAATCACAAAGAGGCATTAGTAAATTATTAACTCAGGCAGCAGAAGAAGTCCACTATAATACAAATATTCAAGAACAACTAAAACACATAGAAAACAAAGTTGTAAACAGTACCAAAATAAGTGCCCAAAAAGCTGCTTTCTTTAATTTCAATTACCATTACAAAAAGGTTCAAGACCATTTATATTTATAAATAAACACAAACACAACAGAAAAAAGAACACATACATACTTTACCAGATTAAGAGATAAAATATGACAATATTATTATCAAATATAGCAAACAACCTCAAACCGTAGAACAGTGTACATTAGCAGATTATGCATCCTGTTTTAACCAGATTACATAAACAAGAGGAAAAAATTACAAAGATAATGTATTTGCAGAAACTAATTTTTACAATTCAGATAAGGAACAGTTAGAAATAATACCTTGCAAAACAAAAGAAATATACACATACAGAATCACTATACAATTTACAAATACGATAATGAAACAAAATTATATACTTCTGCAGATTCAACAAAGAGCTATTAATGCTTTACTACCTGTTGGACCTGGCCCTTTTTTAGGGAGTCATCCCAAAACGTTTTGCCTCTTTCCTCCTATTTTTCCTGACCTGTTTTTGTTGGCTTTTAAACTCTGAGCACTTTACCACTGTTAACCAGTGCTAAAGTGCATATGCTCTTTATGTAAATTGTACTGTTGATTGGTTTATCCATGATTGGCATATTTGATTTACTTGCAAGTCCCTAGTAAAGTGCACTAGGGGTGCCCAGGGCCTGTAAATCAAATGCTACTAGTGGGCCTTCAGCACCAGTTGTGCCACCCACATAAGTAGCCATGTAATCATGTCTCAGACCTGCGCTGCAGCGTCTGTGTGTGCAATTTTAAGCTGTAAATTCAACTTGGCAAGTGTACCCAGGTAGCCCCATGGGCCGGGTGCAGTGTATGGTTAAGGTAGGACATATACTAGTGTGTTTTATATGTCCTGACAGTGAAATACTGCCAAATTCTGTTTTCACTGTTGCAAGTCCTATCTCTCTCATAGGTTAACCTGGGGGCTACCTTTAAATATGATTAAGGTGTAGATTCCCCATGGGAACAGATAGACATGTGGAGTTTGGGACCTCAGAACCCACAATTTGAAAATACATATTTTAGTAAAGTTGGTTTTAAGATTGTATGTTTGAAAATGCCACTTTTAGAAAATGGGCATTTTCTTGCTTGAACTATTTTTGTGACTCTGCCTGTTTGTGGATTCCCTGTTTGGGTTAGTTTAACAGTTGGGCTGTTTGCACCTCTCTCCAGACAGTGATACAAAGGGGGCTAGGGTGTAGCCTGCATCTTCTGATAAGCCATCTATGCTAGGAGGGAGGGGAGGAGTGGTCACTCGCACCTGAAAGGTCTGTGCCTGCCCTCACACAATGCAGACTCCAACCCCCTGGTGTGTGTCTGAGGCGTTGCCTGGGCAAGGCAGGATTTCACAAAAAAGTGACACTTTCCTTTGAAGCAAGCCTACTTCAAAGGCCAAAATGGGTATAAGAAGAGGACACCAAACCACAGACTTTAGACATTTCTTGGGGTAGACACTCTACCTCACAGACACTTCTGGACAAGAAACCTGCTGGTGAAGAATCCCTGAACCAGACCTGCCAAGAGTAACTGCCTGGCTGCCCAAAGGACTCACTGGGACTGCTTTTCTGAGAAGGACAGCTGCCTTGCTGCTCTCTGGCTGTGCTGAGAAGTGCTCTCCAAGGGCTTGGATAGAGCTTGCCTCCTGTTCCCTGAAGTCTCAGGACCAAAAAGACTTCACTCCTGCAACTGTACTCCTTGTGCGCTGAAAATTCGATGCACAACCTGCTAAAAACGACACATAGCCTGCCCTGCGGTGAGAAATTCACTGCACGTCGAACCGGAACGACGCTGCATGACTTCGCAAGGAGAAGATCAACGCAGCACCTGCGTTGCGACAGGAACTTCGACGCATGGCCCACCGGATCAGCGCACAGCAGACCAGGGATGACGCAGCCCGACTTCCAGAGAGGAATCGACAAAGCTTCTGCCGTGCAGGTGAAATGTCCACACAACGCCCACTAGATCGATGCAGCACATGTAACTTTGCTCCGCTAGCCCAGGGTTCCAAGCACAGTCCTCGGGGCACCAGAAAACCCCGCAGCCTGAAGAGGAACCAAGACCGTGCACCAGAAATCGACCCAAAGTCTTCCCCTGCGTGGAAAATAACGACGCAATTTGGTCTGAGAAGGGGCGAAACCGACGCACACCTCCCCATTTTCCACGCATCGCCTCCTCTGTGGTCCCTTGATGAGATTTTGATCGCGAACCAGGTACTTTATGCTTGCAAGAGACCTTTATTGTTTTTAAGAGACATTTATTTGTTTTGCAAAGACTTAAGACACTTTTACAGTGATATCTCAACATCTACTTATTGCATTTTAATCGTTTTTGACCTGCATTTATTCAGATAAATGTTATATATTTTTCTAAACACTGTGTGGTGTATTTTTGTGGTGCTATATGGTGTTATTGTATGATTTATTGCACAAATACTTTATACAGTGCCTTCTAAGTTAAGCCTGACTGCTCAGTGCCAAGCTACCAGAGGGTGGGCACAGGATAATTTGGATTGTGTGTGACTTATCCTGACTAGAATTAGGGTTCTTGCTTGGATAAGGGGTAACCTGACTGCCAACCAAAGACCCCATTTCTAACACTACCCATGGAGAGAAGAAAAGTCATTGGGAATAATAACACACATTATTATGAAAGATATATGCAAGTTAAAGACATTGTTGATTTACATCACAACAAATACATTTCAAATAATGAAAGTGTTACCCATTTGGATAACACTATTAACAATATTAACAACTGCTTTGTCTCCAAAACCTATTGATGAGCAAAATTATTATTTAGTAGCAGACTTAGAAAGTTAAAAAAAAAATAACTGTGAAGAAAAAAACATTATGATTTATCTTTAGATTTAAGGTATATGGAGTCAAAGTACAGAAGAAACTACTACAAACTATATCTTGCCATATGAGCAATACTATAACATAATGCATAAATTAACAAAAAAACAAAGAAATGTTGTATGCCATCATTTACAATTGTTCAAAATAAAATACAGTCGATACTATACATTCTGTACTGGTGGTGCAGGAATTTGAAAAAGCTTTCTAATTACTGCTACTATAATACAAAAGCCGGAGAGAACCCAGATAATATTTATATAATACTTACTGCTCCAAATGGTAAAGCTGCACACAATATAAGTGGAAAAACATTAAACAGCACACTTAAAACTACTGTATTACAGAATTTTAAATATAAACCTTTATCACATGACAAAGGACCATTCTTCAAAATCAATAAATGAATCTAAAAGTACTATAATTGATGAAATGTTAATGGTTGGTGCTAATATGTTTAATTTTATACATAACAGACTGCAAAAAATAAAATCAAGAAACCTACATTTTTGGTGGAATTTCAAACCTACATTTTTAAAGATTTAAAATACTTGTGTGAAGCTTTAACCACTAACTTATGGACAACGTACTTACAACTATATTAATTAACAAAAATATGCGACAACAAACTAACCTATCATTTGCACAGTTCCTAAACAGATTCTAGTGGGAAAACATAGAAAATCATATTTTAACTATTAAGCGAAGAGAATTAAAACCTGCAAATAACATCATAAAAGAAATTCCATACATCACAGCAACTAATAATGAAGTAAATAAAATTAATATTGACCTTCTACTACAATATACTACACAATATTCATGTTTTACTAATATATCAAAACTGTTGCTTCTGAACTCACTCAACTAGTTAAACTATATTAGAAAAGTTACCAAAAGATCCAGGTAAAACTATGGGCCTTTACTGCACATTACATATTGCTTTAAACTATGTTATGATCTTACTTGTCAGGTAGCAGTAAATGATGGATTAACCAATGGAGCATTAGGAATAGATGCATTTATAGAACATATTCAAAACATACCAATAAGAGTCTGGGTAAAAATTGATAAAGTAACTATTGGAAAAGTAATACGCCAACAGAACTAACACTTATCATATATCAATTTGTAAAGATTGGACACCAATACAACCAATTTCAACACACAAAAACAATTATTACTATTATACTCAAACAATTCCCATTGCGACAAGCATCAGCAAGAACAATACACAGACCTCAAGGCGATACTATAGAACCAGTTCACATACACTTTAACACTAGTAAAATACATCATCTACATTATATTGCGATAAGCCGAGCAAAATCAATTAATAACATATACATACAAATCTTCAATGAAAAAAATCATACATTCAAATGTAGAACAAGAAATTAAAAGATTACGAGATACTAGACAATTAACAATTTTAGTTAGCCAATAAAGTACATATGAAAACCATATTAAAATTATAGTTCACAATCTAAGATCTATTTAAAAACAAAATATGAACATGATACATTTAAAATTAATCAATACTATCATATCATTTATGCCAAATATCATCAGCAAAAAACTAACCATGGTTTTGCTATTTACTACAAAAAACGATTTACACATACTACCTACAAACTTATGAATATTATGAAGGGATTGATATATTATTCCATTTTACATTACAAATGAAAGAAAAAGATTACTTAGGACCCTACTTCAAGTTTGGTGGACGGGGAAAGCTTGTTTGCCCAACTCCTGACAGGGTGGCTGCTGCCTATGCGGCGATTCCCCCGCCAGTGTTATGAAGAGTTTCAAGCTACAGCATTGTCTCCGGCTCGTAATCTGACCGGCAGCAACACTGTACCCTGCAGATTTCACCAGTACCCTCGCAATGTTCATTGTCTGCAAAGCAGACAGTGAACAGTGTGAGGGTGCTGGCCTGGGGCCCTCCTGCACTGCCCATGGCAAGTGGCTGGCCAGGGGGGTGCCTGCACTGTTCTCAGCCAGCCTTTTCATGGTGGTGCTACTGCCATGAAAAGGCTGGCGGAGAACGAGGTTCTAATCCCCAGAGCAGCGCTGCTTGCAGAGCTGCCCTGGCAGATTAGGACTACCACCAACCTCCATACTGCCGGGATCTGTGATCCTTGCGGAGCTGGCAGTTCCATGGCAGTCCGACCACCACTGTGAGTCTCGGAATAAGGCCCTTAGTCATTGCTTTATACAAACCACCACTAATACAAAGCAACATTTTAAAAAATATTAACAATTATTGTCAACTTTTACCAAAATTACAACTATATTGTCCTTGGAGACTTTAACCTTGCTAGATACATTTTAGAGCTCACAATATATTAATAGTTACACACAACTGATCAGAAATCCATCTAAGATCACATATATTTTAATACCAACTCATATCAGAAACATATTAAAGTGACCACAAAGCATTATTGGTAGCATTTCAAAAATAACAAGCATTTGCAATGCAATGGGTCTCGCGTTTGCTCAAGGTAGAGCGATTAGTGTTGTAAATTCCTAACTGCCCTTTTCTTGTTACACAAACTGAAAAAAAAGTTAAACAACTGACATAAGCAAGCCGATTCAAAGCGCTGCCATGAGCATGAAGAGAGAGACAAAAGGAGTTCGCTCCTAGCTAAAGTTAATTGCAAAAGTGCAATTATCCATGTAACATGATCGATGGCCATGCCAGTAACAAAACGGCCCTAAGGAGGTACAAACGTAAAGCAGTTACCAACGGAAACAAAGGATTTTGAAAGCCAAGCCCATGAACGAGTGACAGTGATGGGCATGCAGTCGGTGTGGTTAAAAGCCAAGAGACATACCAACACGTCGTAAAAGCAGCACACGCGTGCTGCTATGGTCAACCTAAAAACCACTACACTATACCAACGTTCAATTAACCTTTTCTTTTTTTCATTTCAGATGCTGTCCATTCAAGAAATTAGCAACAAAACAACACCAGATAACAGCAAACCTTATCAACATACAGTTAAGCAAATGTCATCAAATGCTCAGACAAAAATCTATTATAAAAATGGAAATCAAGAAAACAAAGTATTATATCATCTGGCTTTAGATGACAGCAAACCAACAAATAAAGTGACTTGTTACAATGAAGATTATTTTTTAACCAAACAAAAGAAAAATATGGAATATGAATACAGAATTTCATGGTCCAAAACAATGTTATAATTATTATAAAGCAAAGAAAACTAACAAGAGTACCTCTTTTATCGCTACCAAACGCAATTAAGCAAGAAGCAGAATATCTACGTTATCCACCAGCTCCACCAAGTTTGTCAATTAAAACAATAAACAAAGCACCCACTTAAAAACTCTAATGATTGTATCAGGAACAGTTATTCAGGTAAGACATTTGAAATTAACACAAAAAAAAACCAGTTTATTCTTAACAAAAAAAAGTAAACAATTACTATAGCTTAATTACCAAAACATATTGTTTAGATTAACTCTGATCAACCCATATTGGTTCAATGCTGTTGGCTTTCATCCTCTTCAAGTGTTTGTCCATCGCACAAACCATAACGCATTACTTGTGTTCTTTCACTGAGCATTTTTAGACTACTTTTTCATTTGGATTTAAGCACTGGACCAAAGAGTGTCTTTTTAAATTAACTTATCATGAACTACTCCCCCTAGATCTTCCTACTCTGTCTGTATGATTGCCACCACCTTCCTTCCCCTTCTTCTGTTGCCATTATTAGCTGGCACACCATACTCCCTAACTCCATTTATTGGGCATATTAGCTTATTTCCAAGCTTCGTCCCTCTCTTTATTATGCATAGGCTTGCCCCACACTCTGACCCACTCTCCATTTGTTGTCCATTTTGGCATATCACCAACCTCCATCTCTTGGTTCGTTGTCAATATTAACTTGCCTAAACCCTAACTTCCACTGGTTGCTATCCTTATAGCAGCGCTAGCTACATTATAGCATTTTTTGAACATTTTAGCCATACTGCAGAGCATTGTTAAAAACATTCACAAAGCCAAAACATTCTAGCTTCACCAATGCTTCTTTACATCTGGTGTTGGTCAATACATTTGTTTTAAATTAAAAAAAAAAAAGAAAATATATATATATATATATATATATATATATATATATATATATATTAATAATTTGTATAAGATTTCTCTCAGCCTTCTTCTTCCATTGACCTGCTTTCACACATATTTACTTGGACTGTAGTCTATTTCCCCAAAGCCACTTCACTAACTACTCAGATGCAAAGCAGGAAACAACTGCAGGCTTAAACCATACATACACAAAACTCTAAATCACAAATACAAGGAGGGAATCCCCTACCTAATTTCTTCTATTTGCTATTTAAAATAGTCCACAAAAAATAACTTGGAACTCTCAGAGTAACTATTACACTATTCAAAATACAGATTTCTGTTCGCAAAGCCCATAATTTACAATAAATCAGACTTTAAAACAACAAATTCATTTTACAAATTGGACCCCATATCACAAAATAAATGTACTAAAATGTTGGCTGGGTGTCTGTTAAACTACATTGCTGCCAATGCAAAAGACCTCTTAAAATCAGAAGAATGCTTGGTATCTCTAGAACATAACAACCTCAAAAACTCTTCAAAGTCTTAAATATAAAATAAAAACCAGCAGTATCTCAGTACCCTTGTAGATTCTTGGAAATTTCAGGACAAGTCATTTCCTCATACAATTTTTTTTTAATAAACAGATTTTATTGAGTGTTGCAGACAGTACACACAGTAAACTACAACAGGACACAAATTCATTATGGCGGAGAAGGCTGAATAGCCATCGAGCACAGCATCAATAAAGAAATTATATCATACCGTAATATAGTGCTGCACTTTTGTCTCTAACTCACAACAGTTCTTATCACAGCTGTCCAAACCATTTTCCCCAGATCCTACCATGCTTGCGAGGGCAGCCCCGGGCCTCCTATACCAGAATCGACTGCTGTGCATAACCAGTCTACCCCACGGCACCACTGGGAAATAGTGGGAGAGGTGGGCTTTCTCCAGTGGGCCATGATGTCCCACTTGGCCACCACAATCACTGTCCCAAGGAAAGTCTTTTCAGTCCTCATACCCCGAAACCCCTCAAGGACCTCCAGTAAAACTCTCAAAGAAGAAAGAGGAACCTCCCATCCCAGGACCTCAGTCAACTCCCCCACAACTGCTGATCAATACAATTGAATTTTTGGACAGAGCCAGACCACGTGATAGAGCACTGTTGGCGTGCCTGCACTGCGGGGGCAGGTGGGCTCAGGAAGGAGGCCCCCTCGGTACATCCCGTCTGAGGACAGATAGGCTGTGTATAAGTAGTATGTCTGTATCAAGCATAGCTTTGAGGATACAGTAATGATTCTAGGTGCCAAGAGGGTTCTCTGGGGAATTGGGAACCCATAAAGCAAATGCATTATGTGAGAATGCCCCAAGCAAATCTATTATGTGAGAATGCCCCAAGCAAGAGAGTTCTAATCGGCATGCTGGGTCTGACCACCCCCGTTAAATAATTCATGGATTACCAATAGGTGAGAGGCTAAATAGTACATGTAGAGGTGGACCATACCCAAGCCCCCGTCATAGGAGTCCCGCTGACAGTGTGCAAAGGCAAGCCAATGGCTGGAAGCATGCCATATAAAGGCAACCGCAAATCCATCCATGGCCTGGAACCAGGACTGAGGTACAAGGAGAGGTACATTTTGGAAGACACACAAAAATCTTGGGAGGATCATCATTTTGTAGAGGGCTATGCGCCACATAACATTTAAAGAACGGGATTGCCTTTTGAGGAACTCTGTTTTGGCCTTCCTTGCCAGAGGCTCAAGCTTAAGGGACCAAGTCAGCTCCGGCTGAAATCCTTCTCCTTGGGGTCGCGCCTGGAGGATATTTTGAAAGCTGCAGACTGGTCACTGGGATCCACCTTTAAGGCATTTTACCATAAATCTATTGTGGATGTAGAATCTGTATTGGTAGCACAGCTTTAAACATGCATGATCTAAGCCTCTAGTCCTGACATAGAATAAACTAATTTCTAGCTTATGCAATAAGAATGTTTAATTCTATTAAGGACACAGAGGCGAGGATTATCCCACCCGGATTGGTTGATGATCTGCATATATCTACGTAAAAGTATAAATATATTTTTGGTATATTTATCTGTAACTTTATGTTGAAATCCTGCCCTGTATACGAATATGATTGATTATTTTATTCATCTGGATGGTTTTCACGGCTCGTAATCTCCATTTTCTCATGAAATGAGCAGAAACATGTTTGAAGTAATCAGATATTCAACTGGGGCTCGGCGCAGTTGAAATCTTCGTAGTTTATCAAGATTTCACCTTAAAGCAATGGTGCTCCGTTTGACTTTGGATATGGCAAGAGTTTGGTTTCATTCTTTTGGAAGGAAGACAATACCTTATCTTCAGTTGGAAATGGTTCTATTTCAGAAAGTTTGATGTTCCTTATTATGCCAGCTCTGTTGCAAAGAAAGAGGGTGTTAAAAATGGAGATGACGACCCTTATCGAAGGGATTGATAGTGACTCGACCATGTAATTATGTTACACTAGGGGTTCATGGGCCATGGAGTTTTTAGGTTTTGCCTGTACAGCGCTTTCGCTGTGCTTTGAAAGTCTTTTGTATCTCAAAAAAGTTCTTTAAAGTGACTTTAAATCTGCCCCTTACTTACTGAATTTCCTATTTGTTCATAGTAATGTCGCTCAAATTTACTTTGTTCATATTCTCTAGCACTTTGTCTGTGCTTTAACTTCCTTTGCTTCTGCTTTGCTTCTGCTGTTGCTTGGAATGTGGACAAAGAACAGCTTCCATTTTTTGTCATCAGTTAATGACAGTGTCCTTCCACTGATTACTTTTTCGTTTGGTCCTTTTTTTTAACATACTGAAGAAGTCCTTCATATGACAGCTTACAGCTTGTTTTTGTTCTTGCCTCATTACGTAGTGCAAATAGGAACAAAAGTACGTAGTGCTTTTCATCATCATCAACACATCGCTTTATTCGGTTAATTTAAACCATCAAAGCATAAATCACACAATACAAAGGTTATCATTTTAAATCGTAAATATCTTACATTCAAAAATACATAAAAAATATATAAAAACATAAATACTAAAATCAAGGTGGTATTTCTCTTCACACAATGCATAACTACCTAAACCTTGTTCCTCAGGTTAGCCAAAGTATCATCCAGCAAGATGACAACCTAATCATAGGGCCCCATAGTAATCAAGAATAATTTTTTAAGTGACAAATTCGTATGTGCCATGCAGCCGCAAGAAACTTGCTAATTGCACAGAACAGGGCACAGGATGTATCCCTCATCATAATCCTTTGTAGTGCTTTTATTAGGAGCAGATTTTGTCTGAAGGAATGTTTATGAATAGCGCGTCCCTTCTGCTTTTCATGAAAGGAGGCTGCATACTTTGAAAACCAGTGGTAGTTTAAAATTAAGCTGCCGGTTATTGTTGTTGGACTGCAAAGAAGTTTGTCTTGTCGGCAAGAGTGTTTGTGGTCTGATGGGATTTGTGAGGTGGAGGTTTTTTATAGAAAATGTTGTTCTGAAATAGTTTAAAACAATGAAATTTTATTTTTTTCTTGTCAAGTGTGAGAAACATAAAATGCAGGTATTGTAGTGCTTTCTATGTTTTTTTTAGTGTGAGACACAGTGATTATTAGTATAGGCTTACTGTTCTTAATTAAAACTATGCAACCTCCTTTCACAACTAGCACAAGGGACGCGATAATCGCAAACATCCCTTCAGATGGAGCATGCTCATAAAAATCATTACAATACCTTCATTTGTATTTGTACTACATAATGAGGTAATAATATATTATGTTGTATGAAATGTTTGTTCAGTATGTTAAACAAAAGTAAAGTACAAGTAGCTCAGTGAGCTGATTGCTTAGTGATATAACCTACGGAGGTACTGTACTGTTTAACATGTTGTACGCTCCATCTGAATGGATGTTTGTGATTAGCTCATCCTTAAACTATATAGCTTCTTTTTGTGACCAGCAGAAGAAACGTGCTGATCTCAAACATCCCTTCTGTTGGAGTCTGCTGATAAAAAACATGTATTTCCTTTGTTTGTATTTACACTAAATAATGAGGCAATAACAAACACATGTTGTTGTATAAATTGCCTGTTTAGTATGTCAGAATAATAAGTAAAGTACAAGTAACTCAGTCAGCTGAATGCTTAGTGTTAAAAGATAGGAAGGTATTGTACTGTTTAACATTAGCACTCTCCAAATGAAGGGATGTTTGTGATCAGTACATGTCTGTCATTGCTTATTAAACTATTCAGCATTCTTTCACGACCAGCAGAAGGGACCCTGTGATCACAAACATCACTTCACACAAAGCGTGCTCATAAGAAAGAACTACAATACCTTTGCTTGTATTTGCCCTATATAATATGGCAATGACAAACACAGGCTCTTGTATGAAGTACTTCTGCAATATGTTTAAAAAAAAATTACCAAACTAAATCTCGTACATTACTGCTTCATCTGTTTTTTTCCTTTATATAGCCTTATAGTCAGATACTATTTAACTCCTTTATTATTTCTTATTGGCTATTTTGTTTATGTATAACCCGCTCTATTTTGTATATATGAGGCTTTTCCCAAACAAATCCTTATATAAACCCTTTGTGAATTACTTAGATTAAGCCTAAAAAAAGGTCTCCTGCCTATCACCATATTGTTGTCACAGCATGAAAAAGCTTGCCAATACAAATGCAAGTGCTGGATTTGCTTTTGGAATTAACTATGTTGCATATTTTATTATCAAGCGTTCAGTCATTCAGCTATTTGTACTTCCTTGTGTTTTTTCTTTTTTAACATACTGAACAATCCTTTTATACAACAGCATGTGTTTGTTGTTGTTTAATTATGTAGTGCAAATATGTATGAAGGTATATAGGGCCATATGTATGAAGAAATGGCCTTGCGAATCGCAAATAGAGATTTTTAAGAAATCACTATTTCCCAGTCGCAATAGGCCATGTTACATAATTGCAAATCGGAATTAGCGATTTCTTAAAAATCGCTATTTGTGGTTTGCGAGGCCGATTTACCGAATCGCAATTTGCATTTTCGCAAATTGCTATTCGGTAATTGAAAATCGCAAATTGCGAGAAATTTCGAGAAAGCACACATAGAGGAGCCTGATGACATCACAAGCAGGAAGTGAGTCATCCCAGGCAGTTTCAGGTGCCACACCCAAACCAGCATCCAGAGAGACTCTGAAGGAGGCAGCACACCTGAACAAGGATGGACACCTCAGCTCAAGGAAAGGAGAAGGGGGAGAGAAAGAGGAAGCTCATATTCAGCGAGCAAGAGCTGGAGGTGCTGACAGAGGAGGTGGTCAGGAGCCATGACCGCCTTTTTGGGAAAAGCTCACTCCAGGTGCCGGAGAAAAGGAGACTCTGAGCAGATATACAAACCAAAATCTGCGCAATTGGAGTGGCACAGCGCTCGGTCGACGAGATTAAGAAGAGGTGGTATGACCTGCGGTCCCGTGCGAAGGAGAGGGTAGCAAGAAGACTGCAGGAGGCCAGGGGCACAGGAGGCGGTCCACCCACAGAGGCACCATCCACCCCATTAGAGGACCTAGTGGAGTCCACACTCCTCCCTGAAGCTGTGACTGGGGTCCCAGAGATAGACACCTCCGGCACACCAAGTACCGGCCAAGGTAAGTGCAATATTGAATTGTAACCCCAGATGTGTATGCACAAAAGCCCCTTAGGAATTAGCAAGTAATGTAAAACATTGTGGGATGTAGTCCATTCCACATCTTAAAAGCAGCACAACAATACATTATGGGAGTGGCAGTCCACAACCCAGAGCTGAAAGTAGCACGTACAATGTAATTAAGTAGAGCAACACCCAGAGGAACACAACACCCACAACACAGTGAAGAGAAGTACCTGTACCTTTATTACCATTGTGTGCCCTTACTTGCAACAAACATTACTGACATGCTGCATATTGTCGTTGCAGGTGGGCCAGGCCTAGCAGCCACAGCATCAGCCAGCGTAGGCGAGAATGACACCCAACCAGCCTCTGACTCAAACACCAGTGGGTCTTTCACCATTGCGCCAGTCTGACGCAGGCCCAGGGCACTGCCACTGCCAGAGCTCAGTCAGGACTCGGATGAGCAGCAGGAAGGGCCAATTACACCATCCCCAACTGGCAGGCGCACCCAGATGCAGGAGGCCAGTTCTCAGCAGACCACAGCACCCCGCAGGATGGCGACAAATACCGGTGCACAGCAGAACGAGGCTGGTGAGGGTCCCTCCTTCTTTGGTGGGCTGGAAGCAGCTATGTTGCAGCAGCAGCGCCTACAGAACAAAAGGATCCTTGGCTTACAAAAAAATATGCAGCAACATAACACCAACATGGGGGGCCTGCATCGCCAGCTTGAGTGCCTGAATGCTAATATAGAACTGCTGCATGAGGGACAGGTGCAGGCATTGCAGGACACAAGAGAGCTCACTTCTGCTGTGCGTGAACTATACCAGGAGCTGCGCTATGAGAGGGTGAGCAACCGCAGACAGGAGCGCAGATTCATGAACATGTTTGGGGGCTTCTGTCGCTCTGTCAACAGGGTGGCTACTGCAACCTCACTGATTGTACGTCGTGCAGTGGCTGCACAGGTGGAGGCAGCACACAGCAGCAGGGATGTGGCTAACGGACTTGTCCAAATCACTAATGTGATTGATAACATCATGGGACAGAGGTCAGCCACACATAGTGAGCTTCCACTGGGGGACACAGAGGACACTTCCAGCCTCAGCAGTCTAGCTGTACCCGCAATGGACACCAGACGGCGCAGTGCCAGGCACAGCACTGTCACTGAGGCGGACAATCGAGGTGCCAGTGAGGTAACTGGGCACCAGAGTGGTGTGCGTGGCCGCAAAAAGTAACTGTAGCGGCCAGAGGGGTAATGAGTTCTCTATGACGTAATAGTGCATTACTCTGAGCTTCTATTGCCTCTAGTTTTTTAACTCATTTCTTTTGCTATTCGTTGAACTAACATTACCAGACATTAAGGTAATAAATTCAATTCACTACAGGTACATTTGTCAGTGCATTTGTCTTATTCATACTTACATCTGAAATGGTTGTGTGTGATGTCAGCACGCCTTTGCCTTCCCTCTGCTAGTGCAGCAGAGGGAAGTCCTTGTCTGCTGGCTGTAGGGGTGGTATGGGATCATCATCAGATTCAGATTCACATATTTCTACTGGTATGCCGCTGGTGGTAGCTATATTGTGCAAGATTGCACAAGTAGCCACTATTCTACATGTGGTGTCTGGGCTGTACTGTAGTGCCCCTCCACTTTTGTGGAGGCACCGGAAGCGACTCCTTAGCAGTCCAAAGGTGCGCTCCACCACATTGCGGGTCGCCCTGTGTGCTGCATTGTATCTTTGTTTAGCAGGTGTTGCAGGATTGAGGTAGGGCGTCATCATATAGGTGCGCACTGCGCAGGCACTGTCTCTTGGAAGGGACAGAGGGTATGATGAGTAACTGAGCCAACTGACATCAGCACGCCATCAAAGCGCCATTGTATAGAGGGACAATACCTAGTAGATATCCTTCTCCAAACTCCCCAGCTAGCAGTCTTGTGTGAATGCCGCTATGGCGAAAGATGTACGAATCATGTGTACTCCCTGGGTACCTGGCCACGAGATCAGTAATGATGTATGAGGCATTGCAAATAACCTGTATATTCACTGAATATTGGTATTTCTGGTTGCGATACACATACTCTGTGGCTGATGGTGGACAGATTGCAACATGTGTCCCATCTATGGCACCTAGGACGTGGGGGAACTGCGCTATCTGGTAAAAATCTATTTTTGTCTGCTGTATATCCTGTGGGGTGTGGGGGAATCTGATGTACTGGTGTAGTCTGCTCAGCATGGCGTTGATAAATGCATTGAAAAATCTAGAGTGGGTACTCTGTGATACCCCTCCAGCTGCTACTATGATCTCTTGATAGCTCCTGAGGCGAGTAGGTGGAGGGAGCATAATATCTGCACATAGGTGGGTATGCTGTGAGTCCTTAGTGTTCTGCGCTGAAGTATGGGTTGTAGCTCAGCTATCAGATCAAGTATCATGGCTGAGTTCAACCTATACCTCTCAAATATTTCCTCCTCTGTCAGGTTAAAAAGTGTAATGCGCACTCTGAAAATGCGCTCCTGTCTCCTCCTCCCTCTCCTCAAACCTGCCAAGATCCTCATCCTCCTCACCATGACGTAGAGTGCAGCCATTGTGGAAAAGAGTCTGAGGCATTCTGGGCCTCTTTATATAGGTTGCACCTGGTTACCACCTGGTTTCACTTAGTGGTATTTTGCATGTGCAAAATGCCATTCTGCGAAAAATCACAATTTGCGATTTTTTGATGCATCGAATTGCGACCTGGATTTAGCGAATCGCAATTTGCACCTCGCAATTTCCTACTGGAAATACCGAATCGCTAAATGCGACTCGCAAAACCAGGTTGCAACGCAAAAAATCGAAATTTTTGAGATTTCTTAGTTTTTGGTCTGCAAATGCCTTTCATGCATTGCAGACCACGTTTTTGCACTTGCAAACGGACAAATTTTGCGATTCGCACCATTTGCGAATGCAAAAAAGTTTCATACATCTGGCCCATAGTGCTTTATATGAGTCCGCTCCATCTGAAGTGAAGTTTGTGATCAGCCCATCCCTGTTGCTGCTCTTGAAACTATGTTACCTCTTTTTACAACTAGCAGAAGAGACGTGCTGATCACAAACATCCCTTTAGATGGAGAGTGCTTATAAAAGGCACAACAATACCTTCATTCGTATTTGCAGTACATAATAAGGTAATAATAAAATCATGCTGACTTATGAAGTGCTTGTTCAATATGTTTAAATAAAAGGAAAGTACAAGTAGCTCAGTGAGCTGAACGCTTGGTGATAAAATATGCGAAGATTTTGGGTGCAAAAAAACAAAGCCAATATAGGCATTTCTGTTTGAAAAATATAAAAATGAGCACAATAGGTTTAAATATAATAAAATACAAACAATGATATTGTGTTGTTTTACATGTGCACACTCCAGCTGAAGTGATGTTTGTGATCAGTCCATCCTTGTCAATGCTTTGGAACTATGCAGCCTCCTTTTACGACCAGCAGAAAAGACACGTGGATTAGGAACCCCTTCAGATCGAGAGTGCTCATAAAATGCATTACATACCTTAGTTCATATTTGCACTATGTGAGCCAATAATAAACACATTCTGTGTGAAGTGCTTGTTCAGTTTGTTAACAAGAAGTTCAGTACAAGTCGCCCAGTGAGCTAAATGTTTAGTGATAAAATATACAAAAGTGTTGTGCTGTTTTACAAGAGTACACTCTGTCTGAAGGAATGTTAGTGATCAGGTTGTCCCTGTTAATGCTTTTAAAACTATGCACATTACTTCTGCAGGTTGGGAAAGGAGGGTTTTTAGTTTTAAGAGTATTGAGAAATAAAATTCCACCTGCTGTGCATTTTGTTAGAACAATTAGCCGTTGTATTTTGTTGTTGGAACAGGAAGAAGCTTGTCTTTGTAAGTAATCATGTTTCTGTCTGTACGACTTTTTAATTTATATTTGTAATTTAATTAGTGTGAAATCTTCTGTACCATTTTTAACAGTTATATTTCATAAATATGCCAAATAAATGGACAAACATTTACCACGAACAATATTATTGTGCAAATAAATAATACTTTCACACAATTGGCAATTACGTGTCCAGCTAGAAGAGCTGAAAGGGTAAAAGCGCATTTAAGTCTTGGCGTCACCCTAACATAAGGTGATCTTGGGCAATTTACACTGTTTAAGTACCGTTCACTGTGGAGACTTTAGGGCCTGTTAAAGTATAAGATAAGATCTTGTCACACAGGAAAGGCAGACAGCTTTTTACACTATTTCAGGAATGCTAGCTTTTTATTACTTAGTTGTGCAGTTAGTGAACAGATCTCTGCTACTTTCTTTTTTTAAGGGAGGTGTTGCAATATGGGATAAATGTATTTTCAGTTTGCCACTTGGGTTGGTTAGTTTATTTATAATCCTCCTAATCGATTTTTATTATTTTAATGAATTGCACACATAAACAAACTTGGTTTGATTTTACAATAAGAAACAATGTCTTTAAATATAGTGTTTGAGACTGTGTTTGTGTTATTGGTAAGTTCGTCAATTTTTATGTTTTAACAATTAAATTTACTGTGCTTGTTGTACTCGGTTTGCAAATATAGATGCTTGCATTGAACTTGCTTTTTGCACTTTATATTATTGCATATTTTATCACGTAGCGTTGAGCTCACTGAGCTATTTGTACTTTCCTTGGTTTTGTTTGCATAAAACATTTTAAAGGATCTCATACATTACTGCTTAATCTGTTTTTCCTTTTATATAGGCTAATAGTCACATACTATTTAACGCCTTTATGGTTTGTTTATTTTTTTGATGTATAACACGCTCTATTTTATATGTGTTGCTTTTGCAAACAAATCTTTATATAAATCCTAATACTTTGTGAATTACCTAGAGTAAGTCTAAAAAAAAGGTCTTCTACCTATTGTTGGATTTGCTTTTGGAGCTCAACATTTTTTAATATTTTATTATTAAGTGTTCAGTCACTGAGCTATTTGTAATTACTTTTGTTTTTTAACATAATGAACAATCATTTTATACAACAGCATATGTGTGTTGTTGTTGTTTAATTATGTAGCGCAAATATGTATGAAGGTGTATAGTGCTTAATATGAGGCAGTTCCATCTGAAGTGAAGTTTGTGATCAGCCCATCCCTGTTACTGCTCTTGAAACTATGTTATTTCTTTTTACAACCAACAGAAGGGACGTGCAGATCACAAACATCCCTTGCGGTTGCTTATAAAAAGCACTACAATACCTTATTTCGTATTTGCACTACTTAATGAGGTAATAATAAAAGCATGCTGACCTATGAAGTGCTTATTCAGTATGTTTAAATAAAAGGAAAGTACAAGTTGCTCAGTTAGCTGAACGCTTAGTGATAAAATATGTGAAGATTTTGGGTGCAAAAAACAAAGCTGATATAGGCATTTCTGTTTGAAAAGTATAAAAATGAGCACAATAAGTTTAAATATAATAAAATACAAACAATGGTATTGTGTTTTTTTTACATGTGTACACTCCAGCTGAAGTGATGTTTGTGATCAGTCCATTCTTGGCACTGCTTTGAAACTATGCAGCCTCCTTTCACGACCAGCAGAAGGGACACGCTGATTAGAAACACCCCTTCAGATCAAGAGTGCTCATAAAATGCATTACACACCTTAGTGTAAAGAAATGGCTCCCTGTTGCAGTTACCCCCCACTTTTTGCCTGATACTGATGCTGACTTGACTGAGAAGTGTGCTGGGACCCTGCTAACCAGGCCCCAGCACCAGTGTTCTTTCATCTAAAATGTGCAGTTGTTTCCACAATTGGCACAACCCTGGCACCCAGGTAAGTCCCTTGTAACTGGTACCCCTGGTACCAAGGGCCCTGATGCCAGGGAAGGTCTCTAAGGGCTGCAGCATGTCTTATGCCACCCTAGGGACCCCTCACTCAGCACAGACACACTGCTTGCCAGCTTGTATGTGCTGGTGAGGACAAAACGAGTAAGTCGACATGGCACTCCCCTCAGGGTGCCATGCCAACCTCACACTGCCTGTGGCATAGGTAAGTCACCCCTCTAGCAGGCCTTACAGCCCTAAGGCAGGGTGCACTATACCACAGGTGAGGGCATAGGTGCATGAGCACTATGCCCCTACAGTGTCTAAGCAAAACCTTAGACATTGTAAGTGCAGGGTAGCCATAAGAATATATGGTCTGGGAGTCTGTCAAAAACGAACTCCACAGCTCCATAATGGCTACACTGAATACTGGGAAGTTTAGTATCAAACTTCTCAGAATAATAAACCCACACTGATGCCAGTGTTGGATTTATTAAAAAATGCACACAGAGGGCATCTTAGAGATGCCCCCTGTATTTTACCCAATTGTTCAGTGTAGGACTGACTGGTCTGTGACAGCCTGCTGCTGAGAGACGAGTTTCTGACCCCATGCGGTGAGAGCCTTTGTGATCTCTGAGGACAGAAACAAAGCCTGCTCTGGGTGGAGGTGCTTCACACCTCCCCCTGCAGGAACTGTAACACCAAGCAGTGAGCTTCAAAGGCTCAAGCTTCGTGTTACAATGCCCCAGGGCACTCCATCTAGTGGAGATGCCCGCCCCCTGGACCCAGCCCCCACTTTTGGCGGCAAGTCCAGGAGAGATAATGAGAAAAACAAGGAGGAGTCACTGGCCAGTCAGGACAGCCCCTAAGGGGTCCTGAGCTGAGGTGACTCTGACTTTTAGAAATCCTCCATCTTGCAGATGGAGGATTCCCCCAATAGGGATAGAAATGTGACCCCCTCCCCTTGGGAGGAGGCACAAAGAGGGTGTACCCACCCTCAGGGCTAGTAGCCATTGGCTACTAACCCCCCAGACCTAAACGCCCTTAAATTTAGTATTTAAGGGCTCCCCTGAACCTAGGAACTCAGATTCCTGAAACTACAAGAAGAAGAAGACTGCTGAGCTGAAAAACCCCTGCAGAGGAAGAACAGAAGACACCAACTGCTTTGGCCCCAGACTTACCGGCCTGTCTCCTGCCTTCTAAAGAAACCTGCTCCAGCGAAGCTTTCCAAAAGACCAGCGACCTCTGAATCCTCAGAGGACTGCCCTGCTTCAAGAAAGACAAGAAACTCCCGAGGACAGAGGCCCTGATCCAAAAGACTGCAACTTTGTTTCGAAGGAGCAGATTTAAAGACCCCTGCAACTCCCCGCAAGAAGCGTGAGACTTGCAACACTGCACCCGGCGACCCCGACTCGACTGGTGGAGAACCAACAGCTCAGGGAGGACCCTCCGGCGACTCCAAGACCTTGAGTAACCAAAGTTGTCCCTCCTGAGCCCCCACAGCGACGCCTGCAGAGGGAATCCCCAGGCTCCCCCTGACCGCGACTGCCTGACTCTGAAATCCCGACGGCTGGAAAAGACCCTGCCCCCGCAGCCCCCAGCACCTGAAGGAATGGAACTTCAGTGCAGGAGTGACCCCCAGGAGGCCCTCTCCCTTGCCCAGGTGGTGGCTACCCCGAGGAGCCCCCCCCTTGCCTGCCTGCACCGCTGAAGAGACCCCTTGGTCTCTCATTGAAAACCATTGGAAACCCGACGCGTGTTTGCACACTGCACCCGGCCGCCCCCGCGCTGCTGAGGGTGTACTTTTTGTGCTGACTTGTGTCCCCCCCGGTGCCCTACAAAACCCCCCTGGTCTGCCCTCCGAAGACGCGGGTACTTACCTGCTGGCAGACTGGAACCGGGGCACCCCCTTCTCTCCATTGAAGCCTATGCGTTTTGGGCACCACTTTGAACTCTGCACCTGACCAGCCCTGAGCTGCTGGTGTGGTAACTTTGGGGTTGCTCTGAACCCCCAACGGTGGGCTACCTTGGACCCAAACTTGAACCCCGTAGGTGGTTTACTTACCTGCAAAAACTAACAAACACTTACCTCCCCCAGGAACTGTTGAAAATTGCACTGTATAGTTTTACAATAGCTATACGTGATTTATGTGAAAACTGTATATGCTATTTTGCTAATTCAAAGTTCCTAAAGTACCTACCTGCAATACCTTTCATATGAAGTATTACATGTAAATCTTGAACCTGTGGTTCTTAAAATAAACTAAGAAAATATATTTTTCTATACAAAAAACCTACTGGCCTGGAATTGTCTCTGAGTGTGTGTTCCTCATTTATTGCCTGTGTGTATGTACAACAAATGCTTAACACTACTCCTTTGATAAGCCTACTGCTCGACCACACTACCACAAAATAGAGCTTTAGTATTATCTCTTTTTGCCACTATCTTACCTCTAAGGGGAACCCTTGGACTCTGTGCATACTATTCCTTACTTTGAAATAGTGCATACAGAGCCAACTTCCTACACTTAGTTTGTATTTGCACTATATTATGAGCCAATAATAAACACATTTTGTCAAATGAAGCGTTTGTTTATCCCTTTAGATGAAGTGTGCTTATAAAAAGCAAAGAGGTTCACCACATATACATGAATTGTTATGGATTAAAAATGCTCCACAATATGAAAAAACAAACTATCAAGAAACTATTCAATTTATTAATACATATATAACATGTACTAAAACCACAGATGCCCAACTAGAATATGTAATAACATTTAAAAAGCATGCACATACACAAAACAGTCCCAAAAACATCAAGGAACATGAAAATATCAATTCCCAAACTACTCCATGTCACATACTATGATCCTTGAACCACTAGCAATTGAATAAGCAAACAGTAATTTGATAAAATATTGTCAGAACATTCACAACATTAATAATAAACAAGAGTTTAACACATTAACCTATCAAGACATTTGACAAAAAACACAGTTAAATGAAGAATATATTATATGCCTTAGATCAATGATCAAAAAAAGATTTTGTTTTTACAAAAAAGAGAGCTATCAGAATGCTTCAGTAACAATTATAATTGTACACTTTTACAGGCATGGAGAGCAAACATTGATTTACAATTTATATTAAATCCTCATGCCTGTGCAGTATACATTATATCACATTCCAGGAAATCAAAAAGAGGCATTTAGTACATTATTAACTCAGGCAGCAAAAGAAGTCCACTAAAATACATATATTAACAAACTAAAACACATAGGAAACAAAGTTGTAAACAGTACCAAAGTAAGTGACCAAAAAGCTGCTTTCCTTATTTTGCAAATACCATTACAAAAAAGTTCAAGATCATTTATATTTATAAGTAAATACAAACACAACAGAAAAAATAACACATTTAAAGAATGATTTCGAAACTATACATACTTTACTAGATTCAGAGATAAAATATGGCAATATTATCAAATATAGCAAACGACCATCGTGTTTTAACCAGAGTACATAAACAAAAGGAAAAAATTACAATGACAATGTATTTGCAGAAACTAAATTTTACAATTCAGATGAGGAACAGTTAGAAATAATACCTTGCAAAAACAAAAGAAATATACACATGCAGAATCACTATACAATTTACAAACATGACAATGAAACAAAATGATATGCTATTGCAGATTCAACAAAGTAAATGACAGTAAAAATTATTATTGAGATTTATTAATGCTTTACTACCCATGGAGAGAAGAAAAATAAATCAATGGAAAAAATAACACATATTATGAAAGATATATGCAAGTTAAATACATTGTGGATTTACCTCACAACAAATGCAGTTCAAATAATTAAAGTGTTACCTATTTGGATAACACTATTAACAATGGAACAATATTAACAACTCCTTTGTCTCCAAAATCAAACTATATCTTGCCAAATGAGCAATACTATAACATAATGCATAATTTAACCAAAGAACAAAGAAATGTTGTATGCCATCATTTAGAATGGTTGAAAACAAAAGACAGTCCATGCTACACATTCTGTACTGGTGGTGCAGGAGTTTGAAAAAGCTTTCTAAGTACTGCTCTTTGTCAGAGTATATTACGCAATTACAATACAAAAGGCGGCGAGAACCCAGATAATATTTATATAATACTTACTGCTCCAACTGGTAAAGCTGCACACAATATTAATGGAAAAACAATACACAGCCCATTTAAAATTCCTGTATTACAGAATTTTAAATATAAATCTTTGTCACATGACAAAGGACCATTCTTAAAAATCTATCAGTGAATCTAAAAGTACTTATAATTGATGAAATCTTACTAGTTGGTACTAATATGTTCAATTTTATACATAACAGACTGCAAGAAATAAAATCAACAAACCTATATTTTTGGTGGAATTTCAATTTTGGCAATTGGAGATTTTTACCAACTGAAACCTGTACTTGGTTCATACATCTTTGAAGATTTAAGATACTTGTGTAAAGCTTTAAGTACTAACTTATGGACAGCATACTTTCAACTATATTAATTAACAAAAAATATGTTACAACAAACTGATCTACCATTTGCATGATTGCTTAACAGATTCTAGAGGGAAAACATAGAAAAACATATGTTAACTATTAAGGAAAGAGAAATAAAAGCTGCAAATACCATCATAAAAGAAATTCAATACATCATGGCAACTAATAATGAAGTAAATACAATGAATATTGACCTTCTATTACAATATAATACACAATGTTCATGTTTTAATAATATAGCAAGTGACACTGTTGCTTTTGAACTCACTCAACAAGTTAAACTATATTAGAAAAGTTCCAGGTAAAACTATGGGCCTTTACCACAGATTACATATTGTGTTAAACTGCGTAATGATCTTATTTGTAATGTAGCAGTAAATGATGGATTAACCAATATAGCATCAGGAATAGTTGAATTTGTAGAACATATTCACAACATACCAACAAGAGTCTGGATGATTAAAATTGATAAATATTGGAAAATCAACATCAACAAAACTAACACATATAATATATCAATTTGTAAAGATTGGACACCAATACAATGAATTTCAAGACACAAAAAAAAATGATTACTATTGTACGCAATCAATTCCCATTGCGACAAGCATCAGCAAGAACAATACATGGAACACAAGGCGATACCATAGAACCAGTTCACATACACTTTAACAATAGTAAAATAAATCATCTACATTATGATGCGATAAGCCGAGCAAAGTCAATTAATAACATATACATACAAAACTTCATGGATAAAACATCATACATTCAAACGTACAAGAAATGAAAAGATTATGAGATAACAGACGATGAACAATTTTAGTTAGCCAATTAAGCACATACAAAAATCATAATAAAATTATAGTTTGCAAACGAAGATCTATTCAAAAACATTTTAAATCTATAACTCCTGATAATATTATGAATGCAGATATTATTTGGATGACAGAAATAAATACAACAAAACGTACATAATTACATTCAAAATTAATCAATACTATCATATCATTTACAACAAATATCATCAGCAAAAAAACATGGTTTAGCTATTTATTACAAAAAAGATTTACACATACCTCAAACTTATGAATATTATGAGGGATTGATATATTACATTACAAATTAAAGTAAAAGATTACTTAGGGCCCTATTTCAAGTTTGGCGGATGGGAAAGCCTGTCTGCCAAATTCCAGACAGGGTGGCCG
Source organism: Pleurodeles waltl (assembly GCF_031143425.1). NCBI lineage: Eukaryota > Metazoa > Chordata > Amphibia > Caudata > Salamandridae > Pleurodeles > Pleurodeles waltl. The sequence goes on along the minus strand of NC_090450.1, from coordinate 334,039,874 downwards.
CCGCTATGTGGCGACCTCCCCTCCGGTGTTATTAAGAGTTTCCCGCCAGGTCAGCGGGCAGAAACCTGAGTGTCTGCCAGCTGGCCTAGCGGGAAACAGGCTACAGCATTATCCACTGCTCTTAATCGAACCTGTGGCAATGCTGTAGCCTTCAGGGTGCACCAGCATCCTCGCATTGTTCACTGTCTGCAAAGCAAACAGGGAGGCCCCTCCACTGCCCATACCAAGTACACAAACTGAAAGATTGCAAAAATATATGCTAAATACATTTTAGAGCTCACAATATATTATTAATTACACAACGTATCAGAAATTCATCTTAGATCACATATATTCTAATACCAACTTATATTACAAACATATTAAAGTGACCACAAAGCATTCTGGGTAGCACTTCAAAAATAAAAACCACTATCCTATATCAACGTTCAAACTAACCTTTTCTTTTTTTTTCATTTCAGATGCTTTCCATTCACGAAATTATCTACGAAACACCAGATAACAGCAAACCTTACCAACTTACAAAAAGCAAATGTCATCAGATGCTCAGACAAAACCTATTATAAAAATGGAAAGCAAGAAAACAAAGTATTACATCATCTGACTTGAGCTAACAGTAAAGCAACAATTAAAGTGACATGTTACAATGAAGATTATTTTAACCAAACAAAAGAAAAATATGGAATATGAACACACAATTTCATGTTCAAAAACAATGTTATAAATATTACAAAGCAAACAAAAGTAACAAGACTACCTCCTATATTGCTACCAAATGCAATTAAGCAAGAAGCAGAATATCTACTTCATCCACCAGCTCCAAAAAGTTTGTCAATAAAAACAATAAAAGAAGCGCCCATCTTAAAACTCTAATGACTGTATCAGGAACAGTTATTGAGGTAAGAAATGTAAAATTAACAAAAAAATAAAACACAGCTTGTTTTTAACAAAAAAGTAAACAATTACTATAGCTTAATTACCAAAACATATTGTTTAGATTATCTTTGATCAACCCATATTGGTTCAACACTGTTGGCTTTCATCCTCTTCAAGTGTTTGTCCATCGCACAGACTATAACGCATTACTTGTGTTCTTTCACTAAGCATTTTTAGGCTACTTTTTCATTTGGATTTAAGCACTGTACCAAAGTGTGTCTTTTTAAATTAACTTATCATGAACTACTCCCCCTCGATGTTCCTGCCCTGTCCGTATGATTACCACCGCCTTCCTTACCTTTTTCTGTTGCCAATATTAGCTGGCCCACCATACTCCCTTGCTTCATTTATTGGCCATATTAGCTTATTTCCAACCTTCATCCCTCTCTTTATTATGCATAGGCTCGCCCCACACTCTGTCCCAGTCTCCATTCGTTGTCTATTTTGGCATACCACCCACCTCCATCTCTCAGTTCGTTATCAATATTAACGTGCCTGAACCCTAACTTTCACTGGTTGCTATTCCTACAGCAGCGCTAGCTACATTACAGCACTTTTAAAAAAAAGATTTTAGCCATACTGCAGAGCATGGCTAAAAACATTCACAAACCAAGATCTTGCATAGACAAAGCATACTATCTTTACCAATGCTTCTTCACTTTTGGCATTAGTCAATATATTTTGTTTTTAATAAAAGAATTATATATATATTTACTGGTATAAGATTTCACTCAGCCTTTTTCTTTCATTTTCTTTTTCTTTCATTGACCTGCTTGGACCGTAGTCTATTTCTCCAAAGCCACCTCACTAACTACTCTGATGCAAAGCAGGAAAGACAGTAACCGATCAGTAGTTTGTGTCTACAATTGCAGGTTTAGACCATATGTACACAAATCTCTAAATCACAAATACAAGGAGGGAATCCCCTACCCAATTTCTTCTATTTGCTATTTAAAACAGTCCACAAAAATGATTTTGAACTCTCAGAGTAACTATAGTACTATTCAAAACACACATTTCTGGTTGCAAACCCCATAATTTACAAAAAAATCACAGTCTTTACAACAACAAAATAATTTTACTAATTGGACCCCATATCACAAAACAAATTTAATAAAATGTTGGCTGGGTGTCTATGAAAAAATACACTGCTGCCTATGCAAAGGAGCTTTTAAAATAAGAAAAATGCTTGGTATTTCTACAACATTATAAACTCAAAAACTCTTCAAAGTCTGAATATTAGTAATAAAATAATTAGCAACTGGGATATCAATCAACCTTATAACATTTTAAAATAGCAGTATCTCAGTACCCTGGTGTATTATTGGAAATTTCAGGACAAGTCCTTTTCCTCATACTATTTTTTTTAAATATATAAACAGATTTTATTGAGTGTTGCAGATAGTGCACATAGTAAACCACAACAGGACACACATTCATTATGGCAGAGAAGGCTGAATAGCCATCGAGCACAGCATCAATCAAGAATTGAAGTCACACAATAATATGATGCTGCACTTTTGTCCCTTCTTCACAACAATTCTTATCACAGCTGTCCAAACCATTTTCCCCAGACACTACCATGTTTGCGAGGGCACCCACAGGCCTCCTATACCAGTCTCTCTTGTTGTACACACCAGTTCACCCCAAGGCGCCACTGGGAAATGGTGGGAAAGGTGGTCTTTCTCCAGTGGGACACGATGTCCCGCTTGACATCCATAATCGCTGTCCCAAGGAAAGTCTTTTCAGACCTTGTACCAGCAAACCACTCAAGGACCCCCATTAAAAGTTCCAAAGAAGAAAGAGGAACCTCTCATCCCAAGACCTCAGTCAACTCCCCCACAACTGCTGACCAATACAATTGAATTTTTAGACAGCGCCAGACCACGTGATAGAAGACTGTGGGTGTTCCAGCACTGCGGGGGCAGGTGGGCTCAGGGACGAGGCCCGCTCAGTTCATCCAGGCTGGGGTGAGATAGGCTGTGTATAAGTGATATGTCTGTATCAAGCATAGCTTTGAGGATACAATAATGATTCTAGGTGCCAAGAGGGTGTCTCTCCAATCGTCATCCTTGAGCGGACCCAGCCAGGCATCTCACCGACTCTGAGTGAGCTAGGCTGCCTGGAGTGTTAACAATGAAGGCATGGTATGTCTTAGACACCCCTTTTGCCCAGGGCACCCATGAGGAGTTTGGCTTCCATTGGGCTAAATTCTGGAAGGAGGTTGGTTTGGATGGCATGGGCCTGGATGGCATGTTTTGACTGGAGATATTTATAGAATTGTGTCTTGGTGAGCACATAAGTAGTCTGGAGTTCTTGAAGGGCCTGCATATGTGTGCCTGCCCAAACATAACCCAAGTGTGAAATACCAATGGGGTCCCATTTCTCAAACCCGCGTAACAAGGCCCTCTCTCTCAACCAGGTACCATGCCAAAGAGGCATTTGTTGTGTGCGTGTCGAGTTCCATCAAGTACGACATGGGGCTGCTCTCCAAGTGAGAAAGGCAACTTTAGTCATTAGGGGGGAGTGCTCTGGGGAATTGGGGACCCGTAAAGCAAATCCATTATGTGAGAATGCCCCAAACGGGAGACTTCTAATCGGTATGTTGGGTCTTACCACCCCCGTTAAACCAGTCATGGATCACTAATAGTTGCGAGGCTAAATAGTACAGGTAGAGGCTGATCATACCCAAGCCTCCATCATAGGGGTCCCGCTAAAACATGTGCAAAGGAAAGCCAATGCTTGGAACAAAGCCATTTAAAGGTGGCCCCAAATCCCTCCATGGCATGGAACCAAGACTGAGATACGAGGAGAGGTACATTTTGGAAGAGATATAAAAATCTTGGGAGGATCACCATTTTGTAGAGAGCTATGCACCACATAACATTTAAAGAAAGAGACTGCCATTTGAGGAGGTCAGTTTTGGCCTTCCTCGCCATAGGCTCGAGCTTAAGGGTCCAGCTCAACTCCGGATGGAGAGCCACCCAAATACCTAGATATTTGAAACTGAGTCAGTGGATGGGAATAGTTTCTTGCCAATCAAAGCAGTTCCAAGAGGGACCCAAGGGCACCATTACATATTTGAAGGAGAAGACTGGACGCCTCTCCAAACTGCTGCAGGAGAAGTAAACAGTGGGGTCCACACAACGCTGGTTCGGACACGTATAAAAGCAAGTAATCTGCATACAAAGCTATTCGGTCTGCTTGACCCCACCTCCCACTTCCTACCCTGGATCAGGGCATTGAAATGTATGAGGCATGCCAGTAGCTCTATTGCTATTGCAAAAAGAAGTGGGGAACAAGGGTATCCCTGTTCTAGTCCCTTGGATGCTAGTGAAGGCACAGGAGAGGACTCCATTGATTTGGACTCATGCCGTGGGATTAGAGTAAAGGGCTCGGATCATCCTCTGAAAGCATGGTCCCATCCTGGTGTGTTGCAGCACAGTCCAAAGTTACTCCCAGTCCACTGTACAGCAGACCTAAGGCCATGGGCAAACGATGTTGGTGGGCTAGGGCCACATGGAGGCGGTGAAGACAATGGCTTGTGCTGTAAGGCGGCATGAAGCCACATTGATCGGGATGTATTAGTATGTGAAGGACCTTCTCGAGTTGGGTGGCCAGTGATGTCGTGTAGAACTTAACTTCCCCGTTAATGAGAGATATGGGACGTTAGTTTGTACACGCTGAGGAGGGAGGTTGTGTTTATGGGATCACTACAATCATAGCAGTGTCGATCTCTGAATGAAAAGCACCCTTATGCTCCACCTCCTTATAGAGAGCCAGAAGATGGGAGATCAGGACATCACCAAATTTGGTGTAGTACTCAGCGAGGAATCCATCAGGTCCAGGAGTTTTCCCCGAAGGCAATGCAGACGGGCCGTGTTTACCACTTCGGCTGTGAAGGGTTCATCAAGCAAGTGGGCTTCAGTATGACATAGCCTGGGCAAGGGTATCTCATCAAGGAACTGGGAGGGGGAGATTGCACCCGGAATGGGATGTGCTGTATGCATGCAGATTGTGGTAGTAGCCGGCAAAGGACAGTGTTATATCAGGGAGGTTAGTGTTAGAACTACCATATGCATCAATAATCTCAGGCACAATTCTGGTTGTCTGGTGGGATGAAGCTAGCCAATACAATATTTTCCCGTTCTTGTCACCCCATTCGTAAATCCTGGCCGTAGCAGTGCGCCTAAGTTGTTTGGCAGCTTCCAGGGACTGGAGGCGTATATCCTCATGGATAAGGCCCAGCTTGCGAGATATGACGTCATGCGTTTTCAGTGTCACATTATTCTTCAGCTGGAGGGCACATACCTCAAGTTGAATGAAGAAGAGAGCGCGGGATCGTTCCTGCCCTGATATGTCCCAGGGCAAATTCTCTCTGCCCACAAGGTGCTGGCTGTAATAATGAAACCCTTGCTATCACAGAAATATTTCTGGAGTTCAGTGCCAAGCTCACAAACATAATGCTTATCCTGAAAGTACCAGGCATTAACGCGCCACAGTGGGCGAAAACGATCCGCGAGGAGCCAAGTTAAAGGAGGAGAGGGGCATGGTCTGAAATTCCACGTGGGAGAATCTGGGCCCGGGAAACAGCTCAACATTCAGGAGTTGGCATACAGACAGTATTGATACGCGAGTGTGTATAGTGTACTGCAGAGGTTTGTGTAAACTGACGCCTCCAGGGGTTCAAAATCCTCCATTACTCACTGACTCTCAAAGTGGTGGCACAGCTGGTGAGACTTGGCTTCTGTAATCCTGGATGTAGTGTTCCGGAGGTCTTGACAGAGCAGTGCAACACCCACCCGGACCTCTCCAATCTTGGTTTCCACTGCGGTTTGAGAGGTCTGAACAGCCTGAAGGATTGTGGCAAGGTCACATTCGGAAGGAAGGGGATCCCCCTCGGCCCACACCCCCAGCCTGTTCCGCCAGAGGCCCAGTGGTGTACAGGTACATTTATGTTTGAGAGGCCGGTGGACGGGCGTGCTTATCTTTGCCCATAGCTGCAGATGGTCAGTGATCAGTATAATGATGTAACTCTTCCAGTGATGGAGGCTCGACCCGCTTGCCACAAGCCTGTGGGAGCACGAGCGGTCTGCCTCAATGCTCCCCCATGTTCAATGGAATCGGGGCCTCCTCCCTGTGTAGCTATCCCCTCAGACCGCCTCCAGAGGGGGGAGTGTAACTGACATGGAATGCGGGCACGAAGAAGAAGGAGTACCAACCCCAGTCCGATGTATGGAAGGCACTGAGGAAGCTGAACATGAGCAGAGGTCCCTAGAGTCCAGAGCTGAGACCAAAGTATCTCATCCCCTGAGGACGCCCACTCCCCCATTTGCATCAATGGGGGAGCTCAGCGTGGTGCAAAAGAATCTCAATGTGCAGCGGGATATATGAAGTGGATGTCCTTAAAAGAAAACCTGTGATGTAGCAACTAGGACTCTTTAGTAATCAGGTGACTGGACAACACAGAGGACAAGCAGTGGCTGTGATCCATATGATGGGGACCAGCAACTAGGGGCAGGGCGGCCCTTAATAACGGTTAAACAACTCAAAGTAGTGCAAGCCACGAATAGTCCTCCGCAGCCGCAGCAGCCTCCATGGGCCTTCCACCACTGCATGCCCCCACTCCCCAGGGCCAGCATGTAGGCCACAGAAGCAAGCCAGAGGGCAGCAAGGGCCCACACCAGCACAGCCCAACACTCCCAGTCTCCGATGATGGCAGCCCGGGAAGGAGCGCCCTGCCCCACTTAGCTCCCACCAGATTAGGCTGCTGGGGGGGTTGGTGGGTCTTCAACTCCTGTCTCACAGCACGGTAGATTTCCAGCCCCCCTGCTCACCCCAGCCGGCTCCCAGGAGGCTGCGCCACTAGAAGAGTCAGTCCACGGGGGCCACAGCAGACAAGCAGCCGTGGACAGTCACCTGCATGCCACGGAAACCCCTTGAGTTAGCCCCTTGAGGTGGGCGGTGGGGACGCGGCCTTCAGCACAGGCTACCACACCAAGAACGACAGCGCCACTGTGTTTAGTGCAGAAGGGGCAGCTCTGGAACTCTCCTGCAGGCTACAGAAGGAACGGGGTGGGCTCGGGTACCAAGAGGCAGGCAGGGGTATAATTTGTAGTGGCTCATGGCAAGGAATTCGAGTGGATGACGAAGGATCCCGGAGCACTCTTAGAATGCGACCGCCATCTTGATGCTTAAACCACATCCCCTGTCCTCGTACAATTTTTTTAAATACCTTGCAAGCAGTTTTATCTGAGGCCTTGCAAGCTCCCACTTCTGCAAGATTTTAACTATCATTTCTATCATAATTTTTAACTTTGAACAAATAACACTTTAGGTGAACACTGCATCCCTATTCTATCAATAACAAAAGTCACACAACACAATCAAAAACAAAACAAGGAATTCCAAGTCCAAATTTCAGAACTAATAAACTACTATAAATGGGAAAAAACAGGGAAAGAAAAAATAAACATATAGAAGTCAAGGGAAAGGTTAACACTAAAGACCTGATAATGAAGGGGTCATTATCAAATACAATAATTATTACATTCAATAAAAATAAAAACCTATTCTAAATTTGTGAGAAAAAACATGCAATGTTAGAAGTGTACTGTACCAACATGTGCATATGCTGTTAAATAGCAGAACTCAGCCTCCAATTAAATTTAAGCACGTTTAACCTGCTAAAAATTAACAATGGATGTCAATTTAGCTGACCAAATTACCAGGTGTGAAAAACATTACTCGAATTAAAATTGTAATCTGCATAAACAAAGCTTTGCGCATGGATCGCAATATAAAAGGAAACGTATAATCAGGTCCCATATATACTAGGACAGCCCTTAAAAACTAGAATGCCAATTATTCTATTCTACTCAAACAGAACACAAAGAGTGATGTCAAAATAAGAAATGTAGAGTCACTAGACCAGTATTCACTCCTGTCACATTACTTTTCTCTCCAGTAGCTGTAATATGCTACATATTGAAATTATTGTTTACCACAAGTTTAACAAAAATCTTAAAGAGTAATGTTTTTTCTTGTTCAGTCAGCTCCAGCTAGCCTCTTTCAATAATCTAGTTGCTCCAATATATGTTTGCCGACCTATCAGAAACCTTAACTATTGACAATTCTAAATTACATATAAAAAAAAAAACGAAAACTAATTTATCAACAGGCACTCTAATTAACTAAAACATACCCTTCAAATTGAGCAAAACATAAAAACTAAGAATATGGCAAACAGCAATTAATAAGAACCATTTTAAAGTAGACCTTTAGTGCACAATGCCAAACTCATATTTTCAAACTCAATAGAAAAGACTAATATCCACATGTAATACAATCCCATCTGCAGTCTGGGGAATATATATCCGCCTATCATTCAAATTTCAACACAAAGGTATCTATCTTGCCATTAAGATAGGCCACTTTGTTGCTCAAACCCTGTTTAAAAGTCCACCAATGGCTCTAGAGGATAGTGGATAGTCAGCCATAAGCACTTATTCACAGTGAAAACTACCAACAAAACTAATGCCTATCAAAACAACTGCATACTTTAAATTTACATTTTTTTACTCTTTTGTAAAGATTCAACCAAAAAAGTATTTATAAATGGACAAGAAACAGTATTTAAATCCATTGCAATAAAGAACTCAACTGACAACATAAAAGTAACATTATTATATAGAGAAATGCAACCGAATTTCAATTCCACTGGAAGATTACATACAAATAACTCAAGAAACTGCACATGAATTTTAGAGGAGAAAAAATATTAAACACAAGACACAGCAAACTACAGGTATGACTATACTTTAAAAATTGCATTTACCAAAAAATAATAAAAACAATAAAACTAATTCTTACTTTTTAATATTACAGAACTCCTACCGGAAACTATAAAAACACATAGCTATGAAATCGACAATCACACGGAAGATACATTAACAACGCAAGTGATCAATACAGACAACTTCCAATCAATGGACATTACATCTGACTTACTCATAGACTGGTTTACTATAGATCTTGGTGTTAAAAATTTAACAGAAGCATCACGGGAACATTTCCCAACTACAAGTGAAGTAATTTTCTGTAATGGATATATTACCAACATAATACAAGAATGGTAATACGGTGTAAATAAAAATATTTGCAGGACTATACTAAAAATAAATTGATTTTATAAAAATAGCAAAATTACAAATGACTTGCAAACATTTGATAAAAAAAGTCTAGCTAACTCATACATATTGTGTTTATTTGTAATTCTCGTTTTTCATATCTGCTTTTATTTTAAATTCTACAACTTAAAAGTATGTATAAAAACAAATTTTGGAATAAAAATAAAAAGTGTGGTAAAAAAATAGTATTGTTACATCCCTAAATACAATTAATAACACACACACAACAAAAAAATACACACTATAAGTCAAAATATCTCTACAAAACAGAGGTGATAAATACTACATAAGGAAACGTATTACCTTTGCTACACTCCACTCTAACCAAATTTACACCACTTCACTTAAATATACCTCACTACAATATAACATACTTCATTCCATACCAATCAACCCTAAGGCAAAGTAACCTAATCAATGTCTTAAATAGGCAAAACCTATTGGCTTTGCCAACGCTTGTTTACTTTATACTGTTGCAATTGGTTTCTATTATTTTACTCAGTAAAGAGAAAGACGCATAAGCCTCGCATCTGTGTCCTTAATAGAAAAATTCTTATGGCTAAACTAGAAAAATGTTTAACCTATATCCTGTTCCTGGCATGGAGTGCATAATGCCCGCCTCTGTCCTTAACTGAACTGAAAGTGGTATAATATACCTCTAAGTTTGTGTAATTTCCCTTTTTCGGTTTTCAAGATCTGGTCGTACTACTCGGGGGAGTATTTACGAATCTAACTCCCGTAGTGGAATGTTGTAATTTTTGGTTAAGTTCGAACAGAGCTGAAATGTAAGAATTTGGCAATGTGGGTGTTGTAAAGGGCGCTACACTCCAGAACCAACTGTAAGCAAAAAACAATCGCTCATCAACAATGTGAACCGTAACCAGGTCCTGTCTGCGATGCGCCACTACGGATTTTAAAAAGTTAGAACGCGCGGTATGGTATTAGCGGCCACGCTCGGTCTGAACACTCCACTCACAGGCGCATCTCTAGCTGAACATACGTGGTAGTGCGTACAGTGTTTTAGACTAAGCCACTAATCTCGCACACATGCGCAAAGTGAGTGTTTGGTTACTCCGCACGCGCACAACAATTTCACCAGGAAACAGACAACGCTCCGCGCCCAATGTGATGTCTTGATGTCGGCGCAGTGACGGCAGAGCTAGTGGACGCTGTTTGTTGTGGTTTGGAAGTAAAGATGGCAGCCCGCGGTGGATCCGCAGCTTCCTCCGCTCTGGGTGCCGCACCTTCCCATTTCTCCGCTCTCTTGCTTCAGTTTACTGCCATTACAGGTGAGCCAATGAGGGCAGGGGATCCTCCGTGTGAGAGTGGGAGCGGGAATCAGATGCACAATAGACTTTTAGACGAAAAGTATTATTTGACCCCCTAAATTAGAAGGGAAACCAGGTCCACGCGGAGAGAAGCGAGGTCCTATTCCTGTCAGGAAATAATTGAGAAAGATCTGGAGGGTCTTCAAAATGGAGGAAGTTTAGAAGGAACCGTTTGAGTCAAGGGTTGAATTGGAAGGGTAGTGTCTGGGGCGTAGAGCAACATTTGATAGGGAGGGGATAGTTACTTTACGCCCGAGGAACTTTACATATGTCACTGGCTTTCTTGGCAGTACCACTCGTTGGTTCCAGTGCTACCAACCTCTAAAATGTAAATGTCTTTAAAAAAAATTAACATTTGTGTTGTAGTGCCCCGTTTCCTTTTAAAGATGTTTCTACAATAAGTAAATTGTGGACCCACAGACCGCGTCGTAGTGTGCAGTCACTTCAATTTGCTTTCCAAAATATGTAGGCATTACGTATAGTCTTATTACGTATCTATATTTCTGTGTAGTTCTCGCATTGTAACATTCCATCTCCTCCTCGTTTTGTAATACTGCAGTGTTGGTCAGTGACTTGGGACAATTTTAAGAGTTGAGGGACTATTTGGTAAGGTTTCTTCCATTCACAGTGAGCGCAACTCCCCTTGAAATTTCCTCTCCAGGTGTCCACTAAAATTTTATAAGACATGAGAACTCTTCAGATATGCAGAAATCAAGTGGTATTGTCAGTGATGTTCAGGCCATCTGGATGCAGTGATTTTAAACTGTACATCCAGAAATGTTCTATGATGTCCAGTAGTTCTTTTTTTAAAACATGTTCCACAGGGAACATATCTGAAGAGTTCTCAGGACTGCACTGATTCCACGTTCCAATTGGAATCTTCACTCATGATGCTTTTTGAAAATCCAGCAGTGTCAGCTATGCAGCCACTGAGCAAACCATCTTGTACTACCTGAGGAAGGCGGAAGCTGAAATGTAGTAGAAATATATTTTTGTTCTTTAGCGAGATCATCTGTTTGAGTCACTTCTTTCTTGGCTATATATAGTTAAGTTTTTATTCATGTCTTGGAACTCGGATGAGGTCAACATAAAACGAAAAATGTAGCAAATAGCGTAGATCACATTTATAGAACAAAAAACTTTTTGTCAAATGACTTCATTGTTGGGAAAGAAGATACATTGCCAAGCTGCTGCTAGTGTCTTACGACTCCAGTGTAAAAATATTGATCTTAAAATATGATGTCGAGGAAAGTGCAGGACAAACAAACAGCACATGATTGTACTCCTGTTACACAAACTGTACAGTTTCCTGATATCTTTGGAATTAGAGTGGGGGCGTGGCCTGCAGCTGATGGAGCCGCACGCCTAACGCGGAGCTCCCGCAGCAGTCACGGCCTGGAAAATCCTGAAGACACAATGGCCCCAAACATGGATCTGAGCGGCGCCCAGGGGCTCGGAGTACCTGGGGCACCAGTGCCAGCGCCTGAGCCCCGAGTCGGGGTGAGCTAAGATGGCGGCCGCAGCTCGGGAGTAGGGCGGAACGGCACTGCCTGCACTGAACGGCGCTGGAGACGACTGGCACTTCAGAAGGGACAAGGGAGGAGCCCACAACCAGGTACGGCAGGAGCGACAGCGCCCCCCCTCGCAGAGATAGTGAGAGACGGCGCTTGCACTGCGGGGGGTGAGAGGCTTGCTCTGCTGCCGGAAGCAGGAGACTGGGCCTGACACAATGGGTAAACCGAAGAGAAGGGAGGGCCAGGAACCGGACGGTCTGGGGGCTGCTAAACCACCTGAACAAACGTCTACCACTGGGGCAAACATTGATGCACCAACCATGGAGACCACACTGGACACAATACTTCAGGCGATCCTGGACACTCGTGAGGCCCTTGAACAGAACATAGATACTCTAACGGTGGATCTTTAGTTGCCGAGAGATGACCATCGCAGGTTAACGGACAGAGTGGTTTCCAATGAAAAGGCTCTAGAGTAAATGACCCCATTCCAAAAAACCCTCTCTACGGACCTACTAGGGCTCACGTCTCGAGTAAAATTGCTCGAAGCGAGGGTGGAGGATGCTGAAAATCGTGCCCGTAGAAGCAATATCCATCCAGTGGGACTACTTGAAAAGGTGGAGTTGAGAGCAGCAAACATAGAAATTTTCCTGGAGAACTGGATAAAGGAAGTGGTGGCACCAGAGGGCTTATCCCCCTTCTTTGCCATCAAAAGAGCTTAAAGGGTGTCAACCAGACCTCTCCCCCCGGGAGCTGGACCTCACCCGATTGTTGCCAAACTGCTCCATTTTAAAGACAGAGATTGTATCCTAACTCAGGCACGGCTAAAGGGGTAAATAATGGTGGACAACCAACGGATAATGATTTTCCCTGACTTTACCAGGGAAACACAAAAGCAGAGGGCCTCCTTCAAAGATTCCAAGCGATGGCTCAGAGACCGTGGAATTCAATACGCTATGCTCCTCCTGGCTAAACTGAGTATCATATGGTGATAAAACCCACTTCTTTACCTCGCCCCAACTGGTGTGGGACTGGTTGGAGACTCTGGACCCATTGACATCTGATCCACAGCGAGGAACTCCCTGCACAACCAACAGAAGGCGTAACAGATCCAACAGGCGAGGTACAGACGTAGCTCCTCCACGATATCAGGCTTTACAGGATATGCGAGAGGCAGTGGATACTACAGCAGTTATGAGCGGATTCTGGTAGTTTTTCCGTTTCATCTCGAGTCACATCCATCAGCATGCCCAAAGTAACCCCAAGATCATCAGAGGACCTTATTTGAACACCTCGTTGTTGAGTATCTGTGAGTGGCGGAGAAGGACCATGCAGTCGCACAGTGACAGCTTTTGTTAAACTACGAGGTTTGATTCTTTGGAGGAGACGCATGGGTCTTAAGAAGGGGAGGAGGTTCTCTCATCTGGAGTAGCTTCCATGGAGGGAGGGGGTTCTGTTTCCTTATATCGCAATATAATCAATTAAGACTGATACAGGGGCATTTGTGTAACAAGTTTGTTGATATATGATATAATCTGACTCGGCCCTGGGGACACCCCGGGAGGGGGCTCTCGGTTTCTGGTGTGCGCCCTACCTAAATGATGTTAGTTACAGTTTTAAAAGTTTGGACGGGATAGTTTTATTTACCGGTCCTGGGGGAAGGAAGGGGGGGTATTGGGGTTTGAGTTATGTGTGTTTATAAGAGATTCGCACCCAGCACAAAGGTACTAGCTCCACTTCACATTAAGGAAATATGGTTGAGGGTAAGCCCCTGGCTATCGGAGAGGATCAAACACAATCTGGCTTTTTACACTGATACTTTAGGGGGTTCACCCTTGAAATATAAAATCGCTACCTGGAATGTTAGGGGCCTGAATAGCATGGGTAAAAGGTATACAATCAGCTTAGGAGACGGGGAGTCCACATAGCCATATTGCAGGAAACGCACCTATTGGAGCAGGAAGTCCGAGCCCTCGTGAAGAGATGGCGTGGCCAGGTATTCGCCACAACGTACGCTGCCTTTGCACGAGGAGTCTTAATATGGGTACGTCCCGGAGTGCCTTTCCAAAAAATACATGCTGCACTTTCGAGGGTGTTGAGTCCCTATTTTACACGAGCTACCTTGATAGGAGGAGACTTTAACTGTATTGCAGACCCTGCATTGGACAGGTCACACACACCCCTGCCCCGTTCCCAAACCACAACAGTAGCTAAACTGTTCTCTGAATGGCAGCAACGATGGGGTTTTGGTGATTGCTGGAGGTATATCCACCCTACGGCCCGAGACTACTCTTTTCATTCTACATTACATGACTTACATGTTTGCCTGGACACATTCCTCGCTCCCCTGAGATACAAAGCGTAGTAGAAACAGCAGAATACCTATGCCGCACTATTCCAGATCATAATCCACTGCTGCTGTCACTGGCCTGGTGCAGGGAAAAACCTAGCATCCCAACCTGGCGTCTCAGAGCAGAGATGCTCGAGGACGAGGCATTTAAACACTCGCTGTCGACAGCAACTGGGGATTTTTTTTTTTTTGCCTCTAATACAGGAACGGCATCAACTAGGGCGATAGAGTGGGAGACATTTAAAATAGTCATCAGAGGAATATGCATAATAGAGAGTGTAGGGGTTTGGAGGACCTTAGAATTAGAAATCCAACAATATGAGGAATCCCTTAGAGACATTGAACGCCAGAGACCCAATAACCCAGAACTGGCCCCTTGTCTTGCTGAACTCAAAGACAAAATTGCAGTGGCATCCGAAAAGTTGAACTGTTTTGATTACAGAAAATAATTGGCTAGGCAACACGCGGAGGGGGATAGAGCAGGCTCACTTCTATCGTGGCTTGCGGCTCCGCCGAGACAGCAGACAGTAATAACAGAAATTGAAGACGCGGCTGGTTGTCGTCTCTATGGGCAGAGTGCAATAAACACACGGTTTGCTAGCTATTATTCCCAACTATATGCCCCACCTGTCAAGGCTCTGAGCTCCACCCAGTTGGAGGGCTTGGATGAACTTGATCTCCCACATTTGGGGGAGGAGTACAGACAGGTCCTCACTGAGCCAATCTCGATAGCGGATGTTAATGCTGAAGTCCAAACTGTGGCTAGAGGAAAGGCCCCGGGGGCTGATGGACTTCCTGTGGAGTTTTATAGTGTATACCTGGAAAAACTGGCCCCATATGTGTGTACCCTATGCACCGAAGTGAGGGGGAGGGGAGCTCTACCTCAATCCACAAATGAAGCTATCATGATACCACTTTTAAAACCGGACAGACCGTGAGGGGTGTGCGCTCATACCGCCCCCTGTCCATGCTCAACTTGGACTATAAGATACTTAGAATACTAGCGGCCCGCCTGCTGCCCTATATGACGACATTGATCCATAAGGATCGATCTGGGTTTGTCCCCCAACGTAGCACTGCACAGAACATAAGACAGCAGGTCTCCATACTCCACTCTGAGTCTCCAACACTGCAACGGGCGGCGATTATTTCAGTCGACATTGAGAAGGCTTTTGATAGCCTTAGGTCGGATTACTTAGAAAAGGTAATGCTGAAACTAGGCCTCGATTTTGTCCGATGGACGCAGCTGTTCTATACGAATCCCACAGCACGAGTACGTACGGGCAGGACTATATCTGATCCATACCAAATTGGCAGGGGCACTAGGCAGGGTTGTCCCCTGTCACCCCTGCTTTTTGCAATAGCAGTGGAACCACTTGCCCGAATGGCAAGGTCAGGCATCTATTTTGAGGGGGTTCAGGTGGGACCGCGGGTACATTATATTGCACTATATGCAGACGACATGCTGATCTTCCTGGGGGACACAGAAACGGACTTGCCGGCAGCTATGACCATGTTGGAATGCTTTGGGGGAGCATCGGGTTTACGGATAAATTGGCAGAAATCTTCAATTTTTCCCTTGACGGAGGGGGTCCTGAGGATTATTGATACACGAGGGCTCCCCTGGGCACCCAATACATTCTGTTACCTGGGAGTTAACATATATCATAAAACAGTAGACTTAGGGGAACACACACAGAGCAATAAGGAGATTGAGAACTGATATGCAGTTTTTGGGGTTGCTCCCACTAGCGGTTATGGGGAGAGTGACGTTACTAAAAATGATAATACTGCCAAGATTATTGTACTATTTCTCTACTCTTCCACTGGTTATCCCAAAATCAGTATTCAGTAACATTAACTCCATGATATCCAGTTTTGTTTGGGGATCAAGTAGAAACAGACTGGCACAGAGCACTCTTCAGAGGCCCACCTTAGAGGGGGGATTAGCGGCTCCAGACATGGAGATTTACTACTGGGCTGGCCAGTTGCAATGGTTAGCAAGATCTTTAAGTGAAGACCCAGCGGATCAGAATACGCAGTATGATCTGGGCGGACTATATCACGCCCTTCTGGGCGTGTTGCTGGTGCCAAGAGGGAGGAAGCGGCGACTACCGCCAGAATGGCACACTGTGCTGGTGTGCTGGGAGCGTGGTCTCAGGCGCTCCCGTTCAGCAATCCCATATGCTCCCGAAATTCCAATGGCAGGTCTGCAGCATGTGGTGGGAGGGAAGGCTCTAAGAGGGATTAAGGGCCAGATGTAGCAAAGGTTTTTTCCCATTCTGTGATAATGGGAAAATGTGTTTGTACATATGGCACTAAGAGACTAGCTTCATATAATATTATAGTGCTGGGGGACTTATATCATAATGGGCAGTTGCACGCCTTCTCAGAACTGCGGGAGCAGTATGATGTTTCATCCGGAATGTTCCTTATAAATAATGCGATCGTTAGGATTATACAAAGGACCTGGAAGCTGGAGTCTCACGAACCACCTATACATGAAAGTTGCAGAATTATTTGCTCACGAGGGGGGAGACCGGGGTGTGGTTTCAGCAATTTACAAGGCCTTACACAAAGATACATTCACTCCTCTGAACAAACTCAGATTGAAGTGGCAGACGGAGTTGGGGACACCCATAGATGAATGGAGGTGGGCCAGGATCACTACACATATATATCCTGCAACTAGAAATGCTTGTTTTAAATTAATAAACATCTATGTCTATCATAGAGCTTATCTTACCTCCCAAAGAATTGCAAAGATGCATGCCACTGGGGGTGGGGGTTGCCCCAGATGCTCAGAGCCAGAGGCAGGTTCAGAGCACGTTATGGAATTGTCCGCAAATAGTGCCTTATTGGGAAGAGGTATTTAAGAAACTGGCTGCGGCTACAGATAGGAGACTGAGACTATCTCCCTTGACAGCACTGTTAGGAGATTTTCCCGACTCCCCGCTAAAAAGACAACCAATAAATATATTGATCTGGCATTGATTCTGGCCAAGAGAGAAATTACGATCCATTGGAGGGATGCTGGGGGCCCTCAAATTCAGAGGTGGCAGAATGCATTGATAAAATGGGCTAGGGCAGAGGGAAATATATTACAAAAAGAGGCAGCACGGGGAAGAGGGTCAAGAGACAGGGCACAACAATGGGACACAATATTGGAAAGCCTCAAACACCCAGATGATACAATCTCAGACAGCTCATGCGTAACATCAGAATCAGACTCGGATGAAGCCTCTACCAAATAAATGCTGATTTATAATAAACTGTGTAGGATCAGTTGTATACACGGAAGTGCTTTGACAATTGGAAATGATATTTTGTATGCTGGGAATTAAGTGGGGGGAGGGGAAGGTGAAGGGTGTGGGTCGTTCTACACAGTAGATGTGTGTTTTTCACTATTTTTGCGCAAAATAAATAAAAGAGATTTAAAAAAAAAAAATCTCTGGAATTAGACCAATTTGTTAACAGATTAGAGAAAGTAAATTAATGTATAATAATAATGTCTAAAAATGACGAGTTCCATGCTCTAAATTCCAAGACAAATACTCCAGGGCTTCTTGTAACTGACGGGAGGAGG
Organism: Pleurodeles waltl; assembly: GCF_031143425.1. Taxonomy (NCBI): domain Eukaryota; kingdom Metazoa; phylum Chordata; class Amphibia; order Caudata; family Salamandridae; genus Pleurodeles; species Pleurodeles waltl. The sequence goes on along the minus strand of NC_090450.1, from coordinate 334,021,971 downwards.
TTATCACCTTACATTGTTTTTTAATTCAGTGTTCTACATTTAACTGTTGACTTGTAAAACTAGATGACTGCTTAAAAAACGTTTAAGTTGAATATATGAGAAAGGGACCAGTGAAACCTGCTTTAGATCAAACTGATTTAAGATATAATTAAAATCCCCAGAGAATGAATATTTTCTTAATGCTGAATCAAAACTTTCCAAACACAAAAAAACCCTTAATGAATCCTCCTTGTCCTTCATAAGATGGTGACCACATTAGGCTGGCCTTGCACATAATCGCCTGTTGGCCCAAAATCTAATCTTAAAGCAGGAACTTGGACAGACAAATTAAAATTGCATAACCTATGCAGAATTTGTCCCTCCTTCTTCTCTAAGAAATCCCACTTAGACTGATTGATTTAGTGGCATACAGTAGCATCAGGGGGAACTTGTACCTTTTTATACAGTTACCAAATGCAAAAAGTGTTCCTCCGACCCACTGTGCTATAATAAGCTCTTAGACCTTTGGCGTGCGGTAAGGACTTAGATAATGTAAGGCCTTAGATAATGCAATCCTTTTCATTCATACTGACTACTATAATTTTCCTCAAATAGTGATATGATTTTACTGCCTACAGGTTCTCTGAATCCAGCTATAGTTACAAGACTTCCTAACTTCACTACCTAAAAATCAGTACTTTACATTTTGAGACATCGATTCTCGAGTAACAAAGTGCTGTAGAGAGGCCAAACAATTATGCAAACCCTTGGGAGTTAAGTTGAGGATAGCAGTGTCATTGGCATGCAACGGAAGGGTGGCCACCAATACTGGGATAAGTTATCAAAAGTTCTGAAACATAAGGTGGGAAAATAAAGGGAGCCCACAGACAGCCCTGTGTCAAACCATTTTTTAGTTAGAATTATAGAGTAGAGGCCCTGATCCCTGTCCAATAGCACCCGACACCAAGTGAAGGAATAAAAGGCAGTAACTAATGTAAAAAGTCTTTGAGGCATACTTTATCCCTTCAGTTTTTTTTTTTTTTCAGATTAGGCAATCTACCCTGTCAATATATATATGGTACGCTCCCAAATTTTACATGTATTTTCCCACTATAAGCTTCAGCAGGAGTTTGTAGTCTAGCTTACACTATTTCTTCCTATGACCCGCTTGTTCTAAAGGAAGAATCTT